>NC_044054.1:19161086-19486086 GCF_902167405.1 Gadus morhua | reverse complement strand
CAAGCAGCAGGAGACGTAGGAGTCGCGGGGCAGGAGCCGAAGCCTCCCCTGGGCCGCTATCCCTTCCTCCTTCCTCTCGTCCTCCTTCCTAACTGCCTCTGGTGAATGAACGAGGCTCCGTAACGGTAAAGACCATGCATCAGCCTGTTGGATGACTGAGGGCCGGGGGGTGATTAGGGGAGTTATGTTACACCATCACCATCACTGTGCGAGTGCTTACGTTTCAGTGTTTTTGTGTGTTAGTGTGTGTGTTTGTGTCTGTGCATGTATATATAGTGTGTGTGATTTCTGTATGTGTGTGTGTCGTTGTCTGTGTGTGAATGTGCAAATATATATATATATATATGCAGGTATATTGTGTTCTTTGTATGTGTGCGTCCGTGCGGGCGTCCGTGCTTGCGGTCATACAGCGTGTGCGACTAGCTGGTTGTGACGGGCAGGTTATCAGTGGTGAGCAGAGCGAGGAGGGAGGGCCGCTCCTGGTAGGCAGATGGAAAAGAGAAGGGCCGACTGAAGAGGTGAGCCTGGAGCTCCTTCAGCACGCTTCCTGTTTTCCCTGTACGTAGAGGGGGTATGAAACATGTGGCGCTGGGCGGGAGACGTGCAGATGTATATATGTTCCCCTGCTCCAAACAGCACTGGCACCAGGAAGCAGAGCCTCATGGCTTTCCCTCATTGCACCTGGTGCTTTCCTTTTTCTATCCCCATTTTTTTCTATACACCATCCTGTACGAAGTTGCCTTTAGTTTTCCTAACATGACAATCCGCGCTCACCTGCTCACCCCTTTCCTTGTCCGTTCTCTCCATGCCTTCGTCTATAACCCCCCCCCCCCCAATACCTAATCTCCCCCCACCCCGTCCTCTCTCCCCTTCTGTTACTCCACAACCCACAAGGGAGAGTTTTCCCGTCGCAGTCCCCACTGCGAGGGGGGACCCACGTCCAGGCACAGGGGGTGTGGAGGGGGGTCAACTTCGCCCATCTGGGGGCAGCCCTCTCGTGGCCACACACCTCCACCCACTCCCCTTCTCTCTCTCTCTCTCCACAGGATGTCCCCACTTGTGACGAGGTGGTGGGTACATCCACAGCCCTCGCCAGCCGGTGTTCCCCCGCAAAGCAGGCCTGATCGCGTTACCAGCCAGTGGCGCGATCCATGAGGGATACATCTCCGGCTGTGGCAGACTTTATAGAGCTTCCCCCCCCCCTCACCCCGGCCCACCCACCCCTCCCACCCCCTCCCGGTTGTTATTCATGCCTGCAGCCCGAAGGAGGGCGGGAGGGTGTGGGAGTGTGTGGGGTGGGGATGGGTTGGTGGGTTGGTGGGTGGGTGGGTGGGTGGGTGCGGGGTCGGATCCCACATGAACACAAGGCACTCGGGGGGGTGTGGGGGGTGTGTGTGGGAGGGGGGGGGTTAAGGCGAACTCCTCCTCATTCCACCTTCTCATACGGGGTGATTTATTCGGCTGACTTAAGTTGTAGCACATGTGTCTCGTGGACAGAGCGGCACATCGGCCACGAACGCTGCACCTCATGCCGGGGGACTCATTTGTTAAGGGCCCTCCGAAAGGGAAAGCGAGGGGTGAAGCGAAGAGGGGGTTGGGGAGGGGGGGTCGAGGTTCCAAAATATGCATTGGACGCCTGCTGGGGGTGCAGGTATCGGTTATTCTTCACACTTAAAGGGTCTTTGTACGCCTCCTTACAAGGAATCACTTCTCTGGCAGCACGGAGACAGCAGGGGGGGCTGCCTGCGCCGACCTGCAACAAATATTATCGTCTGCGTGGCGGAGAATTCGAGAAATACGCACCCTTTAGAGAAACGTATATTGCAGAAAAAAACTGCGGTCTGGCGGATGGCAGACGCTGAGGTGTCATCAGATCTGGGCTCGTCATCAGACCTCAGGAGAACTGGAGTGGGACCTGGGGATAGAAATCCCTTCTGTTTTGGGGAAATCCTTGTAACTCTATTCTGAAAAAAAACAAACATCAGAACCACACTTGCGAGGATTGTAGTAGTGCCTTCCAGGGCCGGCAAAATATGAGACGCGGTTTTTTTTTTTATGGGGAGAAAACTCGACCACATCTGGAGGTTGTGTGGATTGACGCTTCATTTCAGTCCGTCGAAAAACAATATTTTGTCTTCTTTTTTTCTTTTCAGCATGGCTGCCAGGAATCATATACTAATTTCACTTCAGCTTTCCCAGCAACTCAAGAACTTAACATGTGTACATTGGGCATACTTCAGGACATAAAAGGCATCATCTTCTTCTCGGCCTGCATAGGGCTCACTCAATGTTATTTTATGTCAGTACTCAGCCTTGTCCCCTCTCCTGAACATGGCCCTGGGGAGATACAAGGTGTTCACATCGCGGTGATCTCTATGAGGTGTTAAAGGCTGAGCCATCAGGTTGTAAGGGCCGTGTCAAGGCTTAAAATACACCATTGTCCCCATTGAAGGTCAATTACACCCAGCTTTTTTTGTTGCTTGTATTCGTGCCCATCTCCAGTATCCACTTGGCTTCTATTCTTAGCTCAATTGTAGCGGGATTAGGGTGTCATGTTGTCCTTTATGACGGTTACAGCACCCACATCATCCGGACCCGTAGGGCCACGAAAGCTTGTTTTCCGTTTGACAGTTTGAAATTGACGTATTCCTTACCATATGCATGCACGCACACACGGGAACGCGCGCATGACTGAATGCCTGAGCGTGAACACACACACAAACAAAAACAAATGACTATGATTTCAGATCCAAAATATTTCCCCCAAATTCAAGGTTTTATATTCATTCGTCATCCAAGCTTTCCTTGGCACACTATATAAATCCTGTCATTCCTCGTTTTGGCTCATGCGTTTCCGCAGTCAATCATTGGTTTGATCCCATAGCTCAGCTGATACATGCCAGGATGACATGACCACTGCATTCTACTTCTCGTCCATGCAAACCTCACGAGGAAATGTGTTCTGCACCCTGGCCAGGATTAAAAGGTGGATCTGTAAAGTCTGTGAATAATTTGAGGTCCGTCGTTTCCAATCTAAAAAGAACGGCGATCATTGATTGTGTTTTTTTAAGAACAGAGGGCACATAAACATCTAACCAGTCCACGGGGCTAGCTAGCCCGCTCACAGAAGGAATGGCTAAGCTAGCTGCTCCCACGCTATGGACTCCAGCCATAGCTCGTTCATAGACATCCGATCTCTCCAGTTGGAGCAAGCAACCTCTTGCGTTATTGATGGCGTGATTAAAGAGTTCAACTGTATCGGCAATAACAGATGTAATGTATCCGCGTCGGGGAGTTAGCCGCGCGGCTAAATGCTGGGTCCATTTGAAGTCCACCTCGAAACAGAGTCATGTGTGTCTTCATGCTAATTCGGTTAGCCTTGAACCGGCAAAGAACACAGCTAAAACAGCTGCATCGTTTCCTACAAGGAAGGACGGCCAGTCTCGATTGTGGAGCCCACATATGCCTTCAATCAGAGAGAGCGGGGAGCGGGGGTCAAAGGTGAGGCTGTTATGGCCCTGGCAAAAACATCAGAAGATGGAGATATAAATCTGGCAGTCAATATTAGCCAGGTAGATATGAGGTTCTTGAAGGAGACATCATTGGATCAATTCACCGGCCCCCCTTCCCCCCCAAGGCCTTTCAGAGGTGAGGCCATGACACTTGACCTCAGGGTCACACCATCTCGTCCCTCCAAACCCCACCCAGCCCGACCCCACTCCCGACCCACTCCACCTCTCCAGGCCCATGACGGAGTTAGCCCTATCTCATCCATCTCCTCTTAAGTAGGTTCTGAAGGGCCACTGCAAGTCTCTTGCTGAGGAATCCGCTTCCAACCCCAAACCCCACCCACCACCGCCCCTCAGTCGCCCCCCATTTCTCCAGTACCCCTATACCAGGTCTGTCTCATTAGGAAGACCCCTGTCCCAACCAAGACGTCACCGCTTTGCTGTGACATAGAGGGGGAACGATGGACGGGCTTTAAACTACTCTGACGCTGCACGCAGTACAGTATGCCACGGGAAGTATACGCCACTCAAGACAACTCACTTTAAAAGGGGGAATTCTTACTCTTGACCCATTTGCCAATATGTTCAGTGGAACAAATGTCTGCCTTCAGATTGTTGTCTATTGATACATGGTTATTTAAGCTCACCAAGCACTTGCTTATAACCTGGTTGGTATGACACAGAAGCTGTGATTGAGAAGTGTTTCGATGTTTAAAGAGGAGTGCTATAGGTATCGAACTACATTCTGAAATCCACCCTTCTTTGTACACTGCTGTATGACCGCGGTGTCATCCAAAAGCCACAGTCTGAGATGCGCTGGCTTTTATTTAGAACTAAACTTTCTCAAAGGGCCTCCAAGTTCAACAGAGCCAAATAAGAGTATGCTAAGAAATACCGGATCTTCAGGACCCCAAATAAGTTTAGACTTTTGCTAAATAACCATTTCTTTGGCCGATGTTTGCTTTCCCTCCAGTGATGATAGTCAAGGCTTCATAATGACCGCGTCTCCCAGCTAACGTAATCACACAACCCGCTATGCAAAGGCCAACGCTAAAAGATACGCAAACATCTAGCGGGCTAACCGCTGAAACTGGCCATCTCATTTGGCCGCAATCAGACTGTAATACAGGGCAGTGTTGATTCACAGAGGACCGTGTGACTTATGGGTGACCGGCCGGTTCAACAGTGTGCACTTACTTTAATGTGCTCTTGATAGATTGAAATGATTTCTCCCATGCATTTTCAACATTGTTAGAAATTAGTGCTATGATAACCATAACAAAATACTTGGAAAGGCAAAGGCCAGAGGGAGGGGGAACATTTGATTAAATGCATCAATCTCTATTAGAAGCGCTTAATACATCCAGACGATGGAACCGGGCTCACTTCTGTTACAAATTAAAAAGCCGTTTGTTCTACTTATCATCGTTCTAGGCTGGGGAAATATGATGCACCAGGCATCATAAGGAAGAACATGGGTGAATGTTAGACACTGGCAACGGTATGCACTAGTGGTGGGAAACATGTTTGTGAACTTGTTGAGCATGTTCACACTTTCTTAAAATACCATTACAACTCATGGACTTTTTTAAATAATATTTTTCTTTCTGTACTGCACCTTTACATTTTTCTCTCTTTCTGTTTTGTCAGTCACCCCCTGGAAGCTGATTTTTTTATGTGAGTTTTCTTTACATTAGGATAAGTAAGCGTAATAATGGGGTACTACCTGGTATACGAAGGAATGTTAAAAGTACTTAATAAGTACTTTCTATCTATATATACATACGTTATCATCTTGTGTCTTCAAACAACAGACTTTAATCTTCAAACGAGGACAGACTTTGATACTGGCTCAGATTTCAGCGCTAAACCGGTAATAATGGTAATGTTAATAGCGTAATGCCGCCATTTTACCGTATCCATTTCAAGGGCCGCTAATGGACTACTGGTGTGACTGGAGTAGCTATGGAATGTTCTAGGTTTCCATTTACATCAACAAGGCACCGCCATGTCCACGGAACAATGGCTCGTCTAAAAAGAATGGTGGTCGTTGTGGTTTAAAACCCCCCAAAAAACCTTATATTGAATCTAGCAGGCCCTCAATATACAAAAAAGCCGGTCAGATAGTTTTCTGTATATTTCGAAAGGAGGAATGCGTTCATGGGTGAAGCCCACTGTCTGTGCTTCGTCTTTTAACCAGGGGGTGGGGAGGTAAGGGGGGGGGCTCTTCAGAAGCCCCAGTGACAGGCAGCAGGAAGGGGTTTACACCACCATTCATGTAGGCTGGAATCCTTCCTTTTGCTTAGCTCTTTGGTAACATCCCGCTCCCATATCTTATTGAATAACCCAGGACTAGGCGCACAGGCTTTGAAACTCTTCCCGGTCCATCTGGCAGGCATTAAACGTTGCATGTCTCCAAAAAAGTTTCCTCAGCCTTAATATTCTAAATATGAGATTGTTTTATCTGGCCCACCAGAACTGAACTTCCACAATCATCGGGGACACCTTGGCACTAATATCCAACAGACTGCCAAGAAGGTTGAGGCCCATGTGATTCTGCAGAACATCACACAAAATTAAGTCAAATAAGTTTGTTTAGTGTTGTGGCAGTGGCTTGTTTTGTATAACACTTCTAATTTGGAGGTTTCAAGGTTCCTGGGGCCCCACCACCACCACCACCTCCCATAAATTGGGCCCTAAAAGGCCTCATATAAGAAGGGCCCACTCCAGGAGAGGCTTGTCAAGGAAGCGATGGATCTCGTTGTGGCAGTACAGTGAGGAGGAACTGGATCAGACTTCTGGAGGAGTGTCTCAAAAGGCCAGTCATGCTACTTACTGACCACCAGGATAAAGAGAGAAACACTGGAATATCATGATGGATCCAAAAAAGTTCCCTCCAAGTCAGGCAACAAGGAAGGATCTATTGCATGTGTGTAACGTACCGGTAACTATTTATGAATTACTAGTCACTATTTAACGAGCAGGTAGGGGCTACAGTTTTCACCTGCTGTGTGTACTCAGTTCTGTCCCCCCCCCCCACTTGGTATTCAGTGTGCTATGATCATGGAAAGGTGGCTGACGACAGTCGACACGTGTGATATTCATACTGAAAATGACAGAGCAGTGTTTATGTTCCGGCATCATAATCATTTAGACAAGGAGAAAACAAAACGGCCGTGAACAGATTTGACATCTGGTTCTAAGAGGACCTCTGTGAAATGATAATGAGAAATGCACGCAGCCAATAAAATGTAAAGTGCTGATGAAATGAGAAATGAGAAATAAAATCCGGAAAAGGGTGTTTAAATTACGCACAAACACACGCACACACTCACAAACACACTCAAACACACACGATTTTCAAAAAGGAGTAAACACAAATACATTTTGCTATCCCGATGGAAGTGGCTATAATCCGCCTCTCTATTCAGTATTATGAATTCCTTTAAAGTATCTCTGTTTAGGGGCCAAAGTTAGTCAAAGTCATGCATATTATATGTCTCATTTTTGTCCCATATCAAACATCCAGATTGTAGACTCACATACGGTAGACGCATTTGGATTCGCTTTTGACAAATCAATCCTAAAAGAATAAAACGCTCATTGTGAGCATTTACAGGCTTAGAATTTTGGACAACTCCCAACCGTCCCAGAACTTCAGAACAATAGTTGTTTTTTCTGGGACCCCTCTGGAAGCAAGCCCAGAACCAGCAGTGAGGCTCAAGTGACGAAAGAACAGAGGGAAGGACTGCATGGCTACATCTCTTCCTGATGTGCACGAGATCCACGCCAGTTTACGTTAAGGGTATAGTGGGACTCCATGGATACAAAACTAACCAACTATAGTATTCAATAGCAAATTGAAGAGAATTGTAAAATAATATTTATAAAGTAATAGATATCTTTAGTTTCATTGAGAACAGTAGCTAAATCTATAATAACCTGCTTAACAAAAGTAGCCACAGCCAATAAAGAGCTATTAGTTTTATGTTTTTAAGTTTGGGGGTGGGGCGTTAAGGGATAGAGAAGAAATAAATCTTCCAAGAAGGGTTTGATTTGTTTGAGGGTTGAAGTGCTAAGTTAATGTTAGTATATAATAGTACGGTTATAACTGTATGAAGAACCAACGCATACAGAAACAAAACAGGGTGTGGTTCATGTATGTGTTCTGTCTCTGTGAGATTCGGTGTAATAAAGCAGTATTATCAAACGTGAATGGGACCAGTGTTCCACACCACGTTCCGAAGCCAAACTCTGAATAACTTGTGCAACGCATATACTTCATTAAAGATGACATATTATTTTATGGTCTAATAGCCCCGTCCGGATTTATTGCTGCTCATTGACGAATCATTCTCATAGAGAGCAATGTGTAATGTGTTTCCCTGTATCTGCATCAACGTCCAATGAAAAGCTCATGGCAAGTAAATCTGGCACATAGTAGCAGGGTTTGATCCAAGAGTTTTACGTATTCATTAAATTTAGAGGCGGAAAATCATGTCAAACGAATGCTCTGTGAGTATGACAATCGAGAAAACAACCAATTAATGACACGAGTGAAAGATTGGGATAATAAAAAATAAATAGCAGCGTTGATGTTGAAATAGTCCAAATGACCACCATGGGAGTTGAACCATGGCGACAATTAGCAGCAAATTTTATTTCAATTTTTCTTCTGCCAAACTTTGGCTGCCTATGTGGCTCCCTCTTTAAATAGTTTCAAGCTACTCACACACACACACACACACACACACACACACACACACACACACACACACACACACACACACACACACACACACACACACACACACACACACACATTAACACACTCGCCCAACACGTGTGAGGGAACATAGAGTGCAGTATCAAGGCGGGTTTGTTACTTGTTAGTAACTCTGCCTTCTGACCTTAATGAAACAAACGCGGGCCGACTGGTTGATGTCGAGCCAGTGGATACAAATCTATGAATGAACATGCAACAAAGACCAACTTGTGATTGGTCCTCGGCTCAACCCTATCACATCGGAGACTTTGGGCTCCGTAAAAACCCCACTAAATTCTAAAACCAGCAAACCACGCTACTAAAACAAAGCAAAGGAAACGGAATTGGACACAAGAACAATAATTAGCAGTGTGACTGTTCGGGACGTCTCAGTCATTAATCACGAAGGCCTTCTCGTCGTATCCTCCCTGCAGGAGACAGATAGCTCTGAGGGGGGGGATAGGGGTACTAGTAGTTGTCCCGGAGAAGACAGAGAAGCGGTGAACTCTGGCAAGTGGACAGGCAGCACCAGAGAGGATTTTACTGAATTGGAGCCGACATGTAAATTAATGGTTTGTGTCGAATATTACAACACAAACCAATATGGCGGCCGTGTCTCAAAGCACAAGATTTGGATGGAGAGTGTGGTGGGATGTTTGAGACGGACCATCCATTTTCGGGAGATTTATGGAATCATTGAATGAGGGGAAGTCGGGGGGACGTTATGCAGGGAGCACACCAAAGACTCAATTTGCTCCATAGACTCAGGCACCGCTCAGGCTCAGTTCTGACTGGTGCAGTATCCCTCTACCGGACTGATGTTTGCTCTCTCCATGCCCACAGAGGGCCGCTCCACCTCCCAGCGAAGGGGGAAAAGCTCCTGGACTCTAGATGCCGCCAAGGGGCTGGTTTAGTTTAGTCTCCTGGCAGACGCTTTATATGTACTTTTCGTCTTCTTTTCTTTTGAGAAAGGGGCTTCCAGACTGACCTCAATCCCTGGTAATCCCACCTCCACTACTGGCCGCTCAAGTGGATTTCCTTAATAACACACACGCTCACGCACACACTCATACACACGCAGAAGCACAAACACACAGCCGACACAGATGCGCGTGCGCCCGCCCCACACACACACTCACACATGGTTTGGCCTCAAGCTCCCACATAAAAACCGCGGATGGGACCTCCATTAGTCCTTCTCTCTCTCACCCTCTGTCTTCCTCCAATGGTTCATGTTCTCCCTAGCCTGTGAAGAGTTGTGCCCCTGTGGCCCCCCCGGGGTCCTGAGAGAGTACAGAGGGGTCTATAAAGATTCATCTCCCCACCAGATCTCCGATGCTGGGCTAATAAGAGCAATTAGCCAACAGGAACATCCTTAATGGCTCCCCACAGTGTTTTAAGAGCTTCCCGGATGAGCGCTAGTGTTGGACGGGCACTCGTGACGCCTCCACATGTGTTTCATTACCGCGAGGAGGCGGAGGAGGAGAGCCTGCGGTGGGCCAGGTGTGGGGGACCGGGCTACGAGGTTCACACAACAGGATGTGGCTTTGGTCCCCGCAAGAGGATCCTCTCCCTGTCTGTTTCTGTGTCCCTGACTTTGTCTGCCTGGCCGTTAATCTGTTTATCAGTCTACCTGTCTGTCTACCTGTCTGGCTGTTCATCTGTGTTTGTCTACCTGTCTAGATGGCAGTATGTCTGTCTGGGCGTTCATCTGCGTCTGTGTCCCTGTTTTTATCTGGAAGTCTACCCATTAGTCTATTTATTAGTTAGCGCCTCCATGTATTTGTCGGTCAGTCCGTCCGTCCGTGCCTGTACAATGCATCTGTCTAGCTACCTCTTCTTTCGGTCTGTCCGTCTGTCTGTCTGTCCACTCATCTGTCAGCCCCTCCACCTGTCCACGTGTATCCGCTCCTCATTAGGCTTGGGTTGGTTCTGAGGTAATGGGTCAGTAATGGCGACAGCGTTTCCTTCCTCTTGGGGAAATGCGGACCCAGACCCACCGTCCGACAACACACCAGAGGGTATGTGTTACACGTCTACGTCAGAGCCCAGTCTCACAACCTGGCCGATGTATCTTTTACACACCAAGCCTGCCAATCCCTCGCTCCGACATGTCAACACGGCCGGCAACATAATGTTATTCATGGCACAGGCAGGCCCTCCAGACTTTACGTTTACTCCGGAGCTGTTCAGAAGTCTAGCGGCCTTACGTAATGCATCAACAGAAGTGGTGCTTCTATTGTTCCCCATCACCCATGACCCACGCACCAGCGTCTGACTCAGAAGAGTGTGCATTGGAAACCGGTAAACAGATGCACCTTGAATGGACAAACACCTCTGTTACACATGTAAAACACGAACACCATTAAAAATGTCTTACGTTCCAGAACCTAATCCCTCCTTTGGTGTTGAGGTGCGCCCTCTTCTGCTGCTATTGTCCCACCCATTGTTGGCTTGCAGGTGTGTAGCTGTATGTTTCAGCCCCCATTGTCCCTCTGAAGATTGATCGCCTGACGTGCTCGTGTAACATGTCAGGTGTCGGCGAAGGGCGACGTCACCGGAACGCCACCCCCTTGCTGCACGCCTTGACCCCAGGCTGTTCAAAGCCTCCACGCCATGACATCACCCCCCCCCCCCCCCCCCCGCTGGGCGGGTTACCTTTCACGAGGTCCACAAGGTCGCCTTCACGCTCGGTGTGGTATCCCAGCGCTTGTGTTTTATACGCTAATATTTTATACACCCGTAAACGGTTTGCCCGGCGCCCTTTCACTTGGCATGGAGAAGCGACGCAATGTATCCCGCGGAGCGAGTGAAGTCTGAGGCTATAAATAAAGAACCTTCCTTGGAAGAAGAAGAAGAAGAAGAAGAAGAAGAAGAAGAATCCATCACGATTTTTCAGAATGCGGACTCGAAACGTTTTGCCTTCGACTGAAGGCAGAACGTATCCCGGTCTGCATTTTGAAACATCGTGATGGATTTTTCTTCTTCTTCTTCCAAGGAAGGTTTTTTTTTTCCCTTCCAGACAGGTATTTGCTGCTGGATGCTGAGATGGCTTGAGCAGCTGAGCAGGTGACTGTGCACGGTGTTACCAGGGCTCTGTGAACACATGGCTGCATGGGCTAAGCCAGGCCAGTCTCTGGGGCCTGGTCCTGCACTTAAGAGACACCACCAAGGTGCTAGTGCTCCCTCTGCACTTGTAACCCAGCCTCCTCAATCCCCATATAGGGTCTGTAATCCAGCCATAAGCAGTTGTACAGCCCGTAATATATAGCAGTATAAGGTCTCTGCTTGCTAATGAATAAGAGCGTTTTCTTGAGTCTGGGCGTTCAGAGGAGGAGTGAGACGCCGTCCAGGCCTCTTATCTGTCCAGTGTAATCATTATGTTCAGCGAGGGCGCCACGATAGACAAGATTTCCACTTGTCCTCCTGAGGCAACATTGCTGACCTCATTGTAATTGTGCTTTCTAACAAAAAGATATTCCACACATATATATTTTTTATGACAATTAAATAAAAAGTACCTTGGTCGTATCTTACCAATGGTGTGAAGTTAAACAGGCAATTTTGGAAGTGTTCGTTCGAAGTGCTGGTTTCTGATTGGCCTGAATTTAGGTGTAGGATTTATGAACGTAATTATATCACAGACTGACAGATAATCCATGCCAAAACCTCCCAAAAATAATAATGCAATACTTTTTTTGGAATAAATGTAAGACCTCATTTTCCATTCTCCAGACAAAACCCCTTGCAGCAATATGTCTCAGCAGCATTCTGCACAGCTTCACGAGTGGTCATATTGAGTTTCAGCTCTGCTTGTTGGTGTGAGCCACTTTGTACACCTCTTTGCTGGGCGATAGGATCAGAAGGCTCAGAGTGTTTTGAGTTGCGTCATTCTGAAGTGTAACATCAGAGCGATCAACGCATGTTTCTCAGCCCTGTCGGCACTCCTGACATCCATGTTTCAGGACACGATCAGCTCCGGGTTATGTCATAGAATTACACCAATTTCCCGATAATAGGACTCTTATTGCCTGCAAAGGAAATTAATCTTCAGGTGTTGGCTGTTTTTGGCTTCTCTGGCTTCTACTCGATTCTTGTGTTGCGTTGTTGAAATTTATCCCATATGGCTCTGGTTTGTATGAGGTCATCGACTGGAGAGTACAATGTGTGGGTCATGTTATGGAGCTGCGTGGTTCGGACCTGATTATCCAGAGGATGTGTGCTGATACACAGTAAGCAAACAGGGGGTGGACTGGTGGACCAGGTGAACAGCAGAGCGACCGGTGGGACCTCCACGGCTTGTGGAGCGGGTCAGTGTGATTAGACACAGGCCTCTCTGCTTTCACTCGCATGATGGACTCCATTTCCGCGAGGCCTATGTTCTTCGTCCTCTCTGGTGCCCAGGGAGACAAAAACAACGAGGAATTCTGTTTCAATACGATGGGGGTCCCCCCGAAAAGGGAATTAAAACAGGTATATTTTGACGGAAATTCAAATTGGCAGATAGTCCCTCTGATTAAATTATCCGGAGACAGGATCATCTTTGCATTCACTGCCCTGAGGGAAATGAAAAGGAGGAAAAGAACATAGGTTTTACACACACACACACACGCACACACACACACACAGAGACACACAGCTATACACTACCCTGAAGGCGAGGGACATGGGGCCGAGTGGCGGGGCCCTTGGCGTTGGATCCAGTGTGTACTTTGCGAGGTGTTTCTGACGGAGAGCAGTGTAGTAGACGTGACAAGTCAGGACTCTGGTATCTCGCACGCGGGCTCAAGCATAGCGACATCGCGTAGCTGGGGGGAAGAACAGGGAAAGAAAACTCTTCTGATGGTGTGGTGGGGCTTAATCCCGCCACACACCCCCACACCCAGCACCCAACACTCATTCTGCTGCCTTTTGGTCGCCTGTCCACCACCAGGTATTGGGTGAAATACATAATATAAGTCCCTGTTGCGCCTGTCGCAGAGCGCCTTCCCACCTTCGTCCTCATCATCCGGGTCCAGTTACCATAACGACATCAGTTCCCCACCCCCCCCCTCTCTGACCACACAAGGTGTCAATCCTTGAAATGGGGGGAGGTAAGAGGGAAAGAGGCCTCAGACTCCCCCCCCCCCCCACCCCCCCCCTCTCTCTGACCGCTTAAGGTGACATTCCCTGAGAGAGAGGGGGGTGGGGGGTGAGGAGGCTGAGGCCTCTTTCCGTCGCGGCCTTTCGACACCTGAAGGGGCTTAGTGGTGAGTGCACAGACACCGTGCGGCCAGGGAGACCGCAGGCTTATGGGCTCCAGCAGCACAGGGACCCTGCTTCACGTCGAGTCTGGAAAACCGGTGCGCCCTGAGGGGATTCATCGGCCGCTAATGTACTAATGCACACAGATGTACTCGTAGCTGGGCTGAAGGTGGATGAAGGAAAATAAAGTCTGAACCGTGCTTGAGAACGTTTAAAAGAGAGAGCTCGACGAAGCAAAAAGCTGGAGAAGGCCGTTATCTTCGAATGGGGGGGATTGAGTTGTAAGGGAGCTTATTGTAAATAGGCCGATACATTATCCCCCAGACATGGAGGAAAACAACCTAGTTGGGTCAAGCTGGTGAGGCTATTTGCATAATGAAATAAAGATAAGAAGGGGGTTGGGTTTCATTGATTCAGAGAGATGTGGTTCACATCAGGTCCTGGGCTCAGATGGAGGTCTGTGTGTGATTTTACGACTCCAGCTGGTTCCCAGACTGACCATTTTTGAGAAAGGCGGAAGCGATCTCAGCCATCTTTGGCTGAGATCGCCAGTAAAACTGCGACAGCGACAGTAAAACTTGCTCGATCCGGTCATCAGACATGAGTTAAAACTGAGATGGGATCCAAAGGCTGTGTTAAAATCACAACAGGGAAAGGGAATCTCATCGGACAGGAAGTTTTCTTTCCTTATATTCCTATATTAAAGTTTTATTTTTTATAATACAACTTTTTAAAGGAACATTATGTACAATATCTACATGGATTTATGTAAAAAGGAAAACAGCAGTGTCTGGTCCTTCTTTTCCCACGTTCCTTATGACGATGTAAAATGATAAACGTATAGATGCAGACGGTCGGACCAGACTTCCTCTGTTTACCCCGACTTCTAAGCAGCGAAGTTAGCTATAGAATGCGGTAAATACAGTCTGGTTGACTTTGTGGTTGTGGTGGTGTGCTACACCGGAGGGGAAGGCAAAATCGAGAACTTTGTTGTGATTTATACGTTGTTGTGATTTCAACATTGTGTATTCACTTTGAAAAAAAAAAAAAAAAACCTGTCTTTTAGGATGAATCTCTGCTTCCAGTTCAGTTTGAATGCAAGCATAGAGTATTTCTATGGCTTTGCCATAATATCCATTATCTAGTATGGCATAGATATAATGAAGAAAACATAGAAAGCATAGCCTCTGGTCACCTTTCCATTTGGAGAATTTAGTAATATGTTCAGACTGATCGGGCATAGAAGACCGCTCCATGTCTGTCCGAGATAACCGCTGTAAACAAGACAATTGATTTCTTCATGCTACTAGTCTTCTGAGTCATCGTCTTGCCATATAGAAAACCATTATCACACAATGACAATAACCCATAGAAAGCTTAATCTAAATCATTATATTTGTGTCTATGTCTAAGACACAACTAAGTAGACTACATGTTTGAAAATAACATTATTTGAGTTTCAGCTGAACAAATTGGTAGAATCAATTATTAATAAATGTATTATTTATATACATTGGTGTACTCTCCTTTCAACATAGATACCTTTCTAGAGAATAAAAAGTACAAGCAGGATGCATCCGTGCCAATGGCTGGTCTTTAATAACAAATCACCCTCCATAGAAAAGTGTGTGCGTATGCATATATATATATATATATATATATATATATATATATATATATATATATATATATATATATATATATATATATATATATATATATACACACATACATACACAGAAATGGTCAGTTACTGTAAAGCAGTATTACATGGTAATGAGCCTGTTGATCCTAATGAGGACTCCATCTGGTTGGTCACGGCACCTGACCAATAGGCTACAGGCACGCCTCAGACTCCATCCAATAAAAACATTCCGTGGTTCATTCATATAGTATATAGGACTGTTGATGTGTGTTGCCATTACACGGAACAATACGAATTAAAGACTTCCCCTGTGCATGGGGAAAGGGGAAAAAGAAAAATGGTGGAAAATCAACTTCCTTTGAAACAAGACGCACATGGTCGCCGAGGGAGATAAATAGAAGGGGAATATTTGCTAATGGATACCAGTCCAACAACGCAAGTTCATTAATAACACGTAGATGTCCTGAGGGGTGATGGGGTTAGTTAAATCACATTCTTGCTTTTAACATGTGAGGCCTGAGAGGGACATCTGAATAGAATACACACAGGTAATTACAACCGTATTTTTCAGGGTCCGGGGAAATGGGCAATTGGGACGCGCTGACATTAACATTGATATTAAATCCTAACAACGACACAAAAAAGGTGAACATGGGAAAACAAAGTTGAGGATGGAAAAAAATAAACAGATAACATTGCACCGTTCCCTGCCATGTGCCGTTTGCTGCTGTTTGTGGAGAAGTAGGAGACAACGTTGAGCCGTTCCCCCAGGTTTGACCCAAGGGGGCTGGGAAATGCAGTGTAGGACAGTTAATATCGTGTCAAGTGTTTGGACGAGGGACTGACCTCCCACCTCACTTTGAAATCATCAGGCACTGGATCGACTGGCCAACACTGTCCCAAAAGGTCATTGGTGGGAACACAAGCACGCTTGCACGCACACGCACACACACAAACACACACACACACACGCACGCACGCACACACACACACAGAACAAAGGCCAGGGTAGTGGGAAGCATCTGAGTGATATTTGCATCTACAGTTGAAAAGCACAAGTATTGGAAACAGTGGGGGCTTGTGTTTGAGCCAAGTCAGGTAGTTTCCAAATCAAGAGCTTTAAATCTCAGTTCGAATAGTGCTCCTCAGACACAGGATCTCGAATATTTTGCTTTCCTTCTCTATGTATTAGGCTTGTTATTTAGCATTGAATGATATCACAGAGGTAATGTTCCAGTCCTGAGCGTGTTGAACCATCCAGAAACGGTTACAGGGTCAGACCTCACAAAGTAAACCCCACTGCTCCTTGGACTGACCGCCACCTGAGCTTTTAGCGAGAGAGGGCGCGTTTCATGCCATGATCAATGCCCAGCAGTTTTGTTGTGAGTAGAAGGAAAAATGACAAAATTATCATACGTGAAAGTGTCTGCTACAGTTGGGACCGGAGAAGAACAACAAACTAGGATGAAGGAATCCTCTAATGTTGTTCTCCTGACACAAAGTACAGCTTTCATTGAAGTGGTTGCTAATTTACTTTAGTGGCTTATAATCATTAAGTTACACGTCATTAATGAAGTTAAAAACCACAGGTTCGGGGTAACAACTACAGCCTCTAATCAATCACTCAGGGATAATTTATTTGATCTATAGAAAAAAAGAAAAGAAAAAAAAAAGGATAAAAAATACTTTATAAAAGAAATAGATAAATAAAGGGCAAAAAAATAAAATATATATTTTCTTTGATTACTGACCCAATACTGCCTTAAACTGCATTATATTGAAGGAATTACTGTAGAAGCTTTACAAGAAGTGCAAATTGGTCATCGTCCCAGTATCTTTCCAATGTGTGTTGACGCTATGATGCATGAAACAGGGAGTCACACTGGGGGACCGCCTCCTTTCTTAAAGCAGGTCCCCGACCCGTCGTCACGTCCAGGACCCTGGAAGACCAACCCCGGGCCCCCCCCCCCCTCCACATCCTCCTCTTCCACTTAGCCCCGTCGCCGCCGCCGCCGCCGCCGCCTCACTTGTCGGAGTTCTTGCGTGGCCGCCGGAAACTGGGCATGTTCTCGTTCAGAGCGTAGATGCGGCGGGAGAACTCCTCGAAGCCGGCGGCGTCCAGCTCCCCGAGCACCTGCTCGTCGCACTCCACGGCGACCGCGTGCTCCACCGGGATGCAGGGGTAGTCGTCCAGCCGCGCCCCGCCGCCGCCGCCGCCGTGGCCGCCGCTACCGCCGCCCAGCCGCAGCCCCAGCCCCAGCCCCGTGGCCTCCGTGCCCATGATCTCCTCCGCCTGCTCCACCGAGCAGCGCAGGTCCGGGCCGGAGCCGTCCGCCCCGCCGGTCAGGTCCTGTCCCGGGGTCAGCGTGCCGTTCATGGCCCCCGTCGGCTGACTGCCGGGCGCCGCCTGCTGCCCCTCCTCCTCTGTGAGGGCCTCCACCCTAGCTTGAGCAGCCGGATTCGGGTCAAAGGTGCCGCCGGTGGTCCCCGGCTCCTCCATCTCTCTTCCCTCCTCCATCGTTCCCTCGTTGCCTTGAACCCGTCGTTCGCTGCTTCCTTGTTGCTCCGTCGCCGCCACCACAACCACCTCCGCCGCTACTTCCTCCTCCCCGACACACTCAGCTGCCTCGTCCCCGGATCCCCCCCTCCCTCCCTGCTCCTTGACCTCCAGACCCTCCGACAGGGTGCGCAGTGGCGCGGCTGTGTCCAGGGAGGAGGAGAGGGGCTTCGGGGAGGGTTGCGTGGGGCCCCCGGCGGCCGCCGGCTGCTCGACCATGGCCATGTCGTAGCTTGGCACGGCGCCGTCTTTGTACTTGAGCTTGTCCGTCTCCGAGCTGGCCCTCTTCCTCACGCCTCTCTCTGGGGAGCTGGTGTGGCAGGGGTAGCCCATCTCCGACATGGCCGACACGCTGAGCTGGGATTTGACCGGAACCGGGATGGCGCTGGAGACAAAGTGCTGGTCGCTGTGGAGGGAGGAGGCAAAGGAAAAAATGAAAAAGGTCAATTGTTTAAATTGCGAGGAGGATACATTTAAACTAGCAGGCCATCAATGGAACCCGTTGCCGGTGATATAACTCAAGATGTGCTCAAGATTAGGGGAAACGCATAAATAAAAGCGAAGACATACGATATAAAGCGTTTCAATCATCTGCGTGCATCGTCGATTCTGTGGATTGATGCAATGCAGCCATAAAACATTTGTCACGGGCAATGAGCACGGAGCACAGGTCCAGTCGAGGGGGAGGCCCCCGAGGGGCCCCTGAATCCCAGAAAGACCCCCCCCCTCACTGACCTCATCTGTCCCTCTACCCCCCCCATTTTCCTCGACCACCACCCTAACGCCATGATAAAGTATAGGCACAGCTGCAGAGCTTTTACAAATCATTCTGTGAGACAAAGGAAAGCCAACCATTTTCTCAGCCCCTGTGACTACATTCAACCCCCTCCCCCAACAATTGGAAAGTTTGCAGAAGACGTCCACCCGAGCGTGCAAATATAACAGATACTAACTGACGAGCGACGTGGGACACACACAGCCCCACCCAAGCTGAATGTGAGCCATCAATCAGATTAAATAGGGGGTCCCAAGGTCTCTTTCGATAGGCCGGATCATGTATACCTCAGCAGTGTACTTAGCAGTGTGCTTAACCTCTCAGAGTAGCCAAAGCTCCAGAGGAGTTAGGGGGGAGAGGGGTCAAAGGTGAGGCAGGGCCCCCCCCCCTCTGTCCTACCCTGACATCCACATGTGACTGGTTAACGAATAGCATAGCAAGTTATGGCGCTTCCACTCATGTGATGCCAGTGGTTTGCAATATGTTCCAGTGTTGTATAAGCTCCCATACATCTTCCAGACAACAGCAGAATCCATCGATAAACAGCTCGGATGCCCAGCCTCAAATGAATTTCTCGGTATGATTTCCCCCTGCGATGCCATCAGATAAGTGCATTCCATCGTTGAGTTGAGAGAAGTTAGTGAAGTCTGAACACTCAACACTCAGCCTTGTTGTGAACATTTCTGCCCTCGGTTTGTTTCTCCAATACACCACGGTCTGGCTTTGTAGAAACAGAACGCACAGAACCGTGGTGATGAACCGCACACGAGCACCGACGGACGCACACCAACAATGCTTACACGAGTTAAATTACAACCCATTGAATCAGCGAATCAAAATACAAAATGGTCGGATATTCGAGCCAGTTTCCAAGCTAAGATTGTCGGAAAGGTTCCTTTGACCGTGTGAGGTCAGAGGAACCCACATGGATGGCAGATGTGGTGGTGAGGTGCTAGATGCAGCTCGCATAGAAGATTAAAAAGGTAAACTATGATGGAGAGATCCCCAACCGTCAGCACATGATGAAGGGGGGGCCTAGATACCATGCGCCCCTGTGACCCCGGGATGAAGACTTTGTTCCGACACATGCTGGGACGTCAGAGGAAGCACAAGGGTTGCCTGTGTGGACTTCAAAGCACCTGATTGATGAAAGAGAAGGAGTGCTCCACGCTTTGGGCTACCACAGCATTGGTACGCCATCGACCCGAGGAACACCCGTTCCTCCCGCTCACCACCTCGGCTCATCACATGGATGAACGCAGGACGGTTGCACGGCCAAGTGGGATTGTGTTCAGTACACGAGGCCAACGGGTTGCCATTCTGGGAATGCCCCCTCTTCATGCAGCCAAAACGATGACTGAATGTTCTGGTCTTGGCAGCTCGTGTCCATCATGACACATCGTTCTGAGGCCACAGTCAATAGAGCGTGGCCAGGCCTCCATTTAGCACAAGGGTAAGATTGAAAACACACTCCTCAACACCTCGGTTGACGGAGAACACAAAAATACTCAATGGGTGGAATAGACAGCCTAGATGTTTTTGCCCACAGGGACGCAATGTTTTGATTTACCGCAAACTTAGTGGCTCATTATGAGCACTGGGTCATAACGTCAAACAGAACACAATTAAGTGGGAAGGAGTCAAGAACATTGAGAAGGATCGAATTGAGGTTTACAAATGTGGAAAGGGGCGACCAGGCGTATGGGAATCAGAGAGGCTGAGACCATTGTTAAGGTCTTTGTGTTTAATAAAAAAGAGCATAAGTCTATTCTTTTGACAAGTGGATGTTCTCATGGTAACAGCACTGAAGCGATTACCCTTTATGAGGCAGAGTAACCAATGCCCCATTAAACTTGCTTTTTAATTGTTAATTTGCCCCAGTGTCAATGACAACATATTACTCACTGGAGGGTCTGTTTGTTACACCGAGACAGATGGAAGCATTGGAGATCCTGGCTCAGAAACCTAGGGCAGATGCCTGCTCATACAACTTCTTTATGGCCTGGATTTGCAACAGGCAGTTAACGCAAAGCCGCATTCCACCGGTGATCCAACATTTCTGAGACGTTAGGAGTAGATAGTAAATGAGCTCATTGATAAGATGTACTAGAGCCTGCTTAATGCAGCAGGTTCTTGTTACTTTTGAGGTATGGCCACTATTCCACCAGTGGTGAGCTGCAGACATATTCACACCCAACATGTAAGGAACAAACGACACCAAAGTGCCCAGTGGACGGCTACACAGCCCACTGACTCACCATGTCCTAGAAAAGCGTAATGTTTTTTAAATGAGGCCTCATCCCTGGTGAATGTTCCTGACAAGGCTTCCATTTCATAATTGAGGTCTCTAGCCAAATCTTCAGGCTGAACACCGGACATGTGGAGCCAAGAACAGGGTTGTACCTCAAACAGGCATTTCTTTGATCGCTTCTCCTTTCTGTTGCTGAAGACAAACCTGGTGCACTCAATGTAAAGTCTGGGAATGACGCAAGTCAAAATCATTCCTAGGCAGGCATAACGGACATAAGAGACCATCCATGTGCAAAGCCCTGCAAGATGCCAGGATATTGGGCCAAAACAAACACTACATGTTAACACATCATTTTGACTCAACTAAGATGGTCTAAAATGAAATCACCAATATAAAAAGGATTTCATTATATTCACTATACGCAACAGATTGAGGTCTTTGAAGGTAGTAGTGTTAAACTATTTGATCTAAATCAACACAGCAATGCATTGCATTCTTTTAACAACATCCAACACCATTGTCATTCAGACACATGCCTTTCGTTTATCACTGCTAATAAGGTGTAGTCAGACATGATGTATTGACGGCAGCAGGTTGAGGGACTAATCAAAAGCAAAATGCAAAAATATATTAAAAAGTTAATGGAGCAAAAGTGGGGTTTTGTTATTTTTTTGCTGATCAGTGATGAATGGGGCCAACATCAGTGGTCTATAGTATTAGGACTGTGAAGTGGTCTCTGCAGTAAAGTCAGATTTATAGTTATGGGGCATGTTTCTCCGAACGTATGCTGCCGAAAATATACGAGCTGCATTACTTCCTCATCCCTTAGGGGAAAGAACTATGTTCAATAAGACACACCCATGCATGTGTACAAGCCCGTACACACATACGCACAATTTCCCTATTAGAGGAGTAAACTAAAAATTCCAAAAAGAATCGTGGACATTGTGCATGCTTCAAAGGACAATTTGTGGTCACAGATATTACTTCTTATCATGCACTGACGAAGAACCATCACAGGTCATGATGTCGTCATTTACCTTCTAAAAATAACATTCCATTATTTTTCTACTTTGTGCTCCGCCCACAAAAACGGGCAGTAGGTAAGATGGATGAACTTTTATTTGAGTGTAATTAGTTAGAAATGACAGCCTCCCTGCATCCATTAGTGAGAGAAATGTGCTGCGAGAATTTCCGTTCTGAGTTGACTGCGCCTGCTCCCTGCTCATATCTCTGGGTCCTGGAATCCATCTTGCCTGTCAATCCCAGATGCGTGAAAAGCAACACCTCAAAATGCCTGAGAAAGGCAGGAAGGGAGGGAACTTTACTACTCTCGAATCTTACCTACACCACCTTTCACATGGTAATTGGGCTGTACCGATTCTCAACAAATAAAATCATGGACCAATCTGACTCGCTGCGAAAGATTCAAAGACACGTTCACAGATTGACGGCTCTTGGCTGCAGTTCGGGAAGACGTCTTCATCCCTTCCGCACTGGGCCTTGAGAGGCACAATGTCCAGACACGGCTTAGACATCGAGCGTCTCTGTTGTGTTTCTGCACCACACCTCTCCTCCCCCTCAACCCTCTCCTTCGTGTGACGGCTGGGCCGCGAGGCCGTCTGAACCCGTGCCAGACTCCAGGCTTCAGAACGCCGAGTGGCAGGTGTGTGGAGCACGTTGAACTTGTCTTGTTGTAATTCCCACCAGACTGTTCTGTTTATGTAGACAGGAGGTTTTGGGTAGCGTCTCTCTCTCTCTCGTCTCTCTTCCTCGGTTAATAGATTCGCCATATAACCGCCGTGCTATGTCCTTCAGAGTCTGGGAGACGTACAAATAGGACATGCGATCCTGTGCCTCCGTACACTGTGATGTGCAGTGACTGAGATTGGTTTCACTTCTATTTATGTATATTGGTCAGAGATCTGACCCGATATCAGCTTTTCAACGGTCATGCAGAAGTCGGCACACCTCTTGAAGTTCAGTATTTTACAGCGGTCACCAGGATGAATGGAATCACTATGATCCCGAAGACTATTATTGCTGGACACTAGGGCTGCAACTAACGATTATTTTAATAATCGATTAATCTGTCGATTATTTTTTCGATTAATCGATGAATCGGATATAAAAAAAAAAAAAGATGAATTGCCGCATCTTTATTCAAAAACTGAACATTACTTCAAATTCACAGTGCAGACTGAAGTGTAAAAACACCAGGTTATTGCTCCAACGTCCCGGAACTATTAAAAGTAATATTAAATAATAAAAAGATTAAAAAAACATAACTGGGATAACACAAAAAAAAACATACAATGTATGATATACTTTTATATGTATATAAGGGATGTCCATGGTTAACCGGTCAAACCTATTGATACCATTTTCGAGACTCTTTGAAATAGAACTTGTAATATTGCTTTAATTGCTGATAAGATGATGATAGTTCAAGATAGGACATTAAACAGGTCATAATTCTATCTTTACTATCCATTTTATATTACTGGGAAAACAAGTTTTCACCAAAAGCTCAATATATATATTTTTTTACTGCTGCATTTGAACGCATCAATCATATTACTGAGCTGACCTGAACACATCACATTTGACACTGTTTGTGACCATTGGTTAGTTTTTTTTTTTAAGCTAACTAGCTCTATATCCTGCCGATTTTAACATGGATTTAAAAACTGCATTACTATTTTTAACTGATGGGACTTTCTACACCGTCCGGTTGTGTGATTACTACCGCTGCTTTGAATGACTGTTGATGCACGCGGTGCCGACTCCGAGCCCGTCTGCACAACGTCTGCAGCAGCAGCAGCTGACAGAGTTTTCGGTTGAACTAGACGGATACTGAGTTGAAGGAGTTTTTTTAACCCAAAGACAGTGAAGGTTCAACACTTTTATGTAGGCCTACAGTCCAGTTTTAAGATATGACCAAAATACAAGCTGTGGTCGCTCACACTAAAGCTCGCTGTGCGCGTGCATGAACCGTGAACCAACCTGTCGGCGGCTGGCTGTAAACAGTGCTACGCCTATGAGTAACTTATTAATCGCGCGACACAACGAATCGACGACCAAATTAGTTGCCAACGCATTTAGTAATCGATTTTTATCGATTTTATCGATTCGTTGTTGCAGCCCTACTGGACACATATCCATCCACTTGCATAGGGCAGAGAAATAGCTGGACATCAGCTGGACATGAGCATGAATGCTTGTTCACTGCCTGCCACTGCCCTAACCTTCTTATAGGGATGTACTAGAAATAGGATATCAAAAAGTTAATTAAGAGTTACTCAGTTTATTTCCAAGCTAGGTGGAAGTGGTTTGAGATGATAAAAGATGAGGGAAGAGCTCATGCACGGCTGTTATGGATATGAAAACTGCATATTTCAGCAAACATTGTAACGACAAAATATCCTGGCCCATCTCCTTGACCAGTGTTTTTGCCAGGGCTTTCCAGTGTTGGAAGCAGTATATTAATAAAGTCCTCTTGGCAGAAGGCTGCGTTGCCTCTTCTCCTGGCGCTTGTAAAGGCAGCAGGCTTTTAGTTCTTCCCATTGCTGCTGCTGCTGAAGCTCTCGAATGAAGCGTGCCTTTTCAAAATGCACATAACTATGTATGAGCTCTAAAACAACGTTGCCCCCAGAGTTTGGAAAAAGTCTGACTGTGGTCAGACAGCCTGGGTGACTGTGATCTGCCACCGGTTATATCCCCTCTGGGGGCCAAGTATCCGAACCACATGCAGATCTGCAGTCGGGACGCATGCCAACCTGCGCGCGTCGACCAGAAGCATCTGTTCCTGTCCGAGTGTGACCGAGTCGGGAGAAGGGGAAGGTAACCGAGAGACTGCCGAGGCTCCCGGATCAACACAGAGCGCCTTTTGTTCCCGTCCCCAATGCCTCGTCGTCGACCGGGAGCGTGGCTGCGGCGAGCAGCCGTGGAATTGCTGCACTTCCACCTTCACTTTACTGCGATGTGCACACACAGACAGACACACACACACACACACACACACACACACACACACCTAGCTCCTCCCCCTTTGCACCGGGGGTAGACGAGCCAAGGCTTTCATCTAATCTCACTTCAGGCACCCCCACTTCCCATTTGGACTGAGGTGGGGGTTCAGGGGTTGGACTTGGACGGGGTTGATTCGAAAAGGCCCGGGCTTTGCGTGGCGTCTTCCCTTTCAAAACAAAAGGTTATTCAATTAACGTGTGCAGTACACATTTTCCCCTTTGCTGACCCCGGGAGGAAGAGATCAAAGGCTAGACTTCCATACGGCGGCGGGCTGACGCTGACTGACTCCCGAGGTTTAACGGTAGGGTTACTCACGGGCCAGGAGACTCTACCGGCAGTGTGAGCGGGGGATCTAAGCATTCCACACTGCGGTACAAAGGCCCACACCCAGCCACCGGCGCTCACCTTATTGGCGAGGGCAGAAACATTTTGGAGGCAGGGGTAGAAATGATTGTTGTAAAACAAGTGGCGAGTACAGAACGGACACTCGAGCCGCCGGATCTCCAGAGATTCCCCCCGAACGAGTTTTGCAGTCGGAGCGAATCTGGTCACATCACAGATGTTGCAGAGGTTTGATTGATTTAATAATGGAAAGGAAAGGCACCGGGAGATCATTTATGCATGCCAATTTGTTAACTTAACATCAAGGTTAAATGTACCTGTTCATGTTACGACATGAATAAATTTAACTTTATCATTGTACTGTTCACTCATGTGTAATAGGCTACCATAAGGTTAATTATTAGCATAGAACACTCAGTAATAACCATTAATTGCCAATTTACTTCTGTCTCTAAAATGAGTGATTTAATGCATCAACTATTGCGAGTGAATAGTCAATAAGGACACGAGTTGATGTGTTTCCATCCACTATTGCCCCCGGAGACTCACCATCTGACCAGCAGGCCGTGCTCCAGGAAGTTCCTCAGGTTAGGCAGCGTTTGACTCAGGTCTGGAGTGGATAAGCTGTGCTGATATCTCAGCTGGAAGAGAGAGAGAGAAAACAAGAGCTTTAAAACCCACACACACGGTCACATCTATTGAACAGTATCTTAACCCCCCCCCCCCCCCCCCCACACTCCATACTGTACACTACAGGATGGTCAAATAGCAGTGCATCATCACGTGAAGACGGCAGGCAAGTGTTCAAAACCACAGACGGGGCTGAAGTCCAACATTTTTGCAGCGTGAGATCAGCCTCTCTCTCCCAGCCATCAGACTATTACTCAAGCCGGGAACACACAAGGGTTATTCCTCCCTGATAAGGGGCGACTGGGCTAATGTGTGAGGTGTGGGGGGAGACAGGAGGCGCAGGACGCTGGGCAGCGACACATGCTCTCTCAATGTTTAAACGGTCATTTGATAAATACACAATGGGAACAGATGAATGATTATAGAGTAAACCCCTAAAACAGAAAACACAGCGCGACTTAGCCTCTATCTTATCTTACGGTCGCGGAATCAAGTGTAGTGGAGAAACTGGAGCAAACGAAACAAAAACAAACAGCGCCACGGCGACAGGCTGCCCCTGGTAACGGGTGGGCTCTGTAGGGCCGAACAGCCTTGGTGCATCAGGCCTCACGTTCAGAGTATACAATCTCCCAGGACCCTCTGTCACACACTTTCTCCCCGCCAGCTCACATCTGGTTTCTTTACAACAGGGGCACCACGACCGCGCACACACACACACACACACACACGGACACACACACAGTCATAGCTAGAACAGCGAAGTGACAGGGGCATGTGATTCTGATTATGAAGGAAACAGAACAGCCAAAAGTCTATCCTCTCACTGTTAAAACATCCTGCTAGCTCACACTCTCACACACACACACATATATATAGAGACATTATGGACCAGTGGTATCCATTTTTCTTTGCTCACATTTATGTGGAAGACAAATGTTTTTTAAAAGGAGCACAGGCACCCAATCACAGTGCGTCCACACAGTTGGGTTTCCTCTCTGTCAGGGATGTGGCCCAGTACATTGCGGTCTTTGTAAAGCCTGATTAATGCCATGAAGGGTGGCGTTAGCTCCGACACAGACAGTCAAGCAACTGCCAGAACACATAAAGGCCAGATGTGTGGGTGTATGCGTGTGTGTGTGGGTGTATGCGTGTGTGTGTGTGTATGCGTGTGTGTGTGTGTGTCTAAACGTCAGGGCTTTAATCCCCGTCTATCTGAACAGCTGCATATGTTCGCGTGTACGTGTACATGTGTGTGCGTGCGCGTGTGTGTGTGTGTGCACGCGGTATGAAGGCGTGTTCACATGAACTGTACTTTTCATACACATGTCGGTAGAATAAGGCCCAGGGTGCTTCGGGGGTGTGCACCGCGGTCGCGGGTTGCCTCCCCCGTTTCTTCTGACCCACGACCGTCGACGGTGTTATCATTCCTCCTATCTTCGACACAGCAGCGCTTTATTCAGGAGCAGACCAGATGTGGGGGAGCGGGGAGCCGGCGTGACACCTCAAATCTCTGGGTGTTGAAACAGCGCGAGCAGAAATAGGACGACACAGACGCGCATTCATCGCCTAGAGTAAACCCGCTCCGACCCAGCGCCGGCCATGGTCCTGTCCGCTGTTGCCGGCGGCGGCAGGCAACACAGGCCAACATCAATAGTACTGGCGGTTTGACGAAGGGAACGGACTCCACCGTATAAGGGCTAGGAGAGAATCCCACGGAAGTCTCAACAAGTTATTTAGCCGATATGAATCATGTACAAACAACGTAAATATTATGTCTTGGGCAAAGTGAGACTATATACACTGGACATACCTTGAGATTTTCTTTTTGTTAAGGCGAGCCATGGAGCCAAGTCAAGGAGTTAATAGATCTTCTGATGCCTCTTGCTGAAGGACTACATGATGGGAAGGTGTGTGTGGGACGTTGCTGCATGCAAGATAAAATCCTTAGAGGACGTGGTGCGAGAACGCGCGCGCGCGAGCGAGAGAGAGAGAGAGACCAATTGTGTATTTATGCGTATCATCAGTATAGTATTTCCTGTGGTTAATGAAAAATACGTTATAAGGGTTAAAAAACAGGTGAAGGATAAAGACAAGGTGAGAGGTGACATCATTGGGCTGTCCCAAAGAGGAATCTGAGATGTTCTCGTGAGCAACGCATGTGCATATTGAGAGGCATAGGGAAAGGATTGCGGCTGGCCCCAAGACCCTATCAGGAAAATATTTGCGCTATGGTCTTCTTATGTTCCTCATTTATTCACCTTCTTTCAATCCCGGACAAATACACAATAGGCCTTTGCCAAATCTCTGCCACTTTGCGCCACTAACACTTAAGCTAAGTGTTTGGTTGGCAGCAGCAGCGCCATCACAGGCATTGGGCTAACAACGCTACGCGGCTCCGATATACTTTATTGTAATCAACAGTATTAAACACATCCAGAATGTTTGGATGGATAGCGGGCTGTGGGAGGGCTCCAGGGTGACCAAGAGCTCAGCCTGCCAGACTATCAATATTCATGCGCTGGTCTGGCCTCCCTGGTGGAAACCACCTTCGTTTCATGACTCGGAGCAGAGCAGTCAGTCAGGGCGGGGGGGCTGGTGGTACTGGGCTTTGGTGGCGCTACGTGGGTGTTGAGCAGGAAGACCTGTATCCTTTTCATTAGCTGACGAGAAAAGCAAACCGCTCAAACAGTCGCCCTCTTGTTCGCAGGTTGTGCGAGACAAACAGTCAAACATCAATGTGTTGGTGCGTGTCATCATGGGAAAACCAGGCTTAGGCAAAGTTGTACGAGACGTTGAAATGGCGGATTACTTCTGCGTTCGCAGGCACCACGAAGGATCTGCAACGTGAGTTAGAAAACAAACGGCTCCTTGGGAGGCTGCAGTTCCCCTCCTCTGATCCCAATTAGTTGTTTGGGTTTGTGTCACTTTTGACGAGGTGAAAAACAAGACTCATCCAGAGAAAAATCGCGGCTACATGAGAAGTTAATACTTGGATAATTCCGAGCACATAACATACACAACAAATGTGGAGCACCACTGTATCAACAACCACTGGTGAAATCATACTAATTGCTCCCAATCAGACCACATGAGACAGCTTGTCATTACACATTTCCCTTCCACGCATCACCCTGAAGAATGCTCGCTGGGCCAGGTTGCGTGCTCATGTACACGGTATGGAAGTCCACTTCGACCTAGCCACAGGGCTCTTTGTAATCGAACTAAACAGATTGTGGCGAGAAATTCCCAGGGCCCATTGATGGCGGCTGTAAGGCGAGAGGACCGAGCCGAGGTAGGCAGGGAGGGAAATGGGGGGGGGGGGGGGCAGTGGGTCTCTTTCTCATGATGCCTGCTGAAATAGATCCATCCAGGGTTCCCCGTCGCTGTGCACACCTTTGTGCCCGGTCCCTCCCTGTATACGCTGGACCATTCACCCCAAACCGACTGAGGTGCACACTTCAAAAGCTTTTGGACGGGGGCGCTAGAAATGTGCACATCTGTTGTGTCCACGCATGTGCAAAATAAGAAGTTTGCAATCAAGCGGTGTTGACCAAGAGATCTGGGTTGCATCCTCATCCCCCCCCCCCCACCATCACAAAGAGCCAGAAGAATGTTGGATTGTGTACATCGCGGGCCCTGCCAATCCACTGGGTCCCTGACCACATGTAAACATGCCAGCGGGAACCCGTTGGTTTACAGTACATGCCACCCATCATTTGACAAAACCTGTGTGCTCTCGCTGAGCTCTGTGGAGTGGCTAAACAAACACAACGAGGCTCATGCCACGTATTACTGTTTCCCCGTATTTGTCAGTACCAATCACCCTCAGGCCGGGGGCCAGGGATGCTGGACCGGCCCCGGGGCTTTTCAAAGCCCATCGCTAATAACGCGGTGCCGGCTCCTCCTGGGTTTTGTTCGCTAGGAGATCCGTGGCTTGACAGCAGAGAAGTCACAACAGCTCAGAAAGTGTTGGCTATTAGCGTCGTTTGACAAGCGCTGGTCCGTCCGTGTTAACTGGAAATGGGGGATACCGCGGAGACAGGCGACCACGGACGTTTTTCCTCCAGAGGGTTCGGTTTCACGCGTGTCAAGGGGTCAGAATTCTCCAGAAATCAAACTTTTGCGCATCCTGTCCATAACGGCCGTTATTTCAATACGATTTACAATCAAGAGTGCAATTGCCCACCGCTGTAAAGAATAGACATGGTACATGGGTCTAAGCTTATCCCGAGAGAGGATAATCAGGGGACCTATTAGGTTCTGTGTCTGATTGCTAAGAAAAGTGCTTGGCCAGGTGTACTGCTTTCCATGTCCCTGTGCAGAAATCCGGAAACTGGGTTTCAGAGCCAAAATCATATGGTGGACACAGACGTCGGACTCTATAGATTGGAAACATGAACAGAAAATCCCAGCTGGGGACGTTGCCTGCCACTTACAATATTTCATTTTAGGTTACCGTGATTGATAGACATAGATATAAATGTATTATCCGAAATGACAGTAGCAAAACTGAAGTGCATCTCTGTTAAAGAAACAAAGGGATAGGCCAACGACCCGTTATATTATACTTCATTATCTCGTTACAGCAGAACATTTTCAAGGAGACAGTTTATTAAATTGTGCGAATGGATAAAGCTTTAAGAGGGGTAATTCTACAGTGGTCGGGCTACATGATGTTCACTTGAAGCCTTTGTAGCAACTGTTTTACAATGTTGGCCAAGTTTGTGTTTGCTGTAATAATTCATAATTGGTCAAAAAAAAATTAAGTGACAGAAAGTGAAGTGCACCCAGATTTGATCTCATGTTCACATTTAAAATTATTAATCGAAAGTCTGATTTGTGAGATAAGGTATCTCAATAACCTAAGCCTAGAATTTGACAGCTGGCTACCTTATTTCCAACCATTTTATACAAATCAAACAGCAAATATCTCATTGAGGCGGATTCAATGTCATTTGTATACTTTCTTTAAAATTGGTAGTTATTTATACATATGTGATTTATTCACATCTTCCCAACAATTACATTGATATCATAGCGGTATAATAGATCCATTCAAAACCAAGCATGTCTATACAACACAGTCCAGAGCTAGCTTTCAACAGTTTGTTGGCTTGTGGAGCAATTGTCCCTAGTCATCCATTAATGTCTCGGTCTTCTGTTTTGCCATGGGTAATTATGTGTTCGGCGCTGTGATAGGCTGAATGCTACATTTCTTGGCACAATAAAGCTCAATAATCATGTTGTGCAGAAAGGAATATGGAAATCAACTTGATTAATGACCACAGCGTTTCATGTGTCTCACAACATATACATAGCTAGACCTAAACGTTGCACAAGACTGTTTATGGACATCTGATGCACCAAAACAGAAACACAAATATGCTAGCTTTGAGCAGTTTCTTGGCGCAGAATAAAATGCCACAGTCATTATCATCGTGCTCTGAAACCAACGTGAGAAAAGAGGGGTTTCTAAACAAGACAAAACAACATCTTTCTGAATTTCTGACTCAGAAGAATTCCCTGTCAATTTTGACATGTGGCATAAATTACAAGACGTATTAATAATATCACATAATTATCATAGCTGCGTCTATATTAATTGTTATTGGCAAACGAGTTGAAATGATTTAATTGATCGATGTAGACGTCACTCATTTTGAAAAAGTATTTGTTAAGCCTCTGTAAAATGTGTTTATTTAACTTGGTCTACTCAGAATTTACAATGCATAAAGTCTTGTGGTCCTTTCACTTAAAGCTAAGATTAGTTGGAAATGAGAAGCCGTTTCGTTTAAAGTTATTGCCTTCTGTCGGGTCCCTTAATACTATTGCTATGGTTAAGCAGACCGATGGCCACTACCTGACCATGTAGTTTGTTTGGCCTTTGGCTACAAGGCAAAATCCAATATCATCTGTGGTCTGTTGCCACAGATGATATTTCAAAAAGTCCCATTTTGAAACTACACAAAATACTCAGTACTGCGATACTACTCCCTTTACTTCAAAACTCCAATCCATCCTTTCTCCCACTACTGATATTCTGAACTCTACGTTCCCTGCAACAAAGTAATACAACACAGGTGTGGTGCACTCGCAACAGTGCAGGCCCAAGTACGCCTCTGATTTAAAACACATTCCTCCCTTGCTTTGCAGGTCGTTACTAATTCTTGAGTATCGTATTGCCGCCAAATTCAGTCAACAGATTTACATAATTAGCTGAGAGGGTTTTGTAAGATGAATGGGAAATTAAGTTAGAGGGACCACCGGTTGTTAGGAACCAGTTTTATTCCCCGCTGACCCAATTCACAGCAAGGGGATGAGTTGAGGAGCTGGATGGACCTTATATATATATTGGTGGTGTGTTTGAGTGCAGGCTGCTGAACTGATAGAAGCCACCGGTACTGGTGTGCTATAGTGACACCTATTGGAAGAACCGTCAGTCCTAAAAGTGGGATAGCCCCTCAGGCCTAATGACCCTCAACCGATGTAACACTAGAGCCACTCTATTACGGTCAAGTAACTTGACACTCGGCATGACCCTGGCAGTGAAGTCACAACAGCAAGGTAGACTTCCTGTTAGCATTGTGGGCGTGCAGCACCATCATCAATCCTCCTCTTCGGGCCACCGGCAGCCCTCAGAAGTGGCGTTTAGATGGGCCAAACCTAGGAGGATATGCTAATGGTAGACTTTGAAGTTTCAAACTCAAAGCATACACTGCTGGCTTTTGAAGAAAGCCACAATGTTTCACAGTCTACATGGCAAATGGTGCACATCGGGGTAAACACGCTACGTGTGACCGGTCCCTGTGAGGGAATAGAAGAGGCCTGACGCCGGTGTAGGCATGATGAGCCTGTTTGGCATGTATGGATTACTAGAAATGATACTAAATAAATGCATAAAAATAAACAAGAAGTCCAATTTGACATGCCTTTTGAATGACAGTGCCAAACATAACCATTAGAACGTTATGCGAATCCGAGCCAAGTCCTGATCAGTCCGTTTATTATTTGGAAGCAGCTTTTGTGGCATCACTAGGGAAAGTTATTATTTTCTTAAGCCTGTGTCGAATTTCAACAAGTTCTGTAGGAAAACTTTGCGGCGAGGTGGGTGAATATATATATTGTGTGGTCAGGTGCCCATCTTGGCCTTGAGCTGACCACATGTTCTCTCAGTCTGCCTCACTTCCTCTCAATGGGGACATTGTTTCTTTTCCGTTTTCTCCTTTTCATTTCATGGAAGGCTTTACGATTTGGTTTTTGTATTGGTATCACTCGGGGGTCAAGGGTCATAGGGAAAGCCTGGGATTGCACACCGCATGCATTCCTCCCCATTGCCTAGTAACCAGGAGCCTTTTCAAATGTGCGTGGTAAAAGTGGAAGGCTGGGAGCTCCCTTTCCAGTTACATTCATGGTTGAAATATATGGTGTTCACATGATGATCATAAGGTTTAAAATTAGCCATGAACCGTCTGATGCATGGATGCATCAAAAATCCATCTCAAAATACCCCTGATACCACAACACACTTACTAACCACCAATAGTAGCTGGACCACCACATGCCCTTCCAGAAGCAAGCGAAGAGAAGCTAATTGATTCTTCCAGAAAGTTCCACTATCCACTCTCTGTGTGTGTGTGTGTGTGTGTGTGTGTGTGTGTGTGTGTGTGTGTGTGTGTGTGTGTGTGTGTGTGTGTGTGTGTGTGTGTGTGTGTGTGTGTGTGTGTGTGTGTGTGTGTGTGTGTGTAAGATTTATGACAATACCAAGAATTTAACAGCCACTTTCAATAAAATGTGGGGCATTGTCACAGAGCATTTGATACTTTGGAGAGTACAAAGATCAAGCCGTTTGGATATGACAATACCAGATGAATGAAGCAGTAAAAGTGTAAAATAAATCCGATCAAAATGGTTTGTTCTTCAGGGTAGATATAAATCTGATTTATATGGGGAAAATAAGTTGGGGGCGACTTAAAGAGACTGTACAAAAACGTACTAAATTAAAGAAAACAAATTAGAAAATTTGCAACTCAAAGACAAATATCCAAGTCTTTACGTACTTCTGATTTGAAGGAGGTTTTACAACTCAGAGTGTAAGTGTGGGTCGATTCTATTTGTTACAGTGATTAAAGGCGAGACTAGCATAACACTACAATGTACGACAAGAGCCCCTGAGTTTCCTTTTCCATCGCCCCTGGAGTATCAAATTAGAAACCTGTCACACGGTATGGAAGACTATAGGCTGTGTCCGGTTTACTTTGGAGGGCTTTTAGCATTCCCTGGTCATCTGGGTTTGTTCAACTGTGACCCTGCTCAGTGTTAAGGACATAAAAACCTGCATTGCAAACGTGCTCAGATCTTTGGCTGCAGAAATAATAATGATCCAAAGGAAGCAAGGAATTTGCGTATGATGGATGAGAATCAAAAGGTAATCTGTACAATGGTTTATCATGCAATACTTCAGTTGTGTGTCTCCTGAAACACAATGTAATTTCTATCATATTTCAACCACTAAACGATGGACGATCAAAACTCCCATGCTGTGTGCATTATTAATTTCTGAAGCAAATCGAGAAGGCCTCATCTCCGAAGAGACAAAATGTTCTGAGATCAAAAGACATGCCGAGTTTACCTTGGTCTGAACCTAGGAACTCTACATATTTAATAATAACTCAAAGCTCGGAGTTTGCTTGCCTATCTTACAGTATTAGTTTCATTTTTTTTATTCATCTCTTCTCAGACTCAGCCAACAGTCAAAACATTTTAATGTGAGCCTTACAATACATTCCCAATTCCAGACTGCACCGCAAATCCAGCCTAACAAATCCCGGCATGGGCAGACAAGAGAACTGATGCAGGGGAGGTGTGGATCGGCTTATTTAGATTAATTTATCTTCCTACGTCATGGAGCACCACGGCAAGTGCCTCGGAAGGATTTATGCATCTCTTTTTTTTCTTTAAGAAAAAATGACAAAATGGATTATCGAAAAACGTAACTAATCCTTTATAGGGGGGTGGGTGGTGAAACAAAGCAAGCCATGGGAAAATAGATAAATTGAATGATAAATGAAAAATCGAAACGAATCGCTATAGTTCTTTTTAACTGAGGAAACGTGCCCTGAGACTCCCTCTCTTTCCCCAGCATTCTTAGGGCAGATAAAGATTGTTCCATTAATTCAGCGCAAGGAAAGAATTGGGAGGTTCCGTGTGTGGTTTATAACAGTTTAATGAGTTGGAGATGGGCCACCTGGGAACAAGACATTGTCCACGTCTATATGGAATGGGAATTTTCTAAAAATACTGTAACAAATAGGCGATTTACAGCTGATACATTTGGGGCACTAGTTAACTTAATAAATCATTGTACAACTTTGAATTCCCATTAGGGGAAAACATTACGTATTTTTTTCATGTGAATGTCCTGGGTGTTTGAAATATCCAACTGATATACAGTTAACCAGTAAATCCTTAGTTTGATTGAAAATTGAAAGGAAAAATGCCCCACACTTCTATCACAGCTCATAACAAATTTTGGGGTGTTTTGTTAGTAATGTTTTTGTTAAAGTGCAGTGGAATTAAAACCAAACAGAACAGGGGAAGGACCAGTGAAATTGTTAACAGATATAATTGGAAATGTAAAATGACACCCTGTTATACCCAGATAAACAACCTTTCTTTATTAATCATAGAAAGTTTTCACCTGTGAATATCTTTGAAACTTTGCAACACGTCCATGACCCAAGTGTTAGGTTTGCATTGCGAGCAGACTAGATCCAATACTAACGTTAGGGTGGTGCATTAGCTGAGTTATGGCGGCACATGTAGAAAACAGAGCAGACCCCCTTGCGGGCAGAGGTGCGGCACATAATTCATAGCAGCGTTGCTGAGAGGTGGGGTTCTCCAGCCACTGATTTCCCACAGCTCAGGAAAGACACTTTACTCCCTTCAATCTAGTGGAACGGGTGAGCTTACAACTGCAGCAGTGTGGCTGAAAGGACAAACACTGTAAAATGGAACACGCGTTGACATAATGCTGTATAATTACAGCACATGTGCTTCGGTTTATATTTAGACTGGGCATTGTTCGGCTTACTGCAGAGGCGAGAGCGCTAATTATTCCGGCGCAGACATGTTTCACCTTAAAACTACTGGTTTCCATGGCGATAATGTCAACAGTGACATGCGTCTCACATCAAGAGCCACTGTTGTTTTTCATGGTATGCGTTCATTAAAACTATATGGTAGCTAGCTATACAATTTCTGACTTAATTTCATGGAGTTGCGTGTGTTGGTTGAAGATAAAGTTTATAATTATCTTTAGACAAGAAGTTTTATAGCTTGACTTCCGTTGCCACCATGCTTATCTCTCCTTTTGCCGTCTCTAAAAATAAATACCTTTAAATAATTCTGAGCAAGTGTTGAGGCAACCGCAAACATACCTATACTTTCCTGCAAACTGCTAAGATAATATAACTTTGCATCCTCTCTTCACACTTTGTTATGTCTTACCTTGTTCGAGCCCCATATCCTTAGGACTGCAAAAATCTCCTTCCTTTAAAAACAAAGATTATTCTAATTCTGAACCACAGCCTACTCCAATTACTCTCAAAGACTGAAAAAAAAGGCCCAGAAAAGAGTCCAAAAATAAATAAAGAAAACAGCCCTCCCTATGTGCTTCCTTTTAACACGAGCCTGTGTTTATTTAACCGCTGCTTTCATTAGCCACTTATCCCCTCCTCTTTCAATAACCGTGAAACCATTATGCAGGGCCGAGGAACAAGGGGCCGGTGCTCATCACAGACGCTTCATTAATAAAAAACCAAGAGGGCCCGGCCATGGCAGAGCGACTAACCGCCGTGAGATGACAGTGAGGCCTCTGGCCGGCCATTCTTATCCTCTCACCCTGCCAGCGGTAATGAAGACTGACATCAGGGTTGATAAAGAGACACCCGCCTGTAATGAGGTGAGATCCTACTTGACCGAAGAGGGAGGTGGGGGGGCGCCTGACATTTTGAGAGCAGCACTGAGTTAAACGTTGTGGAGGAAGAAATAAATGACTGAAAATCACTTTCCTTCTTTCTTGAGGGATGAGTCCTGGCAAAGAGCTCTGTAGGCCAGTGTGTGTGTGTGTGTGTGTGTGTGTGTGTGTGTGTGTGTGTGTGTGTGTGTGTGTGTGTGTGTGTGTGTAAAGTCAGATGAAAAGCCTGGCGAGTGGTGACCCAAGAGGCCGTAACGAGATCCACATTGAAAGCAGAGAGGGTGCTGCTGAGACGTGACTCCGAGCCAGGACGGTTGATATTTTCGACCAGATGGGGCCAGCATTGTTTGATTCCAAGAGCTGTTTCATTTCATTGAGGCAGAATAAATGTCTTTGCCGATGACGCAACCACTCTGCCCCGAACAACTGTATGACAGCACCCAGGGTTTTGATGAATTCACAAGAAAAATCTGTTTGGCCATAACAGCTGACATAAAATATATTTGGAGCCGTCCTTCTGCTGGTTTACATGGCTTGTGTTGGAGCAGAGCTAACCTCGGCCAGACCCTCATCAAAAGGAAAAGAACAAAAAAGCTGCTAAGCAGCTCAATAAATCTTGTCTTTGTGACTCGATTCAATTTCTTCTGTACACGCGTGGGAGAAACAGAACTCAACAATGATATGTTGTAGGTTTTGCCAATTTAACACATTATGAAACAGCTATGATAAGATGAGATAGATAATCTTAATTACTCGGTCATGACCTGCCGGGAGGCCTTTCATCTTTCCCGCTATTTATCGGGCACTTATTCTTCACGTCAGTCTTTATATATTACTATATGGGCCTGCCTTTCGAAGAGGATGCACGAGAGAAAGCAGGGTTATCTGTTACTGAGAAGGATATTAAAGGGCTCTGTGTGGGCTTTCGAACAGTGGTCTATGACACAGTAGAGCTGACTCCAAACAAATAGGCCCCTGGCTCAAAATTCCAACCAGCTGGAAAATGCAGCCCGGCTATTAAGTCAATGATGGAGAGGAGCCAAGTACTCCTGGACACCCAACGCACCAGACAATGCTCATTTTCTTAGGCTGTACAAGCACTGACACACACATTCTAATTAGGTCGTTATTATCATAAGGAAGGAGCAACCAATAAGAACTACCCAAGAACAAGTATGTTTTGAACGTATTAAACATACTTTTCCTGCATATCAATCTATGTATCCATTTTATTTTAAATGGCAAACTGATTAATTTACAGAAATATATTCCTGGAAAATGATTAAAATACAAAGTATTTCAACCTACTGGGTCGCAATCAATCATGCAATTTTGACCTCCTAATAGTCTGAAAAAAGTGTCCATGGCTCAAATAACCAATGAAACACACACACACACACACACACACACACACACACACACACACACACACACACACACACACACACACACACACACACACACACACACACACACACACACACACACACGTCTTTGCTTCCACCCATATATTAAAGGGGGAACTAGCTCCCCGGTACCTCTTTGCGGTGACAGACAAAACCCCAACTACCAACCTCCAAAACGTGGAAATTCAATTAAATGAATTTAAGTGTTTCATAAAGTCAAAGGTGGCTGTCCAGAGGAATTCCCATAAAGTCTCTGGGGCTGAATGGCAGAAGACTGACAGGCCCGCTGTGTACACATACACTAAACTGGAAGCCACCCAGCAGTGACATAAGTGCAGTCACAGAGACTCTCTTAAGATTGACAACTGCTGGCCAATAGCCCGAGTAGCCCAAGGCTACCCCTTCCTTGAAACAAACAGTGAACAGGGGTAACAAACACAGGGTAAACAAAAACCATACAAGGAAGCGTGGCGGCGAACGTTGGGCTCACACAGAACCACAAGGAATTCCCCCAAACGACTAGACTTGTATTATCAGTTTATGGGCACCAGGTAAAAGGGTTCTCCCACTTCTGGTTGTAAACGGGTTTCACCAAGAGTGGTGCCCATAAGTGGCACTGGACGCATTGTGTCGCTAGCAACAGAGGGTTGTGATGGAAAACGGGAGCAGACAGTCTGAGAGGCTATGAAATCCATGGGCAGGATGAGGAGTTTGTCGCAACTGGCGTGGGTCAATAGTTAACTGGTAATAGGGAGACTCCTAAATGAATGGGATCTTGTTCCCAACGCCGTTTACAGCAAAACAAGAATAGCACTTTCTCTCGACAGCTATAATGCCAGCGTCATTGGACAACAGGCCAATGAAGCATCTTATCCTCTGCTATGCGTTGTCCATTATCTTACCCGCATTAGCAAGCAGGACAGAAATGTGCTGCAGGTGGTTTCATAGCTGATCGTGTCTCAAGACATTGTTTCCTATAATTTATCACCCAGCAACCATCAAAATGTTGCTTACTGTGAAATGTCTTTAGAACATTGGCACCACAGTAACGGGTATTGCTGAATGGCATTTAGAGGTAATGAAAGGGGTAAGGATGCCAATTTCAAACTATGAATAGATTCCTGCATACCTTTTAAACAATTATGATGTAACTTAACAAAATAAACAGGTACTGATGCAATGGATGACGAAAATGAATAGATCAAAATGTAACACGCACATTGGTGTGGTTGCATGTCAAATTTTGTCATGCGTTGTTGTGATGTGATCGAGCAACATTTCCGCTGTTTGCTGTTATATGATATAGCAATATATATATAGTTTGTTATGAGACAGTCAAATGACCACTGTATGTTGTTATGTCACACAAGAACACTAGCACTGAATGATGTTATTTGACATATTAACATCACCACTGTATAAAAAGTTTGCATTTGCAATGTATATATAATCCAAGCCAGTCCCCTCTCAAGGCAACATTGACTTTGCCGTCATGTACTGCGAAATATAGACCCACATACCGTACATCCAGGTCCTCTGTGAAGCCAAAAAACTGCTCCATCTAATGGAGCAGCTTACTGTAGCAGACACTATGTCTTGTCATTATCCCACAAGCATAATGCACATTTTATAGTAAAACTTAGGACTTGAAATGAATCCATCCGATCGAGTTCTACGAAGCTCAAATAGGATCATCTTCTTCTTCTATTAATCAGTCAAATGTGTTCGAAACCAGTAAGTCGAGTGAGGCCGACTCGGTATGGCTGTATTTCCATTTATTTAACCCAGTCACCCCCCTGCCAGAAATAATCCTGTGCTTGAAATGTGATAAATACAGTAAACTAACACACACCGTAATGCACACTATGGTGTCGGGAGTGGAGGCCCGGTTCTGAAGCGGGACCCTAATGGCATTCAAACATGAACCACATTGTGTGGTGTCCAGGTCTACAAACCACCTTGTAGTAGATGTGAGGGGACGATTACATGTTCTACTTGTTGCCATATGGAAGCTGACACTTGGAGCTCTCAGCTTAGGGCGGTATTTTACCACGCTAAAACAAAAACAGACACGCTTAAGGCCTCGACGGAACCTCGTGCTCTCATTGGTCCTTTCCGCTCTTCCTGTGAGAGGTAAATGCTCACTTTTTTCTACCATGTTCACAAAGGGACTCCTTCCCCACCCCCCTGCTCTCCGTCTCATCCATTATGTGTTTTAACATATAGGGTTCCTGGACGGTAAATGGAAAAGGGATGTTGCCTCCATGGAAGGATGAAGAAGGTTAGTGGGACGGCTGTGCAGGCCTGATCCCTTCCAGGTTTGGCTGTCTTGGGGTAGTCTTAGAAGCTGTGACCATGGTCCAGGGTTCAGATAAACAAACAACACACAGAGGGATGTATTGTGATTGCCGAACACAGGACTGGTTTGTTAGGGCACGGTTTAGGCAGAGGCACTTGGCCATGGAGGAGGTGTGTTGTTGTTTAGGGCGAAAAAACTGGAGACACAACAGCCATTTCTTCCCTTCTTTTTCTGGCCTGTTCCCTGGACTGTTTTCAGGGTTGAGTCATGGACCGCAAGCCTTGGCCCAGACGAACCAAGAGACACAGGATGATTCTAGGGGGAATTTGGAATAGTCATTTCTAAAAGTGGGCCACTTCTCAGAAAGATCCTTGGAAAGAAAAACAAAAAGAAAGGAAAACCTGCTTGGCAGGACACCCTCCCTTGTTGTTTGTAAGTTCTGCTTTATTTCTGGTATCGATTTATATTTACTCTCATACCGATCAGGACATTTGCCAAGCTCTATAGCCTGCACATTTTGCACTGCACTGGGAATTCTACCAGGTTTCTAATCAAGGATCGAAGAAATACATATTGATGCTTTAATAATAATAATAACTGCAATATTCAAGAAACAAAAATCACTTTTCTGTGTGTGTGTGTGTGTGTGTGTGTGTGTGTGTGTGTGTGTGTGTGTGTGTGTGTGTGTGTGTGTGTGTGTGTGTGTGTGTGTGTGTGTGTGTGTGTGTGTGTGTGTGTGTGTGTGTGTGTGTGTGTGTGTTTGGAGGGGGGTTAGGTAAACCTCACAGAGTACCAGCCACCTGCCAGTATGCGCCAGAACACGAACCCCACACTGCCTATCACGGTGGAGGGGAGAAATTATGAAACTAATCAATCAGAGACCAGACGATGCTTAGGGGGACATGTTGGTACAAGAGGCAGGACACTGGGGTAAGACTCCCCTACTCCTGCGATAAGTGTTGTGGGATCTTTAGTGACCACATTGAGTCTGGACATCGGCTTAACATCTCTTCCGAAAGACGTTGCTCTTCGACAGGACATATTCCCTGTCTCTCTCCTGTCCCAGGGGCCTTGTGGATATTACCGAGGCCAGAGGGATGGGCACCCCCTACTGGCCCTCCAAAACCTCTGCAAGCACACATGTCTCCAAGCCACAGATGGCCCAGGACCAGCCCTGCTGAGCTCCAGAGAAGCCAGTATTGCTAGGCAGGTAGCCATGATGAGGTGAGGTAACCCATAACAATGTGTCTCCTTTTGGATGTTCTATATACATATCACTGTTGATGGAGGAAATGATCGGGACAATTGTCAAGTACAATATTGACCCTGGAAGAACAGAACCTGCACAAATGGGGCTAATATTCTTAATCCCTTTTGTCTTCTGACAATATGTCAATCTCTACTATAGTCCACATGGAATTCACTATCTCAATATCAACATATCTGCAAAAACATTGAAAACTCAAAAACCGTTAAAAGACCATTGAAAATAATGGTCTCCGGGGCCTATTAAAGTCCTTGACTCCACTAGTCATGGCTTTTGTGTTCCACAGAGATTTTGGTGGAGCAATAGCCCCATAGTGTTCCTTTTCTCTGTGCCTTGTGTCTGCCACATATGGTTACTATTGAAGGACAATCACATGAGATAATGGCCACACTGGGCTCAGCCTTCTCACAGTCCTATTGTTGGAAGACTGGGTCCTCTCACAGTCCTTGCAGATTGTGAGGATCCGCAAGGAATCGATGTCGGGGGGGAAGAGAGGTTATATCAATAACATGGGATATCAAACAGCATCAAGAAAAGAAACGGGAAAACAGAGAAGGAGCAGAGAATGAAAGTCAGGCAAACATCAGTACAATAAAATGCAATTTAGGATTCTCATCACTTGATGCATGGCTCTCAATATGCCAAATTAAATTGAATCAACTAATATTTGTACTTGTATGTCTACATCATGCACCTCCCACCTCTCCCAAGTGCTCTTTACCAGAACGGCCCTGCCAGCTACTGTTCCACATACTGCCACCTCCAGCAGCTACTCAACGCAGTGGGCCTCACCATGAGTCACAGCCTTGTTTTATGGGGCCACGGTTGCCACATTTAAGAGCCCATGGCACTTTATCGTATGCTAAAAACCACTGAGATGGCAGTGTGCCTGCAGCGCATTGTGTACATGTGCAATAACTATATTTGAGACAAAGTAGCTACAAGCAAGGCCATCGGGAGACACAGGAGGAGGCCTCCCCCGCTTGCGTTAACCTTTGTGATTTTAATTACCAGTAATGGACATCCTACACAATTACTAACCCGCAGGGTTACTGATTGAAAGCTAATTGTTTTCGCCCACCAACATCAACTCATAAAGCCTCGTAGCCAGGGCCACAAGCGTGTTTAACCACCGTCTAGCCTGGTGGACGAGTGATTGAACACGACACCTGGCAGGATTCTAGGAGGAGGAGAGGCCTCTTGTTTTCCCTTACGCGCAGTCTCAACAACTACAACTCATTTGTGTGTTGTAAATGCAAAGGTTGTGGTTTTGGCATCTGTGCCCCCCTGCGAAGAGGACTGCTAGTTACATGGGCTGGTCCGTAGGGGCTCATGTTTGAAGGGTAGTGAGCGAGCAGGGGCAGGGGGGGCTACCCGCATAAGTAGATTAAGACCCATCCGATGCACGTAGTCGCAATGGATTTGAGCTAAATTCTGGTGCTGGTTCAGTGTTAAAAGCTATGTTTTCTTCAGTTACACTTGCACAATCTTTGAGGATTCTTGAAATCATACAAAATAATTAAAAGTTCACCCTTTTATTTATCATCAACGGTACCCCTAAACAGTCTCTCCACAGAGCAAACCCCCCCGAACCTCATAAAATGAGCCCTAAACAAAAGCAGTGTTTTGCTTGGGTCACATCAAAGGAGGAGCCTTTTGCTGCCGTCGTTGTGCCTTCCCTGCTCTCCTTGTATCGCTCACATCAAAGACAACCTAGCCAGCGAGAGACTGCCGGCTCCTTTCTCCCACCCAGGTTTCCAGCCGGTCCTGGACCCAGCCTGTCAGCCCGCCAGCTGAGGTAACTAGCCAGCCAGACCAGCGCTTTCTGTACGGGGAGACATATGTCTTGCAGTAGCACTTCTGCGTCCCTTCTTCAACTACCCACGCCACTGCAAGATGACGAGCAAAGGAGCACATTCAAGAGATTAATGTTTTCAGTAAACCACAATAACAAAAAAAACTCCAAACACTGTCCATAAGTCAATTATTTGAGTTGTAGAAGAAAGTGGCTAAATGTTGGTATGCATGGCGGTTAGCAAGCAACCGTAAACTCTTCATTCAATTAATAAGAACCATTCCGTGGTCAAGGCAATGGGAGCGAGACAAAGCATCCTGATAAAACAGCGGGGAACTACAAGGTTAAGGAAACCCCAATTCGATTTCGAGGAGGGAGGAAATCAGATGTAACATGGCAGTGGTGCGTAGCCTCACGCATTTCCCGGCCTTTGACTCCTAAAACCTGAACATGTGGGATGTGATGTCTGATTGGACACACAGGAGTGTACGGTTTGTTTGTGGTGCGCCTGATCCACCACCGGAGGGGTTGACAAAGCTCTCGGCGATAATTGGCTCTGCTGTATCGATTTCGACGTGGTCACCACTTCTGCCATTTTCGGAACAATGCTCACAATATGCCATCATTATCATCTGGAGACGGACGGTTCATGTGGCTGGTCACACCGCTTTAGAGTCGTCCCGGTAACCCATTTATAACGAGCATCTATCCAGCCCCACATGGAAGGCATCAGAATGAGCTTTGAAAAGCAAGTCGTGTCCCTGCCTCATAAGAATACAGCATTGTATTTCTTATTAAAAAATACCCTAGACAATTTTCGGCCTTGAAAGTCTTTTCTTTTATTCTTATATTGTGTATAGTATAGATCACACAACATATTTTATTTTTTAAGAGATGAAAGGGGGTGGGTCTCTTGTTTCTAGTTTCCAGTCGAGTGCCCGACATACCGGGTCAATTTATTTAGCTTTTGGTTTGGCTAATAGGATTTATTCCTTACAGAGATGCACACAACAAAGTCCTCTACTTACGCTCATTCGTATATTCTCATGCAGAACATGGAACATACTAAGGAATGCTATAACATATTCACAGCGGTTTTCCATGACGAGCCTGCTAAGAGCTCCCTTTTTGCCGTTATATACGTATATATATAAAACTTTATTTAACGGCCGAGAGCATTCCACTTAAGTGTTAGAAGGGATGGGGCAGGGGGGGAATTAAAATGTCGGAGTGTCAGTATGGACGTTTGCCAGGTCCTAAGGATCGTTACGTATAACTTTTTGTATACGCACACATCTGAGAACATGTGTGAGCACTTAACATGTGTGTATGACGCTGGACAGTTCCAACAATACAGTAAAATAAATCAAACAACAGCAGCCACTGCGGAGGACCGCCGCCTCACCTCTGATGACGCAGCGCTGAAAGTGACCAGGAGTAGGGTCAAATCAAACGGGACCTCCCATACTACTGGATCAAGTGTGCCAGACTTAAACGCACCGCACTAGAAAGAAAAGTGTGAAAAAATAGCTTTCTTTGGATTTATGATGCGTGAAGAAAAAAAAGGATGGTCGGGAAAAAATACTGAAAATTTTGACAAATTATACACAACGGCCCCCATTACGCTTCAGATTTTCGTTGTTATAGTTAGAGCTTATTTTCCTTTGACTTCCAAAATGTTTGCTCATCCACCTCACTTTCTTGATTTTGGACGGCAGTGTGCGCAAGGCCGTAGGTCCGACGTTTTGGCGAGCTGTTCTCGGTCTCGGTTTAAACTCTTACTTTCCAAACCTCCCAACGAGAAGCAATTTGAGGCCTGCCACCTGCCAGCCCTTAATTGGCCGGTTTTATTCCCGTCAGTCCCGAGTTTCCCTGCCGGGGCAGTGGGAGACAGGGGATTGGAATGCACAGGAGATAGAAGTCAATTGTAAATGACTGGAGGAGGATGGCAGGGAGTTACCCAGGTCAACACATTAGAGCCACTTTAATAAGTACGGCTGGGTCAGGAGTTCAAACCTACCCTGAAGTGTGTTTGAGGGAGACAGCGTGAGCGAGAGAGAGGGCTAAATTCCAAGGGAGAGGGAATAAGCCAGAGATGGGATAAAAGTTAAACCCTCGAATCCGTAACGGAAGGCAACTGCACCCGACCGTGGAACAAGTTTTTCGTTGTTTATACGACACAATATCACAATACAAAATGTTGCAGGCATTTGCACATACAGTCATTGTCCCTTTGACTTGCATTACAATAAGTCTCTTCCTGCTTGACAGTGGGTGTTGAATGCTGTTATTTGCCTCGGCCATATGACTGTATGTATGGATGAGTGTGTCCATGTGTGGGTAGCCTCCTACATCTTTTCTGTATTAAATCTGATCTTTCACAGTAGACCCACGTTTATTTACTCAGAGCACTAGATACCCCGACTCCTAGAGAATGTGCACAGAGGCCACCGGCGTGTATAATATTCAGACCTCTACAGCACATTCTGCTCTTCACACCTTGTACTGGATACCCTTGAATTTGGGAAAATGAATTTACACATGTTTTTTCGGGCCATGCGGCAACCCCTGTGGGCTTTCAGGTGTGTGTGTGTGTGTGTGTGTGTGTGTGTGTGTGTGTGTGTGTGTGTGTGTGTGTGTGTGTGTGTGTGTGTGTGTGTGTGTGTGCGTGCGTGTTCGTGCTTGCGTGTGTGTCTGTTTGTTTGATTACCTGGGCGATGTTCTTGTTGAGCAGGTAGACGGCGTATTCAAAGTGGAAGCGCTCTCCTCTGGGGTACAAAGGGAACCTGTGGAGGATGGAGAACAGGGTGAGTGGGTGGTGGTCGCACAACAAGTGGTTTTCATTCCCCCTAAACCACTACTAGGAGCACGACGGCCGGAGGAGAGCAGGAAGAAGAAGAATAAAGTAAACCATTATTCATGTGCTGTATCAACCAGCAAACAACCTTCCCGGTAGAGAAGCTCTCACAGCCCCACCGAGCCCAGTGTGGAGGAACCCAATGAAGAAAGCCTGCAGAATATGGAGCCTGGATCATGGATTCAATGGTAAGATTCATAAGGGGGGGTGGGAGGGTTCTGGCGTTCATTACACTTTACTTTTGTTTCTTTCATCGGGCAATGATCTTTTGGCGATTGTCTTGGTTCCCTATGACCAGCTGTGTGTAATGTCGGCAACGTATGCAGGTGGTTGGTTGGGTGTGTTTGTGTGTGTGTGTGTGTGTGTGTGTGTGTGTGTGTGTGTGTGTGTGTGTGTGTGTGTGTGTGTGTGTGTGTGTGTGTGTGTGTGTGTGTGTGTGTGTGTGTGTGTGTGTGTGTTTGCGAGGGTGCGTGACTGTGAGCGAGGAGGGTCCCGTTACATTCTGTGAGCATACCTCACAAGGATCCCCCTAAAGCCCCTGCTCTTGTTAAACTGAAATATTAAACAAGATTGGGATGCTCTCGAAAAAAAATAAACTGTCCACCCAAATCACATTGTGAAAACGAAGAGAACTTTCTCTCCCTCTCGGCGTGGTTTGGAGAGGGTCATTTACGCCACTCAGACGTCTTAGTTGGGAGTGATGATTTGGGCGCCTCAAACACCCCCCGCCCCATGGCCTAAACATGGGAGAGCTTGTGGACGGAGGAGATTGATAGCCTCGGGTGCTGGAGGAATGCTGACGTTCTGAGTGGTGGGAGAGAGGAAAGAAAAAAAAATACAGAGTCCTCTACCAAGGGCTAAAGGCTGGCCTCTCTTCCTGTCATTATGCGCTTATGTCTGCTGATCTCCCACAGCGAGGAGAGCACTGGGAGCGCAGCCTCACAGCCTGGACTCGCCTCTGGGCTGACAGGCATGTACAAGAACCTGTGTGCCTTGGTGCACGCACACACACACACACAGAGCTGAACGCACGCACGCATAGAGGTGCAGGCGCGCACACACACGCACACACGCACACACGCACACACACACACACACACACACACACACACACACACACACACACACACACACACACACACACACACACACACACACACACACACACACAAGCTTTGAGGGTTATGGTGATAGTTGAGGATCCAGGAATCATTGTGAATGGTCAAATTCCTCTCCTCCTAAAGTGAATTAAATATCAAAGCTGAACGTGTACTGTTTTTTTTCAGCTGTCACCGTTGTCACACAAGACAGAATATGCAGACGTGCAGATGTTGCTCCATCACTTCTGAGTCAACATTATGTTCTTTTTTTTTTACGACCCTTTAATGTTTTCCTCCAACAACTACCATACCGTGTCTCAATACTTGACACCATATTTTCTTTGAAAACACATTGTTCTAATGAACTGAACTATGCATGCATGTCTGGGGTTAGTGTTATGCTTAAATCAAATAATTTCCATTTTCAAACCGTTCATGGGCAATTTCCGAAATAGATATGGAAAGAATTGCGCATAGAACCACATTGAACCGACTAAAAAGCACTTAAGCAATCGATGGGCTGGGCGAGTGAGAGTACATGGTGTGTGAAAAGTCTGCACAACAGGTGCCGCTCTGCTACACAGCTGTAAGACCCGATGCACACACATGGCTGAGCCCGCATGTGTGTGTATGTGATCTCTCTCTGTGTGTGTGTGTGTGTGTGTGTGTGTGTGTGTGTGTGTGTGTGTGTGTGTGTGTGTGTGTGTGTGTGTGTGTGTGTGTGTGTGTGTGTGTGTGTGTGTGTGTGTGTGTGTGTGTATGTGTGTGTGTGCTGAAGCATGTGCGCATCTGGCAAATCTCCTTCCTTTGGGTGTGCGTGTAACTTATGTGGTATCTGTGTGTTTGTGGTGTGTTGAACGTATGTGGTGTGAGTACCCAGTGTCTGCATGTGTAGCGCGTTGGGTGTGTGCATGTTAAGTGAAGGTGTGTGCGTGGTCTGTTCCCCTGGGGTCACTCGTCCATTAATCCTATGTCAGAGCAGACGTGGTGTTCCTCACCTCTCACTCAGAGCGACCCGCAGGTGCTGGAGTGGAAGGAGGAAGAGAGGGAGGGAGGAAGAGAGGGAGGGAGGGAGAGAGAGAGGGAGGGAGGGAGGAAGAGAGGGAGGAAGAGAAGGAGGGAGGAAGGAAGAGAGGGCGGGAGGAAGAGAGGGCGGGAGGGAGGGAGAGAGGGAGGGAGGGGGGGGAGGGAGGGAGGGGGGGAGGGAGGGAGGGAGGAAGAGAGGGAGGGAGGAAGGAAGAGAGGGCGGGAGGAAGAGAGGGCGGGAGGGAGGGAGAGAGGGAGGGAGAGAGGGAGGGAGGGAGGAAGAGAGGGAGAGAGGAAGAGAGGGAGGAAGAGAGGGAGGGAGGGAGGGAGGGAGGGAGGGGGGGAGGGAGAGAGGGAGGGAGGGAGGGGGGGAGGGAGAGAGGGAGGGAGGGAGGGAGGGAGGAAGAGAGGGAGGGAGAGAGGGAGGGAGGGAGGGAGGGAGGGAGGGAGGGAGGAAGAGAGGGAGGGAGGGAGGGAGGGAGGGAGGGAGGGAGAGAGGGAGGGAGGGAGAGAGGGAGAGAGGGAGGGAGGGAGGGAGGAAGAGAGGGAGGGAGGAAGAGAGGGAGGGAGAGAGGGAGGGAGGGAGGGAGGGAGGGAGGGAGGGAGGGAGAGAGGGCGGGAGGAAGAGAGGGAGGGAGGAAGAGAGGGAGGGAGAGAGGGAGGGAGGGAGGGAGGGAGAGAGGGAGGAAGAGAGGGAGGGAGGGAGGGAGGGAGGGAGGGAGGGAGGGAGGGAGGGAGGAAGAGAGGGAGGGAGAGAGGGAGGGAGGGAGGGAGGGAGGAAGAGAGGGAGGGAGGGAGGGAGGGAGGGAGGGAGGGAGGGAGGGAGGGAGGGAGAGAGAGAGAGAGAGGAGGAATGAAGGGCGGTAGGAGGAAGAGTGGGAGGGAGCTAGGAAAGGAAGGGAGGGAGAAAGGGAGGGAGTGGCTGAGGGAGGGCGGGCGGGAGAGGGAGGGAGGGATGGAGGAAGAGAGGGATGAAGGGAGGGAAGGGTGAGAGGGAGGGAGATGCTGGGGGCATACCATAGAGAACACCGACTGCCTCAAAAGATCAGCCTCTGAAGTCAGCCGGGAACATTCCCAGTACGTAGAAGGTCGGGTATATCAGTGACCGATTATGTATTTCATTAACCCCACGCTGCATTAAGAGTGCACTGCTGAAACCGGGCTTGAGCAGGTCATCATTCCAAATCACCCTTGTAGTCCCTCCCCCCTCGCCTGCCCCCCAAAGCGATATTTCATCAGCACCATCCTGTTGTGTGTTGTTCAACCGCCCCACAGGGCAGCTCGCCCCCCTGTATGGGGCCGAGTGGCCACACAGTGGGACATCTCGTAGCTAGGCGTGTCCCTGAATGGCAGCCGGGGTCCCAAAGGAAAATGAAAAGAAAAGACATGGCTGAGGTCACTGCCTTGGACCAGCACATGACCAACAACAAAGGGAGAGAAAAACCCAACACACAACAACCCCCCCTGCTTTCTGAAACCCAATATCGCTTACATCAAGAATCAGTAGTTTGCTGAACATCATGCACAAGGCTGAACACACTTTCACACACAGACATATATACTCAATATAGGCGTGCCGTGGATGTATAAAAACACACAAATACACACACACACACACACACACACACACACACACACACACACACACACACACACACACACACACACACACACACACACACACACACACACACACACACACACACACACACACACTAGCTCCGTCATGGTGAGGTGATTAATGACCCCTGTCCGATGCGTCTGAAATCACACTGGTGGGACCCTGGTTCACCAAACACGAGGAATTCCTCTCTGGGACGTTGAGTAAAGTCAAATATATTATTACACACCAGCAGGGAGGATCAGGGAGAGGAAGCAGAGGCAACAGTGGGATTTGGCGTGTGTGTGTGTGCGTGTGTGTGGCGGGGGACAAAGCAGTATTCTGTTGGACAGAGAGGCCAGCCTTGTACTATACGTATGTATGTACTCTGTGAGGGAGCAGCTGAAAAGGGCGTCAGTGAGGAAGGACAGAGGGCCAAAGGCTCACATGTCCAAGACTTGAACTCTGGGAGAACAGGACGCATGAACAACAAACAGACCAATTGATGACAACAATCAACGGTGATGACAACAAACAAAATGGTGTGCTCTAAGATCAAGGATTAGAAACACAGTGGAGTGCAGAAGAGAGATGATAGATAAATATGTGTGCAGTACACATAGATGAGTTTAGACGGACACTAGAGGAGGCTGCCAGGCAAGTAAGTCCAATGTCTCCAGACTAATAAAGGGAGAGAGAGGCAGCATCAGTCCCAGGTTTACAGACTAGTAAGGGAATATCAGTCCCTACAGTTTTCAGTCACATGTCTACAGATTTGTCAGTGACGACTAAACCTCAATTTGATACTTAGAGCTGCATTTTCTTTTACGATTGAAAAGACAATTTCATCAATTTGCCAGTATTTGTCCATGTATACTTGTTTTAATTGAAGGTTGCGATAAAACCTGCAGAATGCTTTATTTTTTCTTCACTGAGCAGGACGAAACATATGGACCTAAACACACAGCTTTGCTAGTTCATTTAATTTGCCCACTGTCTCTCTCCCTCTCGCTCTATCTCAGCACGTCCGTCAATGGCAGCTTCCGGTCACACTGTCAGGCGCAGTGGAGCGGCGCTGGAGGGTGGATCTGCAAGGCACCCACATCAACACCGGAGGGTCCACATTTGCATCCATGCATCCAGAGACTTGATTATGCAACCCTGAAATGTGCTTTCGTTTAGCCAACGCTTTAGCTCTCATTACTGCTGGACCCAAAACGATTAAAAAAAACAGCAGCGGGTTTGGAAGCAAAAGTACATCTGTCACACACACATCCTCCTCATAAAGAAATCCCCTTGTGTGTGTGTGGGTGTGTGGGTGTGTATTTTTCTACCATATCAGCCCCCCCACTGTATGATATTAAAGCGATGCATAGCACGCCATGCCGGGAATTGCGTGTAGACACAAAAATATGTAATTAATAAGGGTAGTTCCACAAGAGAGAACTTGGAGTGCATCGTAAAAATAAATCTAAGTACCTGACAGAAACCTCTGTGTCTCTGTGTTGTCATAACAGACCCAGTCTGCCTGCCACTTAGCCATTGGAGCTAGACATCCCCTTTCTCGCCTTCACAGACAAGCTGCACATATCAAAGACCGAGTTCCTAGTTAAAAGGAGGAAGCAGTTTTCTCAAGGATGAAGGGATAGGTCGAGAGATGGTATGGCATGTCCATTCTGGGGTTGGCCTCTTTTGTTCTGTTATTTTCGTTTGCGAGCGCGTTCCCATCGATAAACAGACGAGATGAAACGTGAGCACGATTCCATGGGCCTCGGTGGAGATGAATACCGCACATGGCGTCTTTAATGACTTCCAATAAAGAGACGTTTTACTGTCTCCCCAGCCGGATCCGTGGCTATTTGTGAGTGGATACGATGTGGTTTCTTGCATAACAAAATAACCCAATGAGCTCTGCTTTGAAGCACACAGTTGTACACACAATGCATGATTAGAACTGTATCGATAAAGAGTCAAAATGGAGAGATTCCAGTCTCTCGAATCTCTTAAAATGGCCGTCCTCCCCTTAAAAAGCAGCAGTTTCTCTCGGCCTGTGGGGAAGAGCGCCGTGCAGGGGGTCACGGAGCTGTAGCTCACACACGGCTCCTGCATGCGGTGCATGTGTCCCTGCCTGTGTACCGTTCAGTGTGTTAAAGCGAGTGTCTTGGTTCTCGGGGGAGCCATTGCGTTCAGTTAGAGGAGTGTACAGGAGAGAAGGGGGAGGAGGAGAAAACGGTGTGTGGCTGGGTGGTCGTGGCTCCGGCGTAATCTGGTTCCTGAACGCGCGGCGGGAATAGTCCCGGTGACTGGCTGACCTCCTCCAGTGTATACAGTGGGCCGGCATCCGCACATGTGTCAGCGAGCCTGTTTAGACAGCTTCATTAAGACTGGGAGAAGTAGCAAAACAACCCGGGATCGTGTGCCCGAAAGAGGGGGGCTCGCCGATATTTCAAACCCTGCTTGGAAGTGTGTGTGTGTGTGTGTGTGTGTGTGTGTGTGTGTGTGTGTGTGTGTGTGTGTGTGTGTGTGTGTGTGTGTGTGTAGGTGTGTAGGTGTGTAGGTGTGTAGGTGTGTGTATAGATGAAGGTGTGTGTTCTAAGGAGGGAGGGTATCTTGCCACACTATGTGTGTGTTTTGGTTCACCATAGTGCGTTTGAAAAGGTGGTCGGGTTGACCGGGGAAGGGGGGGGGGGATATGCCTGTAAGTTTCACAACGCCGCTTTAACGTGACATTCTAAACGGCGTGGAACCATAAATCATCCGGCCCCTTCGCTTCGACCAAAAAGAAAAAAAAAAGAAAAAGGAAAAGAACACCTGCCTGCAACTGTCAGAGCCTAAACGGCAGTGGTTGCGGTATAAATCACGGCGGGCTGTAATCTCCAATATCGGAGGAATGATTACACTGAGCATCTGTCAGTGAAAGGTATTTTAATGGCCGCCGCCGCTGCTGCTCTCCACTTTGGCCCCCGCCGTGACTGCTCCGCTGTCGCGCTGCGTGCCGTTAACGTGTCTCCTGAGCGACGGCGCTCTCCGCTCCGCTCGCTGCGAGCAGCTTGTCGTCTCCGGTTTGCGTCGGGGCCCTTAAGGAAATCCAGCGGCCCCCGTATTTCTCCCCCCCCCTCCCACCCTGCAGATCCTGCAGCCCCTTGATTTCTTCTATGGTTTTAATCAAAACCAGAGCCGGAGGAGAGGAGCGAGGCCCCGTCCAGAACCCCTCCATGGTGTTTATGGGCACGGCGCCATCTTCGTTATCTTCCCCAATCCGACGGACAACCTGTAATTTGGTTTCCCCCCCTTAACTGGATAACAACAAAACAAATTAAAACACCTATTAACTCAGTGTCACGAGGGTCTAAGCACAAAGCACAATGAGAGTGAGAAAGAAAGCGAGCAAAAGAGAATGCCCGGGAGAGTGAGCCGGACAGAGGGAGGGAGAGAAGAGAAGAGAAGAGAAGAGAGAGAGAGAGAGAGAGAGAGAGAGAGAGAGAGAGAGAGAGAGAGAGAGAGAGAGAGAGAGAGAGAGAGAGAGAGAGAGAGAGAGAGAAGGCCTGATAGCGTGAAAGATTCTGTTCTGATAGTCGTTTGTACAAATTCAGAGCTCGTCTGTCGGAGGAAATATGAAAACAGAATTTGATCTCCCTAAGCTCGCTGGGTCACTCTCCTCTAATTCGCAGCATCCCTCTTCTCACAGGCGTCTCGTCTATGGCAGATGCTTCTCATTTGCTGTGTAATGAAAGGTGAACACAGAACCATCAGGCAGGTTGCGTAACAGCAGGGCCTTCAATGTGATGCGAGGACGAGCCAACTGAACTGGCCCTCACCAGAGTTCCTTTCTCTCTCTCCAACGCCGTGAGAGACGTTCATATTTGTCCTTGAATGATAAATAGTGAAAGAACAGACAGTAGACTAAATTCGGCCCTTCATAGGAGCGGCCAGGTCTCGTCTCCGACACCAAAGGCTTGATCTGTTGACGGCCTGCTGTGTGACTGACCTGGTGGGGAGGGAGCGGGCGTGCGGCAGGGGTCGGTGTGAAAGGGCAGCGTCCGTCTCGGCCCGTCCACATGGACCACATTAGGAGACGTGAAGCCCATGCGGAGACTCATAACAATAACCCTGCTGCTGCCTTTTCCCTTTGAGCCTCGCGAAGTTCCACTCTTCTTATCCAGGCCTCCCATGGTTTGCCTGGCACTAACACGAGTACTTCCACCCGCTTTCCCTTTATACTTGATCCAGGTGGTAATGTGTAAATCCCTTCTCATGTGTATATATATATATATATATATATATATATTTATATATCCCCCGCCACCCACCATTCTCCTTCAAACTGTCGTGAATAGGAAGAAAAATTTATGAAAAGAAAAAGGGGAAAGAGGAAAATGGATTGGCATTGATATGAGGGCTAAACCACGGGGCTGTCCAGCGTTTCGCTTTTAATAGCCAGGTTCTGGTCTCAATCACACGGAAGACATCTGGATCGCATCTCCCCACCCCCCCAACACACACACACACACACACACACACACACCCATGCAATCAGACACAGCAGGACAAGGTTCTCCCCAGGACAAAATGTGGGCGCAATATGTCTTTAGGAGCCCGTCGATTTCAGAGAATGTGTCAGGGAGGAGAATGCTGCTAACCCAAAATAGTGATGAGCTTATGTCAGGCAGAGCATCGACTGGGAAAGTTAGGCTCTCCACATAATTGGAAAAATTAAAAAAAAAAAAAAAAACGGATGTCCTAGGACCCAAGGGCAACACGGCTGATTTTCGTTTGAATGAGAGGATGGTTGTTATCAAAGTGATAGTGATTTGATCTTGGGCTGCACCACGGCGGGAAAGGCTAGTATGTCGGGGTCCATTTCGGAGCACTACACACCCCACTGACAGATATACCGTTACTGGTAATGGCCATTATATTTATTCAATATTTTTAGACTTCTACGAAGATAGTTGAGAAGCAACCGGCTGAAATGTTTGTCCCCTCCAAAAGTTGGGACTATTACCTAGTTTAAGTACAGGGTGGGGGCCCTTGTTACAGAGTCTATTCTGGTTGGGATCCTCAAGCACGTCCTGCCTGCCACACTGAGTGCAACGGCCCTTAACCACATGGCAGGGGCCCCGGGGGAACAGCAGAAGCTTCCTGAAGACCATTACATTTTCACCGGTCGAAAAAAAAAACTCAAAAATATTGAGATTTGGGTTTTCATTCGAGCACGCTACGTGAACGATAGGCTGTCGGGCTAATTCTGCCACCCTTTGAGCTCGCGTTCCCGCATCGCCTAACTCATCATCATTGGCTGCCTCTTTCCGACACTTTAATCGCCAGTCTTTGTACACGTTCCCCAGTTTAGACTGGTTGCTTTCCGTCTTCCCACACATCATTTGGCTCTGTGTCTGCTTACACACGAGGCCTCGCGACTCATAAACTTTGGTGGGGTGGGTGGGGGGCAGGGGGTGGGGGGGGGGGAGGAAGAGCCGTGGAGGCGGGGGAGTGGGGGTGAGGGGTCATCCGAGCGTATGGGGCTGCTCGGCTATCGAGTCGGGTCCGGGTTCACAGAGAGCCCTTCTGTCCCGACACCCACGGACTCCCAGCAGGTTTATTGTGTCTGACAGTGTGAAGGTAAATATCCTGCACTGTGGGCCTGGGAATCCCAACGGTGTAGACACACCTTTGGACCACGGGGCAATGACATACCACATGACCCCCACGCCCCCCCCCCCCCCCCCCCCCCCTCCGCCATGCCGAATCAGACTCAACACCTGCTGTCCGGACTCAAAAAAAAACGAGAGAGTTGGGTGCTTGACTGCGATGACGTCTGATTCCGATCAATGCTCCTGTGTGCCTGCACACGCACAACATGTGCGCACGCACACACACACACACACACACACACACACACACACACACACACACACACACACACACACACACACACACACACACACACACACACACACACACACACACGAACCTAAGCATTATTTTACTCGTAATGCTTAGCAGATGTTGGATAGGGAATCGTGTGCTTGTTTACATATCTCCATCTCACACATGTACTCAAAATGCATGCGTGTTGCGGCACAATAAAGCCAAGATTGCCAACATTTGTTCTCAACTTGTTCACTATTCAAAAGACCGCTGCAAGGTTATTCTAGTTTGTGGGCTGTGTAGTAGTCTGCGTGGCGAGCTAACATGTTGGGACGCACAAAGTGTAGCTCTGGAGAGACTTATTTAGTCCGGAGCCCCGTTATTATGACTGTTATTAACGTGGCTGGCCGTGTGGCCTGGAACTCCTCTCCTTCCCTGTCCTTAATTCACTATAATGAGTCGGCTCTGGGTTTCAAAGGCTTACCCCCGCCTTCGCAGCCAGCAAGACAACAGACAGCTTTACACTAGGCAGACAGTGTCCAAGCACAAGTGCTTGGATCTAAAATAATGCATGATATCGTTTTAATTGCAAGAGTGCAATAAACGCCTAAGAAGAATTTGATCTAAAAGGCACTGATCAGAACGTCTCCAGATAGTCTATTGAACAGATATACTCTATAGTGACGATAGGAAAATAATGCTGCTGTGTTGTATCATAGGGCTGTTCTGTTACTGACGTACATCGGGGATAGGCTCTGCATACTTTAAAGGCAAGTCACTTAAACAGGCTGTGTGCGGACAGGAATCATCGCACTGCGACTGAAAGCATCGCGTGGCAAAACGTAATCCAGAGACGGTGCCTAATACTTCTCTCAGTCTCCTTCCAAGAGCATTGAACCTGCCCTTACTAATCACTTTGAAAAAAATTACACACATAACCAGCCCTAACAACACTGATTATACCAATTTCCCCATCATTCTCCCACCTCTCTCCCTTACAGCAAGTGGGGTCATCATGCATGGAATGCCTGAATTCTCCAGTTGCTGCATTCCTGACGGTATCTGCGTGCCGCGAACGTGCAATTATTCACAATGCAGCATCATCGTGCGAGGGTTTTCACCTCGATTCACTGCATAGTAACGGGTAACCATAGCACACCCAAATAATAATTTAATCACTGTGGCGCGATGAGTTCAGTGGAGGCTCTCTTCTGTAGCCTCACGTGAGAAATTCTGCCTTGTCATTATCTGCCACATTTCAACTTGAACATTTCTCGTAAATCGAGACTGTAAATAATTCAGCAATCATAGAAAATCTAATAAAATCGTTATCCAAATTCCACAAGGTACAAAACAAGGTTGATGGTAGCCCGGAGGTGCTGTAAACACATGACAATTTCAAAAGTCTCCAACAATGCGCCGTGTTATAAGACACAACTGCCACACCGACATATGTACGAAGAGATCAAAAGGGGGAATTTATAACCACTTCAGCTTGGAGTGCTCTCCATTTCAAGCAGATATGGTGAAAACGACCACTTTTAAAAGATGAATGTGGCTGTATTGCGTTTCTACTGCTTTGAAATTGATTGTGGAGTGGCTTGGCCGAAAGCTATTGATTCCATCCTTAATGTCCTCAACCTTACCTGTAGGCATCCTGGATCAAGAAACCCATACCATCTCCTTAATGATATGCATCTGTATTTTCTATGGTTTTGATAAAAAATATATTGATTATGTATAGATAACAGATGTTTCACACTCCTTCTCCAAAGGCCTCTTGAGTCTACGGTCTACGCTGCTGTCAAAACCTTTTAAAGGATTGACCAAGCTGAGCATATGCAGACATTTGTGATGCACTCAAAAAACAACGGGATACACAATTCTGCATGATGTGTATTGGTAGAGACAGCCACGATTACTTTGGACTGCATTATTGATGACAATCACATCTTGTTTCAACTGAAAATTAAATGTCAAGCCAAGATACTTGGATATCGTGGCATGTCAATTCACATGTTTTGATTCAACCCATCTATAAAGGGTTTAATGCATTCAAAGTTATTGATTTCAATGTGCACTAACATTGCATTAATCAAGGGGGGGGGGGGGGGGGGGGTAAACTGATTGATTCTGAGTAGGTCTCCGGCATGGACTGGGCTTAATTATACGTTGCATTTATCATGTTAGGTTTAGTTGGAGACAAATACTATACTAAAAATTTGCTACATATTTTGTTGTTATTCTGTAGTTTGTATACACTCTGTAAAGATATGTCTTCAAACTGAAAAAAAATCTGGAAATGCACTGATAATGTTCCAGAGAAAAAGATTCCTATACCAGACCGCTCCTGCACGCATACCAGGCTTGTGTGCATCGAACAAGGCCACAAACGATCTGACGGCTGGAGAGAGCAAAGACTGTATCATGAGGAATGCAGAACTACAACTGGTTCAAAAGCCAAGGAAATACTTGGGCAGATTTCATTGTTCTTCAGGATTTGAGTAAAACAAAACATATATTCATGTACATGAAGTTGATTTGAATAAGCCGTTTGGAAACCTGCTCAAGAAGACACTGCAACATACACACACCCAAGCAAATGCGCACACATCTAAATTAAAACTGTGTAGATTGATGATTGAGTTGGTAAATGCGTTCCAGCAATTTGATCCACTTACTCTCTCTCCTTCTCCGTCAGCCTGTCGGTGATGGTGTCCTTGATGGAGGACCGGGAACCCTTGTGGATAACTGGATACCGTAAAGGGATCTGGAGGAAGCAGGACACCATCAGGACCAGGTGCGCCGTGTAACCGAGGGCCACTGCCACGCTCCCGTCATCCTTTGCTGTGGTGAGAGAAATGGAGGTTCCAGCTGTTTACAACGTCAAATCATGGCGCTTGGCATCGGAGAATATGGATCAGAGGCGCCATGCTTGTTATTGAACTAATCAAAAAGAATCAACATGCAAAACAGATCCACAATCTGATATTTGATCCAAGATCAAACATCTTCAAAGCATACAGTCAATGCCATTCTGTCTGCTGATGTGTTGGGGATGGGTGTTCATTATGTGAAGAAATAAACTGTTGGAACATAATCCATGTCCACATCTTGTGAATCCAAACAACATTATATACCGAAAGGGCTGAATCAAGCAGAATATGTTTTTTGAAGTATTCACAGAAGGAGGCTGTTGTATTTATGTGGGAAAGTATGATGAGAATCACAAAAAAATAGGGTTTCGGTGGCAAGACAAGTCTATGGCCAAGAACATCTTGTATACAAATTCCTAACTAAATCCAACAAAATTTCCTAGAGGAAGACGGTTCGACAGGGTAGGATGTTGATTGATGGTTAAAGGTAAAAATTACTTCACAGCTCACAAGTAATTCTACACCGCAACTGAATTGCTCTGTTTTGAAAGAGCAGAGAACCACTATACTGAATACAACAGAACTTGGCATGCAGGGCTTGTTTTTATCTACATAAAAGCACGTTTTTTATTGCTTTTTTGCATTCACGTTGTTGCCAACATGGCACACAGGCAATTGTGGTCTGGCGTTTTTCTCCCCGCCAACTTACAAGAATGTCAGGTCAGTTAAAGTACAAAGAAACTGATGCAAGACCTTGGGGTGCAAACTTTGATGGACAATTATGCTAAAGAGACCGGTAGAGCTTAGTGTTTGAAAAAGATTATGGTAATGAAAAAGAAAAAAGAAAAAGACTTTCTCCCCCTGGTGAGAAAAGCACTTCCATTGACCCTGACCCCTCCTGATAATGTGGAACATCCTCCCCTTCAGCCTCAGGGCGTTTCAGACAGACAACCATCCAGAAAGCTCTAGACTTGATCATGCAGCCTCTGCGACGGACCCCACACTCAGTGAGAGCAGAGGTCAGCGGGGAGGTCAAGTGCGTTGGGTCAGGGGCCATTCTTTTCTCCCACGTTATCTCCCATTTCTCTCCGACATTGGCTAACAAACCGCACCTCTGTTACCGACCACCCTCAAAACCACACAACTCCAGCTCAAAGGGAGAAACAACCAGATGGGAGATGGAGGTTAGGGAGTGAAATGCTGGTTAGGATGTCTTTCTCGCTGTCTACCCCCGCATGCTTGGTGCTCTTCTCACTGGTAGGTGTCCACCTTATCAGGGCTTAAAGGCAGGGGCAGACGCAGGGCACAGAGGAACAAACCACCGCTGCAAATACACATCGACTGTCAACGACAGTGGTGCAGTGATTTGCAGCAGGCCTGGCTGGGTGTTTGAGCTGAAGGGGGGGAGGATGGCGAGAGGGAGGCGATAAAGAGCTCTGTACTCCCCTTCTTTATTAAGGAATTTCAGCAGCAGGGATGTCCCCACAGCGGGGGGGCGGAGAAGTGGCGATAGGTTGATCCTGAATTATGGACTCAAGAGTGTCCCCCCCCCCCCCCAGCTGTGAGAAAAGTTCAGCACGGGAACACACAAACGTTCCGGAGGATCCCGATGTTCCTTCAAAACATTGGATCCCATACAGACAGACAAATAATAAATTGTATCATATTTTCATGGCTCAAATGTGTATCTTTATTATACTGTCCTTACACCCACCAGATAAGTTGGAGTCTAACACTGGGAAAAAGAGCTATCGCACAACAGGAATATGGTGAGTTATGCCTAGTGCTCACGTGTTATAGAAGAAGGCAATCTGTCCACCGCAGGAATTAGGAACCTTTGGTTTTCCACTGCAGGAACCAGGGTCCAAATTAAGTTCCGGGGACATAATTTGACCCCCAAAAATGTCCCTGCTTGGGGGGTAGGACTTTCCATATGTTCAGGAACCTTGTGGGTGGGGCTTGCAGTGCTGAACATATCTGATTGGTGGAAGGCTCGCTGCAGTTTTTTTCAGCCATTTCATCATCTGCAGCAACAAACCTTCAGTTTTTTTGTTCACTTTGACCTGCAGTAGGCTAAATCACAGTCCTCTTATTGCATCCACAGTGGTTAACTACATTCATATAATCATCATTTCTGTTATATGTGTGATCATTCATCTCAATAGCAGTCGGGCGCTACAAGGCAATGTTTATTTGCAATGCGGGACATGAGGATAGGTTGAAGCTATGATATGGGGGCTACACCCATGAACAGTTTGAAGCCATGAAGTCAGCATCACTCAGTTTAACTGTTCAAGTAAGGTTTTCACTATCAATGTTTTTTTTGCTGAAAAGAAGCCAAAAGGCTCCATTTCGAACACTCTAAATCTATCTACTATGAATCCATCCAAAACCATTAGGCTTATCAAGGTGGTCCTTTACAGAACTCTCGCCACAATGTTCTCTTTGGACAATACGACATCCCCTATGGCCATCCACATTGCGTTTCTGTGGAGGCGAACACCACGATTGAGCCGGCCTGCTGCTGATCTTACCCTTGCTAACTCCTCAAGTCTATGGTTGAACGACCGCTTCTTGGAACACCAACATTGTTGAACGGCGTCCATTGGTCAATTATGTGAGTGGGGAGAATTGGGAGAGCTTAAAGTATTTAGAAGGGTTTTCACAACCTCAGGAACACATTTCGTCGTCTCCCTCTGTTGAGTTTGGTCTTAAGGACTATTTTTCTTCTTAAGCCATACGAAGACTCATACGAAGATATTCTGGAGATGTGGAAAATAAGGGTTCGGGACCTGATTCTCACCACTGGAACCTCGTCCAAGGGGTTCAGATACACAGGAAGCAATCTTTTTCATTCTTGGATGATGAGGAGCATTTTGAGTGGCCTGATGTATTCTAAGCTTGCTTCCAAAATGGGGTTGGTGAATTGTTATGTTCAAACCTTTTTCAGTTACTGCTTTTCTACCCTATCATCGTACTTCATCTGGCCCAAACACACACACACACAGACACACACACAGACACACACACAGACACACACACACACACACAGAGAGACACACACATACGCACATCTACCTCACCCACCCCTTCGCTCTTGATCACATGGATATGTGTGTCAAACAAAGTCTTTGTCATAGCAGCATATTTACATTACCGCCCGGCGGAGGCTGGGTCTTCTCAGGTTTGGGAGACAAGAGGATGGGATCGTGTTTATTGTGGGCAGATAGTGGTTTAGAAACAAGACTCCAGTAGGTGGTCAACACAGAGCCGAGACTGCACGGCTGCAGAACATTGAGTATCCAGTCCTGTTGTGATCTGCCCGTTAAAGACTTGATGAGCTTTTTTTTTTTTTTTGAGTTGGACTCTAGTGAGTCCAACTCTAGTGAGTGTTTCAGGATGGCATTTTTATCGGCCTTTTGGGGGCTGTAAAACTGCACCATTACGGAAGTTGGAAACTATTCTACTAAAATTATATTTTCCGCCATTTCATGTGCACTGCCTACGCGATCGTATTTATATCAACTGCCCTTTAAAAAATATATTTTTAGCAATAGAAAACATGCAAACCGGGATGAGCCCCGATGTCTGAAGGACATGCATGGAGGCATCTCTAACATGGGGAGCCAATCAGACCAGCTGTCATTTACCTTGGAAGTCCTCCGAGTTGGGCAGCTTGACTCCACAGATGACGTAATCCGACTGATTTGCCTGTGGATTTAGGTTTGTAGCTTCAGATTAAAGGCAATGACAAGGACAAAGTAAAAGACAAGAACACAAAACAAAGTCCCTGTGGGTTAACCAGGGGTAAGGCAGCAGGGTGAAAGCCTTTAAATTATTTCAGTACTGAGCGCTGCTGGTGGCATTCAGAGTGTTAAGATATTTCTTTTACCTTTATGGAAAATCAATCAAAAAAATATATCGTTTGGAAGCCCTCCTGAAATACCAAGGGGAAGGTAACAGGGGAACTCATGACAATACAAGATAATTATCCTTCACACAAGAGGATCCAACATCTTTCTTTTTAGGGATAACATTATGCACATTTATGACCTTATGCTTTACATTTTTCCTCCATCCCATGAACGGTTCCACAGCTTCAACACTGAAGCCGCCTTGATCACTCACCACAGTGATGGGGTAGATGTAGGACAGCTCAGACAGGAGCTGCCGACAACGGAAGGTGAGCTGAGCGTTGGACTTGAGGAACTGCTCCCTGGAGAGACGGAGGATGGGGGGGAAGAGGTCAGAAAGAAGGTAAGCAGGCTTTGGAGAGAGGGATACAAGAGCGAGACACATGGACAACACTCTCAGTCACTGGACAGGCTGAGACAAAGGCCATAGTCTTCAGTGGTGCAAGGTGACGTCGCTGGGGCTGTGGGGGAGTATGTGTGCGTGAGTATCTGTGTGTGCCTTGGCTACAGGGTGGAGAAGAGTTGTCGTCCCGCAGAGAGAGTGGAAGACGGTGAACGTCATTCTGTGAGGGGGAATTAACCGATAGTTGAGGAGCCACCGGGGAGGAAGAGCAGAGATGCATGCGGGACCAAGTTGAATTCAGAGGAAGTCTGGAGTGTGGGTGTGCGTGTCAGGGGGCTGCTGGAGGAGGGTAGAGTATATGGATGTAGTGTAATGAGCTGTGACAGCACACTCATGTCAGTCTCCCTTCGCTAAGCCGCCCATTACATGAGAGTCTAGAGAGTGAAACAAACGGCGGACAGAGTGGCAGTACAATGCGCTGTCCGCTTCTTCTTAACCCCAGGAGTGATTGATTGAGTCATGAAGCTGATACGCGCTCCCGCTATCTTTACCCAGGTCTCTACAAGTCATAATGGTCTTTAAATTTAAAATAGGTGGTCAGGTCCTGACTAAAAGATTTCATGTCATAAATAAATGACCACTGAGCGGCTCAGTTCTTTGTCATTGTGAGAGAGGCTCCGCTGTCACAGCACTCAACATTCCTGCGTGACAGCGCTCAATAATGCCCTGAGACGTGTTGAGCAGCAGCCCCGGCCTTCCCCGCGAAGCGCATCATCGACGACTCTCAATGTTCAGCGATCATCTACAGCATTTCCAAATGTAGTTATATTGTAACACCAAATGAAAAAAAAATAAAACTTTTTAAAAACATTGGACTCAACGTGGCAACGTCAAGGAACGAACCGTGATGCTTTCATCCTCTCGATATTAGCCCTCAGATATTTGCCATGACTAGAGTCAGATTAAGAAGCTATTTCTCGAGCTCTATATTCACAAACGTTGGCGTTATTGTATGCAGAGGGCAAGATGCAGAGACATCTGGTGAATCGCGGTTCTCCTCGGTTTCCCCGTTTAATACTGGGAACGCTGCCTCGGCACCGGTTAGGGGTCTACGTCGAGTCTTTGATGAAGAGAGAGGAGAAAAAAATAAAAAGATGAAAAGGAGGTTCACGGGGGGAAGACGTTATTGAATACGATGCGTTCTTCCCCTCTGTCTTCCTATCCTTCCACTTTAATTTTCTCTCTGGCTTTTGTTTGTGGTCGACAGGCAACATATCATTACCCTCTGTTGATGCCGTTTTTATCATGCGACAGAAGAAGACATAGGGACTAGTGGTCCTGACCGCTTGATCATACCGTCAAAAGAATTCACTCATCCCTATCTGGCAAGCTCTTCCAAACCAAAAACACGCAGACCCAAACTCAGGGCTTTTGCCCATGGATGTATCTTATGTATGTAGATATGATTCTTTAGCCTCAGCTTCGTTAATGAAGAGTTCAAGTCTAGGTTATTGGTGTATTCCTTTAGCTTACAGTTAGTCTCAAAGCACTTTACAGGCCCGCATTATACGACGCCGTTTAACCTTAAGACCTGAGAAGGGCCTCCCCAAAACCCAGTGGGAAAAGCAACCTTGAGAAGGAGCAAAAAAGAGGGATCCTAGCTTTCAGGAATGCCTCGAACTGTAGCAGGCATAACTACCGTGAAATGCAATCAACATATAACGGTAGGTAAAATGAACAGCAAGTAAAACATTGGAACGTTCTACAGGCATCTAATGCATAGACTGCAAGTCCAACCACTATTTCTTATGTTAAATCAAATACAACAAGACATGGAGAACCAACTAGGCTAAATGAAAGAATCAGAGAGTTCACGGAGCAGACACTGGGCAGATGCAGCAGTGTCAGTGTTCATTTCCTCTGAAAGGACTAATTTTCTTGGGGCCCGCTAGTGTTTCCCGGGTCGAGGCTGAACTACCCGCAGTTGCCAGGTACGCTGGAGACAAAAAAAAACTGTGACTCGTATGCAGAGGTAGGGGCGGACTTCAGCGGGCCACCCTCCGCTCCCGCCTTAGGCCTACGTAAACAAACCCTTCTTTTAGCAGAGTATACATAGTCTCTAGTTAAAAACACACAAATAGACACCCTTGGCTCCGTCCTAGAGACCCCACCCACACTTGTTATTCTCAGAAGGCCTCACAATGTCTTCTCAAAAATGTTCAAAACAACTGACTGGCACAATGGATCACTTCATTCAGTGCAATGCAACCTGGGTAATCGCTCACAGATTGTCTGTTCTGTTTAGGATGGGGAGGTAAAAAAGGGACCCGTTTTTTGTTTTGTGTGTACACAAGCAGAGATAAAGCGATGGCTAATTACAGGTTCATAGATACCTCTTGGCGGTGCATTCCTTCTGCTGCTTGGCTAAGGACTCCTTCTCTTCCTCCAGACTTTGGCGCTGAAAGGAGAACGCTTCCTCTGGCAAGAGAGATAGCGAACGAGAAAGATAGAGAACAAGTAAGGGACAGAGAGACAGAAAATTGCTAGTTACACTATGTTCTGGTAAATTTGCACAGGTGGGTGGGCTAGCTCCTGGTTCTGTGCCATCTGCTGTTGAAGTTTGTCCGACATCAAATAGACCGCATTCGATCAGACACAACCCATTTCCCTTTTGACACATAAAAAACACACGGCATGTGTGAGATGATTACAGGATTTGTCAGAGGGTGTAAATACAGAGCTAGGCAAATAAACAAAAATGTGCAGATAAGGACAATACTTGATACAGTTGGCAGACGCTTTGTGTCTCACCCATCACCCTGGAAAGCCCGAAAATGATTGGATCCGATTATACAATCAGAACCGTACACCAAGTCAACGAAGCTTGGCTGCACAGTCCAAACTCCCAGAGAAGACCTAGAAGAGCTTTTCTCTTGGAAGCAAGAACTTCTCTTGAACTGCAACACCAAAGTCACCTCAAACAAAAAAGAGAGGGGGGAGAGGGGGGAAGAAATAAACAAAAGAGGGCATCATCGTAAAGGAAGGGGGCTTAGGGGTTTGGAATGTGAGGAGAGCGACCTTGAAGCTGCCATCAGGCTGAATGTCTGCAGACAGGCTGAGCTTTAACGCTAATATCGTGGGCCATCACTCATGCGGACCTCAGGAGCCTGCCTTCTCCTAAACTACTTCCTGTTCGTGAAAGCCGCTTGGCTCGAGACGAGACGCTCCGGGGATGGGGGCCGCCACAAGGAGTTAGGTAGAGGACAGGGTTAGGGGAGCCGTGCCATGGGGGGCGATGCTGGTGCTGGTTATGGTGGTGTTCGCGACGGGACGCGGTGTCAATCTGATTAGAGCCCCAGACTGATGTAGCGGGGGAGATTAAGTCTGTCAGGTTTCAGATTAGACTACAGAAGTTTTCTCGTGCAAACTTTTGATTTTCCCTTTTATTTTTTGTTGTGTTATGTTTTGGTCTAAACACCGCACGGTACAGTGTAGAAGTAAGCCCAGCTTTTGCAATATTCATCCATCATCATTTCACCCTTTCATCCTCCTAAAGCAATCCAGCAGGAAAACATCACGACACGGCTCCGCGGCCGAAAAACAAACACAATGTACTGTATCACAGCAGTCCTCCGGTTCTCTGGACAGAATGTGTCTGTTTTCGTGTTGTGGTTCGCACGCATCCACAAAGGTTTAGCTGTTTGGCTCTAATTAGGATGATCTCTCCTGTGAGAGTATGGTACCCATTACGGGTGTTATGGTTACCCTCAACAATACCGTACAGGACGATACGCATGGGTCAGCCGGTAGACACGCAGCGTTCGGGACTGATGGAAACACGGTACGGCAGACCAAAAAAAGCAACCTGACTTTAGCACTTTTTGGAGTCCCAGCCATGAAATAACTATAAAACACTGGTACTTTATAGTAGCAGGATTTATTATACTCCTTTTTTTTTTGTATAATATACTCAGCCAGTACCGAACCGAAATCCATGACCAAAAACCGTGAGTGGGTTTTCACTCACCTGAACGGTCACACCCTTAGCATACATTCTGCACATTCAACACAGGCAACAGTGAAAGTTACTCATTCATAATCTAGCTTTTCGATATGGTACCAAAGTACAAGGAGATCTTTTTATAAATGATATGGTGCAGCAGTTGTTTAGTTTGGACGAAGCCCAGAACTAAGCTACAGTTCCAAAGACATCTGAAAATGGGGCGTACCAACTGTGGGTATAAAATATCTAAAATATGTATTCCCAATGGCTATTCAAACAGTAAGGCAAAGCAGCCAACAGGACGCAGCGGAAATGTGAAACAAAGAAATGCCTTATTTTATTTTATTGTATGACAATGCTTCACATTGTTCTACAATTGGCTTCTATGTGAAGCACTTTGAGTCTGCCTCGTGTATGAAAAGTCTTATATGAATAAAGTTGGCTTGCCTTGCCTAAAATATTACTAATACAACAATAGACTTGTAATATAAACCAATATAATATCTGTGAACAGGGCATTTACCAAGCCCTGATAAGGGGTTCAGGTATGTAGTATGGAGTTGTGATTTTTATCAATGTAATACACAGTCATATGGGGGGGGGGGGGTGTCTTAGAAAGTCATTAGGACTGACTACAACTGCAGTAGCCATCAACCCATGTCCTCAATCAAGATGGCAGCCGCAGTACAGGATGCTATAGGGTTTAGGGGGTTTAGCTTCTGCGGGGAGGAGAAAGGCTAACGAGAGCCTAATGAGCACCTAACAATGATGACTTCAATATGAGACCTCATGACACCCCCACCCCCCTTCCCGTTTACACTGGACATTTATTGGACCGGGGGAAAGTGAGTAGCGCTTCGCCGGGTGAGAATAACTAGTACAGTTTATTAAGTACAATAAACGCCCGACGCAAAACATGATTTATGCCATCTGGCTACGACAGCGTTGGCGGTGGTGCCTGTGAGGGGGAGAGGGAGATGCTGTGGTCTCGGCTGAAAAGGATATAAATCAAGACCTTGATACTAAGTTCTGAGACACTTTACAATATATCGTTTTTGATGCATAAATTAGGTGAAATCCGAATCGAAAATTGAAAATGACACGAAGCCGTTATTTCAAGCTAGCCTGCCCTTTTTGAGGTATTTATGACACGCACCATGGGAAAGAACAACAACTCATATCCTCAAATGTACCCTCCCTACGAGAGTTCAGCGTTGCTGTTAATCAGCAGGTATTGAAGGGGTGGTTGTTAACCTGTCAGGAGGATACAGCGCCTGGTGATGCATGAGGCTTTAAAAAGTACTAGGCTGCTCGTGCAGTTGGTTGGACTTTCGCAAGTCTCTAGCACATCCGTCAAAAAACATCCCAGACAATAATCCTCTTTGCATCTTCAAGGATATTGGTTTCACACACACACACACTTTGGGTTGGTTTTCTGCTCCATTTGTTTTGAGTGGAGTTGGTTTCCTGAGAATAACAGGGTAGTATTTTGCCGCGATGGCTGATAAGGGTTAGCACTAGCGGTGCTGCACTGCCACCAATGGCTGCCTTGCGAGAGATAGGAAGACCACACTGTGCGGTACGGGTCTCGGCCCTGGGAGTGAGACAAAGGGGATCGGAGCTCGGCCGTGGACACAGAATACCCCCTGAAGGGCCATACAGCGTTTAATGGGACTCTGTGACCGTACGGTTTATGGAGCCAGAATGGGCTCGGGTGGAAGCTGCACTTTAATAAAGAACAGGGGCAGGGGGGAATGTGTGGAAAATGACAGCCTCCAGCTGACAATGAACAGAGAAACGGTCTCCAAGGTAGTTGATGATAGTTGAAAAATTATAGATGTGTCTGAAACCAGGCTGTGCAACAAAGCCCGGTCCAGACGCGTCTAACCTTAAATGTACGCCGTTGCATGTGTTTTGCCAGACGAGCCACGTCTGAGGTGACTCGTTCTATATCACTGACACCTCCCGATGCAGCCCTACGGGCATGTTGGTGAAGGTCCAAATCCAATCAGACTGTATTAACTCCCGTACACACCTGTCGGCTAATGGTATAATTAACGTGCAAGTTATTTCCCAGGCCGGGGCCGATTCGCAAACGTTTACGTTAACGTTCATACAGTCGTCGTGAGTAATATATGGGAAGCAAACAGCGTGTTCTGCGGGATGTGAGCTATGAGACCCCTGGGAAGACGGGAGAAGAAAAACATCTCACAGTACCATAATTTTAGCCTTAGCTTCTTCGTATAGCCCCATAAATACCTTTGCATTCTTGGACTAGGCCCCGGTACTTTTTCTTCCCCTGTGCTTTCTAATAAGCACCTGTCCTTTCTGGAGAAGGGCCATGAATGGGATGTCGAGAAGGGAGGGCATGGAGTTCCTTTGGCCATAGACTGACTGGTGACAGGTAAAGAGTCAGAAGATTAAGGGTCATTTGTCAGGATCGAGGAACAAAGAAACCAACCCACGTTCGACACACACACAGCTTTTATTCCATTTTGATGTGTGTGTGTGTGTGTGTGTGTGTGTGTGTGTGTGTGTGTGTGTGTGTGTGTGTGTGTGTGTGTGTGTGTGTGTGTGTGTGTCGCCAGTCATTAACAGCCTCCATCACAGCTCTCGGTGGCCATCTGAGGTGCCCTGCCTTGAGGCCAAACAACAGCTAGAGTTGATCCATCAGAATCCCGGGGAGCTGTTTGTGCACACTGCGTTTAGACAAACACCGCCAGTGGGGACGGACACACGGACCCAAGTGCTGCGTTTCATCCGGGCCCTTTGAAAGGCGCCTCAGAAACCACACAAATGTCTCTGCTCTTAAGTCGAGACTGGCTCTGGATGGTGAGTACCCTATAAAGTTCAGCAGCCAGCTTGCGTTTGATCTCTCAGGTCCATAAACGTTTCGAGCGCCAAGGATGCTGCAGTAAAGTGTAACGTGTTGCAGAGCGCAGTTTGACCTCTGCCCGCCGTTTAACGCCCTGGCGCGTGTTTGTTTGTGGAAATAACATGGGAAGACCCCCGTATCTGTTCCCCTTCCTCCAGGGTCCGTCGAGGAAGCCTGAAGGATAGTGCCAATTATCTGGCGAAGAAGAAATGGGTGTTTCTATGATGCTGCTTGATTGTTTGTTTTATGTTTTTATATTTTTTTAAGTGCACACAACTCAAACCTCAATACAATCGTTTGTGTATGTGTACGCATTCAAACTACAGAGGTTATTTAAGTCTGTGTTGTGAATTTAATGTTTAATGTGTGTTCCGCATCAACACCAAAGTAACTCAAAACGGGATTCTTTCCGAAGGTTAGCACTGCAGAACTCCCCTTCAGTCTCAGACATGACAGAGTGCCAGGAGAAAGGTATTGAGAGTTGATAGGTGCCATATAGTTAAGCACATCTGATTTAGAGCACCGCTGAAACCAAAGGCATTCCTCAATACAATACAGGTGTAGATAGTGTGTGTTTGTGTGTGAGTGTGTTTTTGTGAGCATGTGTGTGTGTAACGTGAACCCAAGTTCAAGTATGGTGACCTTTGACCTGGGATCACTTATGCAATCAGTTTACTCAATAGAGGTCATGGATATTTGCACACACCACACTTTCTAATATGTTTACCGATCATACCGGGAAACAAAGATCACTGCAGACTCAAAGGAAATCGCACGACATCTTAACCACGTCAAGATGTTTACTCTTGGCCGCCATTGTTGGTTGATCGATAATCTACTGTCGGTGTGTGCAGCAGCATGACATCATACCCCTCTACTCTACTCCCTTCTGAGATGCGAGGAGGAAAGCAGTTTCGGATTGATCTCCGGTGAGTGACCATGGCGTCGCTGCGCTCGAAGGTCACCGACCGACCGCACGTTAATCCAGAAACGCAAACAAGCGCCACTTTAAACCAAGCATCCGCTGGGTGCCAAACCCAACAGGCCGAAGCCCCGCTCCCGGTAGACCATTTCTCTCGTGTTTGCCGTGTTTCTCCAAACAAAAATAATCTGGTTAACGATTGATTTGTTTTTTTGTAGTTTATGCATTTCATTCATTAAATGTTTTATAGAAATTGCAGCTGGATACATATTTGTAAATCGTTTTCTATTTGAACATTTTGTGTATTTTTTTAAGGGGAAATTTCAAAGTTCTCTGTTACAAAGTTTTTTTAAGAGCGCCATGCTGAGCTAATGCATCACGTTTTCAAACTCAAAATTAATCGTTTGAAAAATCCTGATCTCAATGTTGACCAAAACAATCATGATTTCCTCATAATCGAGCAGCCCTAGGCGTGGCTACCTTTCTTGTTAAGCTGCGCCCGCTCCTTCTGCCTCTGGTCCGTCTCCCTGCCCAGCGCCTTCCTCTGGCGCTGCAGCTCGCTGCGCAGCACACCGAGGCACAGCTCCATGCACTCCCGCTCCTTCTTCTGCTCACGGGGCCGGCAGGGGGGCGGAGGTGGGGGACACAGGAGAAATGAGGAGATGCTGATTAATACTGATATAAAAGGAAATACACTGCTCTTAGCGCTGTACTGATCCGAACCAGTTCAGAGATAAGAAATAGGTTCAACAGGGTAATGTTCCTGAAATTATTTGAATAACTATATGGAAAGGCTAAATGTATATGTATGAAAGATAAATAAATTTAAGGATATAACAGCTCAGATCATCAATTGATTATGCTACCCGAACTGAAAAATGTATCTACGTAACATTGAAAGCATGGAAAAAGAAAATAACAACACATACATGATGCAACAGGTATCATTTTTTTTTTTTTATCACAGATGAGGACACTGCATACCGACCAGTGCTGCAGGCAAACACAATCACAACACCACACCCAGCACACATGGCCTCACCTTTCTTAACCCTCCCCTAGCCCCAGCCCAACACTAGAAGTGATAAAGACGAGGCACGCAGTATAACTGTCAAAGAGAAGCACACACGCGAACACGTGGCTCAAAGACGGCAGCACGCAGAAGAGACACCTCCAAAATACCGGGCCGTCTCCCAAGACGCAACACCCAGGTAGGAGTCCATCAGCCCCAGATGATGAACCTCCCCCCACCTTGCTCCCAGTCTATCTAGCCATAACCATTGGCTAGATAGACGCCGCGTTCCCGGGGACAGCAGGAGATTCTTGTGGCGGGCGGCTGCAGGTGATTAGCAAAACATCCATCTACCTTTCACGGAGGACGGCCCCTGCATCGTACGCCCCCACTTCAACCACTCTATCTCCTGGCTAGGGGGAAGGGGACCGTGGAGTTGTGTGGGGGAAATCTAATGGGTAACAGCAGCAGCCGCGGGAAGTTGTGGAAGGGAGCAGTATTGTGTATAATAATAATATGTATGATGCCACGTACAATATTTACATTCGGTTTATATGGGAGTGGGGGCTGCGGACAACTTTAAAGAGATGTTGAAGAGTGTGGAGGCGGGCAACCGATGGAGCGATGACACATTCGAGAGAGGGAGGAATGTCGGGCTGTGGCATCACACGCAGCCACCTCCAGATAGCCATCTTTGATAGGAAAAAACTCTTTCTTCTTCGGGTCTTCTGAGGGTTTGTTGGGGCAAAACAGGGAGCCGTCGCAGCGAGACGGCCGATAGGGCCTCCATCTCTAGCCTCCTTTTAAAGTGTCGGACCCTGATGCTCACACACATGCACTTGCTAACAGCCTCCAGCTATGGCACGAACCACCAAAGCCTCCTCCTACACGTTCACTGCCAGAGCGGCGAGTTGACAGATAGGTCATGTCCTCCATGTGTGTGGGGTTGGGGGGGAGAGAGGGCGAGAGACAGAGCGGCAGTGAGAGATTGAGGAAGAGAGAGGAAGAGGGAGAGAGAGAAAGAGACAGAGACTGACTGTAGTGAACATCAAATGGCAGTTGGTCAGCTGAGTAAATATGCAGCAGACATGGGGTGTGGGGGACTGGCTGTGTGTGTGTCTCCCTGTGTGTGTGTGTGTGTGTGTGTGTGTGTCTCCCTGTGTGTGTGTGTGTGTGTGTGTGTGTGTGTGTGTGTGTGTGTGTGTGTGTGTGTGTGTGTGTGTGTGTGTGTGTGTGTGTGTGTGTGTGTGTGTGTGTGTGTGTGTACATTATAACCCCCCAGATTAATGGTTGAGTGTGGGTGAGAGGGTGAAAGGGCCGGGGGAGGGGGTTTGCAGTGCCGCTTTGATCCATCCACACTGTGTGTATCTCACACGCGAGAAGATGGAGACTAATCGGCAGAACCCTTACAAAGTATTCCCTAACCCCCACATTTCTCACTGGCAATGCCGTTTTTTTTTCCAACTAAAAGGAAAAAGTGGATTTATTTCTTGCCGTGACCTGAAAAGGACACTGTAATTGATTTCACTGAACGTGTAGGCGGCCCGGTCCTGTCTTTTAATAAAGGGCTTCTTTGAGGGCCCTGGTACAGACTACAGTTGGGGGGTCTTATTGTGTGAGAGCTACAGAAGTGCTGCCTCATGAGGGGAAGGAATAGGGGGATGGGGACAGAAAAATTGTAAGAAAGGTCAAAATAAAAAAATGGTAACAGATGGGGGAGTAGAGAGGCAGTGTAGAGCAAGAGTGGATTGTGGGCAAGCTCAGAAAACCGTTTGTGTAACGCTCCATATTGATATAATACACACACACCATGACTCCATCATAACACGTCCCACATCATTCAAACCAGATATGACATCTATAAACGAGTTTGTATCATACAATTACACCCGTTATCATGATGTATTTCGGGGTCTCCTCTTTCTTTCATAGTTTATTTCGACCACCAATTCGGTCATGTTATGATGACATTTCAGACTATAGGACACCGCTGTCAACTATGCTAACTAAAACATACCACACACACACCTTCAATATCCTGCGTTAACATGCTAGAAATCCCTCTACAATCTGCCGTTAAGGCAGCTGTACAACAAAGCACACGACATCGCTATGTATTTGCACATGATCTGAAAGGTATGTGATGTTAAAAGCAACGGGAGAGGGAGCGGGGTTAACATCCTTTGAGCGAGGGAAGCTCTACCTGACAGCGGAGGGCGTCAGCGTGACCCCCTCCTCCCCCCACCCCTTTCCCCCCGGGGCCTTTAACGCAGCAGAGAGCGGGAGCGCTTTTGAGGCGATTTGTTTAGAATAAACACGGCCTCGTCGCGTACCTGGGGATTAGCACTTCGTTTTCACAGCTGCGCGGCGGCCAATTACATTGCTATGTCGGATGGGCTTTTCTTGATTTCCCCTGTGCGGAGGATCCTCCTTATGGGAGGGGTGAATATAAAGCAAACACGATGCACATCCACTGTGTATTATGGTTCTATAACAATCCTATTAACCCTAGCTGCACTATTAACCACGAAACCTTCTCCACTTCCATAGCATATTCTGATCTGTTGGTGATAATGATATATGATAATATAAACATACACCATGCAAATAAATTGCTTCCACCAACTGATACCATATCCACGATGAGTATTCCAGAGAGCCTCGATACACCTTTGTGTATTTAAGAAAAGTAAAAAAAAAAATGATATCTGCAAAATGTATCTTTTCTACTTCTAAACTCCGATGAATTTATAAGCGTCACCAAGTCTGGAGCCGAGCGTCTCACCCGCTCTGTGCAAGCAGCCGTCGTCCTCAGCTTCTCCTCGATCTCCTTCCCGATCTTCTGCACAGTCACCTGGGTCTGCTTGATGGCTCTCTGGGCCGTGTGGAGCCTGCCAGCGGAGGGAAACACGAGACAACCATGAGGCTGGGAGGCCGTCTCCAATCGCAATCGCACAGTGGGAATAACCTGAAAGAGCTCAACCTCTACTGCTTTTCCTCATTATTTTTGACACATATACAGTAAGCTTTTAAATTAAACATACAAAAATGGTCTATTAAAGTTGCAGGGCATGAGCAAAAACCCATCAACTGTCAAATATATTGTTAAGCATTAGTGAAAAAAAGCGAGTTTGTTTGGGTCTCTGACCACATGAGGGTTTAGGAGGACTTTCCCGGCCGTTTGTGTGTGGGTGTTTGTGTGTGTACAGGAAAGAAGCTGACCCCCGATAGTAATGAGGACCGCTGCTCGCCACGGACTGGGATTAATCGACAAAGTTCTTTATGGTCCCTCCGCACAAAATTGGAAAGTAAATGAACAGACCAATGCTGAACAAAGAACAACATGGATATTGAAAACATGAAACGGGATAATGAAAATCCAAGGGAGTATTAGAATTACTGTCGTAAGGGTTATAAATACCCCGAAAAAAGGATAACGTTTTGAAATCCCGGACCGCAAATAGCCCGAGAGAATTTTAATCTACTATTATCGTCTAATAGATCTTACCAAAGCATGAGATCAAATGTTCCCATCCAAACTCCAACCTGTCTAGCGTGGAGAACGAGGCAAAAACCTTAAAAGCCACCGCTAACCCTGAAATGCACCATACAATAAAACAACGTAGGCCATACAAAGTGACGTTTTTTGTCATACTTTCATCTTCTTAATACCATTGTTTATTCACAGCCACAAACGACAGCCACAAAAACAACAAACTGCATGAGAATAACTGCAGCCATCAATCAGGGAACTTGTTTAAACGTCCAGAAATGTTTCAGCATCTAGCCTTCTCTCACAAAGAGAAGGACCCCCCCCCCCCACACACACACACACACACACACACACACAAAACAAACTGCCACAACAGAGCCCACGGGACCCGATTAAACCAACATCAGACGGCCATTCCACATGTTGGGAGGATGAGCCATGACAAAACTTTGCTGGGGGATGGAACCAGTAATTAGACCGCACGTTGTCACAGCGGTCTGCGAGCCCCAAGGATGTGAGGGTTTTCTGCTTGATTTATGTGCGTTGATCGTACGGCGTGAGAGCTCGCTCTCCCTCTCGCTGGTGTGGTGTGAAGGGGGTTCTACCAGCTGAGATCCTATTGGACCGACGGCTAGCGCTTGGTCGAGGCAGATAAAAAAAACAATATCATGACTTCATGTCATGCATCAACAAATTTTAATAAAAAGCAACCCCCCCCTGATTATTCATAGAGCGTTTTTCTCAAAACTTCTTCACAGCCACTGCTCAGGACAAAGTCAGGAGGCCAGAGAAACACACACAATTGGTTATATGATATACTGCAGGATTATCTTATGCTACCTACCTATCATTGCTTTTGTACCGTCGTGCCATATAACGAAACACAAATTTGGAAGCGATTTACCACCTTATCCAATTAAATAATAACACCATGTTGTCACACTGCAATGGAGCATGCTTTATTACATCTGCAAGAACAAATATTGTGTATCATACTATAGTACCTTTAAGTTGAATTCCACCCAAGAGCAGTAAGTATATCCCTGTATCACATCTACGGTCACAAATGGCTTGATAGGCCTACATTAGATAACCCTAACTTCTAAAGCAGCCCACAGTAAAACTCTGACCCAAACCGAGTGGGAAAAAGGAACCCATCTTAAAGGATCTCTCCTGCAAGGGATGGCTAGGAAATGCATTCACCTTTAGTTCCACAGAACGCTATGATTCTATAATAAACCAAAGGAAAAGGACAAGATCAAGATAAGTAAACCCCAAATCACTCTCTTCTTCTGCTTACTAACAATTCCTCAGACGTCCCAACAAGTTGCTTGACGATCCACCTTCCGCCGTGAACAACGCAACACCAGACACTGACGACGCACATAAACACAGAAGAACAGGAGGAGAGGGAATTCTTCTGGTGTGGATAATAAAAGAAATAGGCATTGCATTTGACTTTGATGTGACGGGTTTATGTTTTGGTATGCACTTGCCGTGAGCCTCCGAGAAATGCTCTCCTGGAGTGGGTTTGGTTAGCGAGGCTCTGTTAAACAGGCGTTCGGCTTGGTGGGGGTAATTTTACAAATCCCAGGGGGCTCCCTCCCAGACTTTTTCCTCAAATTAAAATCACATGGTCACCTTGGGATATTACTCCATCTGGTTTGCACCCACTCAATAAATGTCATTCTGTTAGAATTTAAGGGAGGAGGCATCCAGGAAAAAAGCGGTTTATTTTTACAATTCCATCCTTGCTTTTTTTTTTTTTTTTTTACTTTCATTATTTATCTGTGCGATGTGACAGCGATAGCCGACGGTTGATCACGCTTAGGAACGCCGGGGCAAAGCTGTTTTGACAGCTACATCTGTTTAGGTGATTGCCATGGTGGAATCTGATCTGGCATCTTCCCCTAGGTGAGAGCAGTTATCTCCTGTCCCTCCCCCTTTCATGCTTGTCTGCCCCCTTATCGCTCAAGGCAAGTCCAGGCTCAGGGCCTGCCCGTCAGATCCCATGGTCTGGAGGTGGCGAGGGAGAGGTGGTGGGCGTCAGCGTGCAAGCACTACAACCGCGAGGCAACGGTCCAGAGCACACATTCCCACAAAGCCGTGACAACTTTTGTCTTGTTTTGTTTTTTCGAGGTAAGAGAGGGGAGGGGGGGAAGCTAACGGCTACGCTACGGGTGTTACCCCAGGAAGTTATGACTGTCGAGTGTTGCACTTGGCACTGTCGTGTCGATAAAACGTAAGAAAAATAAATGACAGAAATATTTGCTCATTCCGATCATGGGAAAAGATCAGCCAGGGTGTCAGAGTCAACACCCTGGATGCTGCACACACACACACACACACACACACACACACACACACACACACACACACACACACACACACACACACACACACACACACACACACACACACACACACACACACACACACACACACACACACACACACACACTAGAACGATTTTGAGATGGGGACTTTTGAGGCAGATTATGGAAGTTTGAAAAGGATTTAATAGGCATGAATTGTCACCCAACATAAATATAAAAGCTCTTTATATGTTGACAGAATCTCTTCCGGCCTATTAAAAGATCGTTCCAGTGTTGCTGGCGGGCAGCAGTCAGCTGGAAGGTGTTCCAACACCCATCCTGTTTTCCGCTGATTTCCCTGTTTTCCCTGTTTCCCCTCCGTCGATTGCCTTAAACTAAATATTTACCAGGGTTTATGCGGCGCACTGCGATCCAACGTTCGCTATCTCGCCACAATCACAGATGCGGGGTCGGCGTTAGCGAAGGCAGATGTGTCATCTGGCGTACAGCGATTAGGGACCAGGGGCCAGTATGGGAGCGCTCATCAGTTGTCTCTGTGGTCTGTCTCACGGCTTTGTTCACCACCCCTCCAGACGAGGGGATTACGGCCCGGGACACGTGAGCGTGAATCCCGATGAGAGATCCCGGCTTTGGACGCGTTCCATTCCCTGGAACAGTGTCGTGCGCTGTCTTCAGCAACCTTGTTTTGTGTGTTTACATGATTTTTGGCCCTTTCGTTGTTTTTTTTTGGGGGGGTACTTTTCCCCTGCCTGTATCCCTTGTTTTCAAAGACCGCTTTGACGCAACAATGGAAACTTTTTGTGGATCAGTTGTGCACCGCAGAGAAAGCGCAGAGAGGATGTGCAGTTCAAGATGGACTCTGCTCCAGCACATCTAGAAGGAATTGGGAGGGGGGGGAGGGGGGGGGAAGGTAGTGCTTTCTTGGCATAAATGTGAACCCTCACTCTTACAGAAATATTGCATTTCTCCAGAGATTCTCCATCCTTAAACAAGGGCATTCCGAACCACGGGCCCTGTTTGGGTGTATCCAACTTTTTAACTGACCTTTTTTTGATCTGCAGACATGGATCAATGAGGTTGATGAAAATTTGACTCATTCGGTTTGCTTATTTTGCACACCAACAAAAATTATTGGGAACCACAAACTAACCGACTGTGATCTCGTAGAAGAAAACCTGGGGCACGAGTGCTCAACTAACGGGAAGGTAAATGGCCTTGATTTTCCTTGTCATCTCAGCCTGGTTGGTATCCATGACATGGGAGTATGGAAGAACGTGTGGCCGGATCTTCCAGCTGTTCGTCTCGCTCAGGCGTGCCGGGTGCACTTGTCAAACAAATGTGCACTAATGGCAACAACTCCACGGGGTAAATGATTGTATTCTCTTGATATTCAGCAGCCATTATTCAAAAATAATAGGGTCGTACCTTGTTGAAGAGAGCAGCAAATTGCCCCATTCAAAACAATCTTAAGAGACGTTTTGCAGCAACAAAGAGGGATAATGTCCTGGGAATATATACCTCCGCAGAGGAAATAACAGCCCACCAAACTGGAACAAGAGTGGAGACCTGATAGACAGAATCATAATAAACATCTCATTCCATCTCGGACTGTATCTCATCATAGAGGAATGTCAACACATTAATCCAACTGTTCCCCTTACAAATGCATTGTCTCCTTATCTTTGAAAGTTCACAATATGTAAGGGGTAACCGTTTTCTTTGTTATTTTCCTACAGTGCATGTGCATTTATGCCTCGTAGTACAGAGGCAACCTTGCGATACTGAGCCATGTCTACTGTGTTCCCTCTCTTACCTTTCACAACAAGTTAAAGAATAGCCGTTTAGCTTTTTCAATTGTCGTAAGTGAATAACACTTTTGACTCCTTTCCAGCTATGTTCATGAGTTAGCAAAAAAAAAAAAAAAAAAAAAAGGAATATAAACTTTTAATAAAAAAATAAAAAAGAATTTGCAGGGGCAAATCCTGCTGGTTGATTCTGCCAATAAAGGCATTGAACGACATGGTAGCAGCTGATGTCTCCGTGACACGGACCAATCAGAACAGCAATAACAGAAAACATTTAGTGTTACAGCATTGACGGCACTGACCCGGCGGTATGACTTCAATGCTCAGTGATATGTTAGAGTGAGGGCCATATTGGTGGAGTTTCAGCGGGTTACCCTCCCTCCTTCAGCCAGCCGGAGGCAGGGGAGAACCCTGGCAGCCATCTAATGAGAAAAGACTTCCCACATACACGCATCTTCAATGTGCATTCATGGTAACAAAAGGATGCAATGAAATGCCAGGGGATGTGGGTGAGTGGCAAACGTAAATATTTGAAGATACATTGAGCTCCGGGGAGTGGCACCTATGCTAAATCGGCCACAAAGAGCTGTGAAACCATGAGATTCGGCCTCCCAAAGCCAGGCGTACGGTTCTATGGAGGGGGCGGCATCTACAATCGGGCCCCATGTTTAAATCAGCCAAACAAATACGCAGCCTATGTTAACATTACAGACATTATTCAATGTCAGAAAGCTAGCGCATAGTTCCTCTATGGCCTCGTTCAACCTAGGATCCCAGGGTCACTCAAGTGCCTCCACTTACGGGCCACTTGAAGAAAACATTGGAAAAACACATTAGGACCCAGAGGTGGAGCAAAAAAAGAGCTTGAATAGGCTTCAGACCAAGATGGAGTGCTCTGCGCCTTAGTGGTGGACGGGCTTCACAGACGGAGACAGCAGTCAGGGAACCCCTGGTGGATCCGTCCCCATGTTCCCCCTGACCCTGCTCCCTTTCCACGTGGGCTACTCCCAACCCTGTCATGACTGTGGCCGTGAGAATAGGGGAACGTCTCTCGGATCACCAGCACAACAGGATCGCCTCACTTCCTCCCAGAGGCCCATTGTTGTGTCGAGCATAGCAACGCCGCGTTGCCTTCCAGCTTCGTGAATCAGGTAACAAGAGTCTGTTGATGGATGGTTCGCCTCTCCTCCATCTCTCCATCAAAGCCTGTTGTCTTTTGTCGCCCCACGTTGCCTTGTTGTTGAAATAGCCCCCGGGGTCTTGTCAACAGCACCAAAAACAGAAAAGGTGTTCATTCGCTGACAAATTGCCATCATTAATCAAGATCCCTGCGTGTGTCGTTAGCAAGAGAGGTCCCATCCATTCCTGGCATAGCGTTAAACCAAACCAAATAGCTTGTTGCCCTGTGCACTTAAGTAAAGAGCAGACCAGGACTAGGAGTCCTAGAAGGAGCGTGGCCATGCCTCGCTGACTAGAGAAAACAAAATATACTAAAAATACATTCATATTAAAGGGATATCCCAGATCTTGGAACAAAAGATGACCAACTACTATATTCCATCACCAAAACAAGGCCGAGCACCTTATTGCTAAGCATGGATAAGATACTTTAAACCACCATATGGATATATTCCAAAAAGGTAAAAGCAATAATATAAAAAAAAAAAAACACTATGCTAAACAAACTAGCGCTTGGAGTACACCACTCGGTCTAGGAGTTCAAGCTCTTAAATAAACTTTAACCCTGTTGGCCGGGAGGGGGGTAAGGCGGTACAGTACTGCAGGTAAACGACGTATCTGATGAGTCCTTCTGCAGTGTGGGATCATGAACCATGAACATGTCAGTGTGCTTGGACAGGATGCAAGCCAAAGGAAACATATACAAATGGAGAACGAGGGAAGATAACGTACAGGAAGACAGAGAGAGAGCGCCGTATAGGTGACCCTAAGATGAGGAATAAGCGAGAGGGAGGTTTCAGAAACGCTTCCATAGATTTCGACAGGATCCGATCACTGTAAATCTAGAACGCTAATGAGGCCCTAATAATAAAATGAGCCGGAGCAGAGGTCATAAGAGTGGCGAGGATGACAGGGATGATGATGATGATAATTGGACCGGGGGTCGATCTCCCCTCGGTCATCCGCATCGGGCTCCCCGCCCCCCCCCCCCCCCTGTGCATTAAAAAGCATCCGGGACGAGGGGAGAAGATGCCCACCAGCGGGCTGGCGGCAGGGCCCTCCTCTCTTACCGCGTTCCCCGAGAGGACGAAAGTTCACATCAGGAAGACATTTCTGTCGTTCCCCTAATTTGCCTTCCGAGGAAGGAAAGGGTCGAGCCGAAGGAACTTTACAATGAGCTCTAATGACGGGCCCGCCGTCCTCTCCCAAGGGTTCCAGTCCTCTTCCTGGCTCCCTGGTTCCACGGCCACTCGGAGGTAATTGGATGTGGTGGGTGATGTAATGTGATAAGGCTGCTGTTTTACTGTGCATTTCCCCCTCGGGGATAGCCCTGGTGACGCCGTAAGTAGTGTTTACATTCGACCGCATTGATATAAAATTAAGAAAGAGGTCAAAAAAAAGAACCAAGGCCATGTTTGTCAACAAAGGCCAGTAGCAACTACACCATATATATCTAAAGTTCTTGACATCATCTCCTCCTTGTGGGATAAATGTGGATTTATTTTTGAGTATTTTAACTCCCTAGAGCAATAATTCACAATCAAAAAGCTAATCCTGACCGGTGATGACAATGTGCTTTTACTTTGGCTGCATTATGGTCATATTATCCATATTTATGTCTTTTAACTTCCAAGAAATACAGAGCCGACTGCAGTCTTGGCAATTCGGAGGCGCTTTGGAGGAACCCATAGAGTACAGGGACACTAGCTTAGATGTTAATTCCAATGGCACCATCTAGTGGACAAATTACGTGGTTGCTTCGGAAGACGCTGTTGAAACTGTATGTTCCCACAATGGCACTAGTTCATGTGAGCTACGAAATGAGACGAAAAATGCGTGATACATAAAGAGGATGTGACAAAGAGAGAGAGGGGGAGCAGTGGGTTCACCTGAGCAGGGAGAAGACGCTGTAGGAGTTGCGGACAGAGTGCTGGTCCACCTGCAGCAGGCTGTGCTTCTTGCGTTCCGACAGGTCCTGCAGCAAGACAACGGCTCAGTGGTTCATGTCCCGGACAGTCCTAATTTAACCTTATTCCATTAATACAGTAGACATCTGTATCTGTATATCTGCGTGTGTGTGCGCGTCTGTGTCTTTGAGTGTGTGTGTGTGTGTGTGTGTGTGTGTGTGTGTGTGTGTGTGTGTGTGTGTGTGTGTGTGTGTGTGTGTGTGTGTGTGTGTGTGTGTGTGTGTGAGAGGCCCTTGTAGCGATAGCACCGGGGCAGTTACCTTATGATCAAGGTCAGCTGCGTAGTAGCCATCATTCAATCCAAATATAATCTCATTTGGACTCCTGGAGCGAATCTGTGGACAGACGAGACCATAGGCATAATGCAGAAAAGGCACAGAACAAAACAAAGAGAACAGTAGGACCGTAACATATGGCTCTGGCCTCGGCTCCTCGCTTCACTCTCTCAGATAACATGGAAATACAGAAAAACACATGTTCCCTTCCAGACATTGTAGGCAACTTGAAAACCCTCCATTAGATCCACTTATTTCATTGCACCGCAACGAAAGATGCCCTCTCCCTCTTGTATGCTGACGGCTTGAAGAACATATTTCCAAACCGCTGACTGGGCGGATTTCTGCCGCTCTGCCGTGGAACGGTTTCAACGGTCAGCTGGCGTGAAACGCACTGGGAAAGTGCTTTGGTCAAGCCTGTCATGGATCTGGCAGGAGCCACGCGTAGGGCTCCAAGGCTGGGCTGTTTGGCCGCTGCTCCTCACTCTCACCATACAAAATCTGAATTAAAGCCTTAGAATACAATGTAGGAGTCATGTGCACTGGGGTTTTGTTAGCTCCCCTCTACCCATACCATCTTGTTCAAACCGCTGTTGGCTTACTGTTTGACCTCATGTTAACGCATAGTTTGGATGGCTGACGGCATTGCCAGGGTTACCAGCGCCAAACAAGGTAGACCGTTTATTAATATCCGGATAAATACATTCAGAGTAAAAAACTGTTACAATGACCTTGAAATCTTAAACTTGAAATCTTAAAAACCTTAAAGTTATGCCTCCGTCAAAACAAGTGTAAGTCTGTGACATTGGGAAAGAACTTCCCAAGAGTTCAAACTAATTCTCAGCTAAGTCTGCACGCTCCAGCTTGTTATCATCACCCTATCAAATTCCATGTTGTCTAATCCAACAGGGAAACATGTCATCTCATTGCATCACATGCTCCCCTTGGAATGGGTGTGATTTTTCCTTTGGTTCTCCAAAAAATATCATCTTCTTCATCATCACATGTACAGGCACTGGAGCTGACCTGTTGGCCGGTGTATCGCAGGCCGTCCAGGTTGACCTTCCACTCGATGAGGAGCTGGTACTGCTGGAGCTGACCGCCCCAGATCCTCACCACGAAGCACGACACTGACGTGTCCAGTAGGTCAGGCAGCATGCCGAAATCCAGGCTCCGCCACGTCGGATTCTGACGTACACACACACACACACACACACACACACACACACACACACACACACACCAGGGTCCAGAGGGATTGGATCAGACCCTATAGCTACCTCTGTGCCTTTACAATCTACATGAGCACTGACAAGTCCCAAGTATTGGGACTTGTATTTCTCTGAATCATGTACAGAAGTTGAAATGCAATGGGGATTTTCTTTTTCACAGAACAGTCCACATATCGACATAAGAAAACAGATTGAAGCTTTGGATGCATCAATATACTCAGAATGTCATATATGAATTTGAATTGTAAGCAATTAATGATGGTATTGTGAAACCTGATCTTCACAAATTCACTTGTCCCCAACCCTCTTACCATACATCATTATAATGTCACATGTCAATTCCTGAGTGATGCTTTCGAAAAGCCCTTTGAGACAGAAGAAGAAGAAGAAGAAGAAGAAGAAGAAGAAGAAGAAGAAGAAGAAGAAGAAGAAGAAGAAGAAGATAACAGGGAAAAGTAAATCAAATAAAGAGAGGTTACATTCACTCACTATTGGGAGTGGGCACCATGTGTGTGTGTGCGTGCGTGCCTGCATGTGTGGAGGAGTGCAATAAGCAAGGAAAAGAGCTTATGTCAGCTGATGACTGTGCATTTGGCCTTGCAGTAATGGCCTGCTGATACTGTAGTGCAGGAACAAAAGGAAGTGTGCAGAGATTGCACAAACAGAGGGTGAAACAGCCGGAGATCAAATAACATAAAGTTTACAGTTGGGTCACACATGATGAAACACAAGTGCAGAGATTTGTAAGGGAAGAGTAGGAAGGTTAGAGTCGCCATAGAGACAGGCTGAGTAGCTCATGGTTTTGTGCCAATGATGGTTGAAGATAACTTACCAGCGAATCTCTTATGATCTCACTTTCATAAAAGTCTGCAAAGAAAACAAGAACATTTTGGTTAAAGAGAGGAACACTTATATACATTCAATGCATTCCTTGCAATAGCTCCTTAGAAAGTTGTTTTGACAGTAAGGATAGCAAATGGGTATCTGCGTCAGAAAAAGTCATCACTCGAAGGGCATGACATAAAATAACACCAACTTCTTTCATCCTTGTTCAACGTGATCAAGTCCGTTATACCAACACAGCTTTTCCTTCTAGGAAGGCATCACAAGCTTCAACAGCACAATCCAACTTGTGACTAGCATAGAGAGTGACCATGACATTGTGTTTCCCCGAAATCGATGGCTGTGAACCATTTCTTAGAACTTCTTACAAGTGACCATTTATACAAAAAGACTGAATCCTACTACCCGGAGATCAAAGTGTTCACAGAGCACCATTATAAACTGATGCTGTGAAACATCGCTGTTCAAATTTAAAAAACGTTTGTTGTTCAGCATCAAAATGTGAGATAGAAACATCTACGATAAGTCATTCGGCTCTTTGTTCCCTAAAAATATTAATATATAAATATAATGTATAATGCAGTGACTTCATGTCTCCATTGTCATGCGTGTTTTTAACCATGATCCTTATGAAGATGCTATAAAATAACCTTGACTTCAAACTTGAAACTGGTATTACATGATATTCTTCATAAAGCCATCAGAGACACAAGCCACTACACAGAGATGTAGTAGAGAAAGAGAGGTCGAGAGAGACAGAGTGACGCAAAGACCCATAGAGGACAGGGTGTATTGGGGCACCTCTCGATATGCGGTCTTCTATACAGAGGTGGAGGGTGAAGTAGGTGTCAAGCAGTGGAGACCCATTCTTGTTGACGATGTTTCTGGCAGCGATGCTGCGGAGGTGGCGTAGTCGTCTCTGTTGGGCAGGAGCAGAGAAAGGAAGAGTCATGGTGGGTGAGGGGGAGGTGGACTACAGCAGTATGAGATGGATGGAGACTTAGCGGGAGGATAGAGCAGCATTGTGATTAATATCCCTCCCGTGTTATCAAGTAAGGAAAAGGGTTCCCCCTCTGTTATTTGTGATGCCCCCTTGCCTATGTAATCCTGCCGCTGGGTCTGAGATGATTTATCTAGAGGAATGTCACAATTAGGGCCGCTTTATAATATATATTAATCTCCAGGTATCTCTTAGTCATTAGAAATTTTGTCTATAAAATGTGATGCATAACAGCAAATTTCTGTCAACTGACTAATCTTGGCAATCTTAATATACCATGAATAAAAATTCCATTCAAAGTTCGCAGAATACTCACACTTCGATTCTACATTGTTAAAAACAGGCGTCTTAAAGCAATCATTTCAAAAAACAGGGGATGGAAGTTGAAAAGGTGAGACTACGGGGTCCTGACATGAAAGAGTGAATTCATTTGATACAGGAAAAACATCAACAATGCAGCCCTCTCCAGGAAGGCAAAGAAAAGGCAGTCCTTTCAGAGGAGGTGTAGGTTCTTCATGCGTCGTGCAGCCATAGCTCCTGTGTGTTCTACTAGTATGCTGTGGACAGTTCTTGCTGTTCTGGAGATAGCATCAAGACTGATAGGTTCAACTAACACAAATGTGAGGAGATATGCAATCTGGAGGTGTAGGAAGAGAAATGGATGGAGGAAGGGGGCAGGGGGGGGTTATTTTCTGTTGACAATAACTCCTCTCACCCATGTATGTATAATATAGGCCCATTAAGGTTAGGCCCTTCCCCAAGTTATCCTGGGTGATGAAAAGCTATATTGGAACAAAACAGCCGGTCAACTATATTGACCAAAAGGTAACAGCACCAGCGGCCAGTGTCTATTTATATTCACTAGTGATTTTTAAGAAAAGCAAACAAAACATTGCACATCATCTCTTGCAAACACTTCATCAAGGCAAGCAGATATCTTTATGAGACAGCCTATTTATCTGAAACCAAAACATAAAAGCTGAGTCACCAAAAGTACAGACAAAGTATAGTGTATGTGTCAACGTCAAGTATACCTGGCAAACATTGACCTTAAAGAGGTAGGTGCAAAACAAATGTCAGCAAATGTAAATAGCCCTGCAGATTGTAGGCCTAGTAGAGATATATTAGGATTTAGCTAATTTATTTCCATTCATTTGAAGCACAAGATCGACCTCATAGGAGTACCACTCCTGTAGAGTCTCACTAGTGGCACGCTATACTCTCTAGCTACAATTGTTTTTCCACCGCCAAGACTGTGATCCTAGACATTCATTTGCAAAGCAATGAATGCTGATTTGCAACTATGACTTTCTCGTGTATAGTGAATAAACATTGCTTGAAAAGCAATTCCTGTGCTTCCGTTAAGAAATATGCAATTCTCAAAATCTGCTTGAAGAAACACCTGAACTTTCGCCAAATTCAGCACAAGGTGTGAATGGTGGACTGTAAAGTGTTAATGAAATATAGACTTGCCAGAGTGGATTTTAGGACGGTTTCCATGTGTACTGTTGTCTCAGATTGACAAAACACAGACGACAGCAAAGGCCCATTTGAAAAGCTTAACCATAGGGTTTCCTTTTCAGTTAAGAAAGTCAAACGCTGGTCCATTGATTGTTATGCTTGCAGAAGTTGTCGGAATTCTCACAGTTCCAATCACATAGTACATGCAGCATTGCAGTTAAAATAACCAGTCTATACTGCGTTCCAAACTGAAATGTACAACCAATGTTAAAAAAGAATATGTAATAACATAGTCCATGGTGCATACAAAGAGTAAATGGACAGAACAGTAACATTGCAGAGAATGGTCCGCTTCAACGCCATTACTGCAGATTTATACAGCATCTGACCAACATTCTTTACCAGCAGACCCTCACTGCAACGACCGGCCACCATTCACTCGCTAAATCTAAGTCATGGGATTCCCTATAAGATTAAGGGCATTGGAAACAAAAACCCTTTGTACTCTGTTAGGAGACTTCCAGGCAGGGTAAAGACAAAACACAGACACTGTATACTGGCCATTTGTCTTATAGGTTGACTAAGTAGCCCATAGGTTATGATAGTTTTTTTCGGTTAGAGATTTCCAGCATTCAATCATGACACACACACACACACACACACACACACACACACACACACACACACACACACACACACACACACACACAAACTATTTACCTTTTTACGCAGAAGCTTAGATAAACATTCTACTTGTCAATCTTTGTTTGATGACAGGATGAACAGTTCAAATTGACTTTACCAAGTAGGCGAGTAAAAACAGATGCAGACCCTTTTTTAGCGAGATGAGTTGGTCCACAAGTAAGTTATTTCCCAGAACACTGTCTTAAACTTTATATGTTTGGATTTTGTGATTACATTATTAGCCCTTCTGAATATGCCTTACATCAGCATACTGCAATCCTGCATAAAGTAATACAAAATGGCTCATTTTTGAAAGGACAACGAAGAACCATCAACATTGTATTGTCAGCATTGAAAAAATATTGCTTTAAAAGGTTTACTTTCTGAATGTTATACAATTGGAGTAGGAAGGAAAATCCTCACAATATCTTTTTAATTATTGCACAATAAGGCCCCTAATCCGGTGTTGAAACTGGTACAAAGCGGATTACAAGGTAGCACCATTACAACCACCTTATAAAATATCTTATATGGCTGCCTACATCCCAAACTCTTAACATCCCTGTTAAAGGGAATGTGAACACTACGAACCACACCAGAACAACCAATTAACTTAGTGGGGTTTTGGTATAAGTCTGGAATAAATATTCAAGAATGAATGCTTTCTAATTCATTTACCAATTGATGAAACCTTGACTTCCACAAGTCAAAGGGTTCAAAGAAACCATGGAACTGGTCACCTGAGCTTGATGATACATAACGTTATTCCCAACTGCTGCAGAATGAACTCAACTCAGCTGGAATTGGCAGTGCATTTAATCCGTAAACAATTATGAGAAACTAGAGTAAACATGGACGTGGAGCGGGAGCAAAGCATAGTAGAATCATGTGTCGTTGAGAACAACGTTGCACATGATACACACATGACAGTACCAAAGCTCGACTGTTAGCTACAGTAGCTAACTAGCCATGTTAGCTACCATAGGCCTGGAGTTGTTTTATAATACGTTGTCAGTTATCAATGCAACACATTTGAGGTGACATGTAATGGCCTACGTGCACAGCGCTCATACAGCATGAAGTTAGGACCATGCACATAACGTTACCTGCTGGGATGTGAGTTCTACATGCAGTGCTCGGGTGGATGAAACTCCGGAGTTAGTGACAGCTGCAGCGGGGATAGCAACATCCCGACCGGTGATGGAGTTCATCCTCCTATCGGCAGCTAGCGAGTTTGCTTCATTCAACAAAATATCCCATCGTTTGCATCTACTACAATCATTCAATGAGTGTCCTATGCTTCAAAGCTCCAAAAATTAGTGTGCAGACATTGTTTTTTAGAGAGAAAGTAGTGTTGTAGCCTAGCTGTCAGCTAACCAAGCGACAAAAACAAAGTAGCTATTTTGCTAGTTGCTTCAGAGTTCATGTCCGGTATTTTGGTAGAGAGGCATCTAGGTTTCTGATTGGCTCAAGACAAAGTCCGTCACACGAAGTCTTTAAACCTTGTGTTATAATTGGTTTGTTTGGCTGACGGCCGCTTGGAAAGGGAGGGGCATGTATGCATATCTGTCAATGCTGGAAGGAGGAAGTCGCACGGGACAGCGTGACCTGCAGGTGACACACGATACACAGTGGGTATTGTAGTTATAATTACACGGTATTAGGGAATTTAAAACAATGGAAAGTGATAAACATCCTTTAAAGTATGAATAAATATCCACATATCTGATAGAATGTACACGGAAAGATAGAAATAAAGAATAGAGATACATGATATTTTGTCCTCCACTAATTCAGAATCCTAATCTGGATTGTCCTCAAGGAGGCAGCATTCAACCGAGCAAAAGAGAAAAAAGTACTTACAAATGTATTTAAAATCGGAAATTCCCTGAGCTTCTCGCCAGACCACTGAATATAAATAATATATATGTGAAATGTAATATGTAACGGAGTTAAAATTTTAATTGTGATTATGTTTAAGTTGTGTCCGTGCTGGTATGTTTGTTGGTTGTGTGTTGCCATATCTCCTTAGAGCGGCGTTGCCATGGGAGTGAGGTAGCTGCAATATATTTTGTTTATTGAGGAAGACATCCTCTGGGGGGTATATTTAATGCAGTAGTCTTTTAATATACCAACACCATTTTATGAAGACATGGGTGCGTCGTCTTCTGTTTACAGGCTTCCTTCAAAATAAAGAAGAAAATATAGATCCCGTCGTTGTTCTTAAGTCCTTCACTAAATGACAACCGTTACATACATATCAAAAGACAACACATTTTTCAAAACATAAAAAAGTTTAATTTAAATATTATCAAACAGATTATGCAACCATACAGAAAGGCCTTTCGAGGTTTATTGCTTGAGATAATGATGCACATGGATTAGACACTTGTGTCCACTGCTCTCTAGCAGGACACGGTCAAAGTAATGAGAACTTACTTTTCAGATTACACAATTAGCATCGCTTGCAGAACCTGTCCTTAACACATACATGCTAATTTTCCCCTCCAAAATATAAAGAGACACTTATTAAAGAACGACCAACAGCATAAACCATTCGAAAACAATTCCCTGAAATTAGCAATGGTTACACTTTTCCATCAATACTTCCACTTTCTTTAATGACTGAGGTTTGAATCAAGCTTAAAGACCTGAAGGTATGGGAACATTGAGTGACGTCTCTTTACACACCAGTCAGTCCCTAAAAGGACAAGAACGGGATGGGATAAAGAACTGTTTAGGGAAGGTCTTGTATTAAAGGCATTTTTAGAACATGACAAACAAAAACAAACATACAAAAAAGTGCACAAGTGTTTTTTAAGGAAAAAAGCAGAAATCCATGTCTACCTCGAGTCTTCACAGAATACAATTAATACTTTCTGGCAAATAATCAAAACATCAAAAATGTTTGGCACTTTCACAACATGAATTCACTTGGTTTCTACCTTCACCTACTATTATTATTATTATTATTATTATTATTATTATTATCGATGCATTAAGTAGGAACAAGTAGGATCTTTGGCTCAATTAGAGTTTGGGTCTGTCCGCCCAATAATAAGAGGGGTGACTCTTTTTGCATTGCGTTTGCATAGAAATTGGATCTCGAGAGGAGAATTATATGAATGCATCAGTGAGTAATACAAAAAAACAACATGGCACTTCATGAATGTTTTGAATCTGTTAGCTTGTTGCTGTTTTATCGATTATTGGGCCTGCCAGGACCAGGTGTTCCGCCCCAATCTCTTCTGATAAAAAACTGCCTTAAGAAAATAAATTCGAACAATGATGGACCATTAATGGCAGTGTATCATCTGAATTTGTCCTCTTATCAGATAAAGACAGAAGGAAGAGAGCACACACAGAATACCATTTTCAAGATGACCCAATTCATTCTACCTGCACATTTCTTAGGGACAAACTACCCTCGCACTGGTCCAGGTCGAGACCGAGTGTCGGTTTACAAACGTAATTGTTTTGTGTGTTTGAGTTTGTGGTCCGGAGAGAATCAATCAAGGCACATGAGTGTCTGGTGGGGGCAAAAGGGATTGTATCCAACGTCAGGAGCCCCGGGGGGACCAACAACCCTTCTCACAGGATTTCGAGGACATCACTCTCTTTGAGACCGAAGTGGGTCTTATACTTGTCGAAAAGACACTGAAGGGATTGGATGTACATCGCGTGGTACTGATCCACCACATCTGGGGTCGGCTCCTCGACTTTTGGCACTGTAATAGGCTCCCCGACTGGTGAAAACAAAGAGTGAAAGTGTGTAAACAGAATTAATCAACAGTAAAAAGAAAATGTGCATTAGTAGGAGTTAAACATTAATGTGCCCTTGAGGTCGGACAGAGTAAATATTGACAGTGTGGATCTTCTGCTGACTGCCTTAAATGGGTGCTTGTAACATATAAAATTGGCCTTTTAAATTACATTACAGAATGAGCGCACATTTGAAAGCACATTTGACAATTTTGGTGGTCTTTCATCTATTTTTTCATCTATTAAACATTTTGAAAAAATTGTACGCATATAGGCATGGCGGGGAATAGCAGTATCCGTATTAGTATTAATAATAATTATAATAATATATTCTATTTGAAGCGCTTTTCAACACACAAAGAATTATAAGGCAGTGCTCTTCGATTAGAAAGTAGACAAGGGTGACGATAACCTTCAAGCATTAACACTTTGAACTCACCAACAGTAGTGATGGGTTTGCAGTAAGGCACAATGCCCCAGGTCTCTGCCGAGAAGAAGCTACATCCGTGGAATAGACAGGGGGCAAAGCCCACAATCTTCTGCATCTTCCTCTGCACCAGCCTCCACCAGGAACCTTCCTCAAAGATAATCTGCTGGTAAGCATCATTCTCCCCAAATGAGTATACGGGAACCAGGTCCGACCTGAGGGAAGACCACAGATTACTCAACAAAGCTCTTTGCAATACTTGGATAGAAGAACAGTTTTTTTTATAGATGACTTTGGTTCATACAAATAAAATCATATAATAAATAAAGACTTTATAACTTTGTATGTATTCAAGTCATTCTCAGTATTGTAACTGTAGTGTAAAAAAAAATAGTGTAAAAAAATGTAAACTTTATATATTAGATACATTTTCAAGGAAGAAAAACATCCATAATATAGTAATATTAATAATATTGTGTTATAAAGGGTACCCTTTTTTAAGGACATACAAAGTAATACATATGTATGATGTCTAGTACCTGTTGAATTTGAAATTATTTTCATACTTTACTGGTTTTGGATAACTAAACTTAATTGACCCAAATCCCCTATGTGATGACTTATTTTTCTTATGTTGGACTGTAATCCTAGTTATGAATGAAAATTCCCAAATCTAAAGCCTCTTTGGAAGAGGCACTACAAGATAATACAGAACCTGAAATAGGACCCGGACTCATTATGGGAAAGGTTCCCACTGGCTTGCACTGAATGTTTACATATGATGTTAACTAGTGGACTTATAGTTCTGTTTATGGGATTTAGTCAAAGCTCTTTAATAATTTAGCTCAATGTAAGGGAACATGCACATTTGAGTCAGGATTAAAAATGTTCTCATTATGAAACTCATATAAGCTTGAAAACCAGTTTTCATAATGAGATACTTATTTTATACATTCCTAGGCATTGAGTATTCAGTGCATCACTGGTATGTTGATAAATAAAAAAAAATGATATAACTTCTTAATTTTCTTGACTACATTATATTTTGAGATGAGTGCATGCTTTTGCCAGACATACCCTTTCTCGAGAGCTAATCGGACGAAGCCCTTGCGTCTGCTCAAGGTGACAGAGTTCTTTCCTGGGGCACACTCCAGAGATTCGGCTGCCCCTCCGACTACGATCACCACAGCATTCCCTGTGCCGTTACAAGTCAGCAGGTAGTCTATCGAGTTCTTGTTCACTGGGCAGATGCCTGTAGAGGGGGGGAAAAACAACAACTGAGTTTGTAATTCCTTACTATGCACAATTATCTGCCATCAATCCTGCAACTCCCTAACCTCACTATCCTGACCTAAAACTTTGGTCCCTTATTGTGTCTGGCACTGATAAAACATTTATTGTGTTTCCCCCGCTTCATCTGATTATTTATATTGTCCCTTTATTACGTCTAGTCTCAACTTGTTCCTCAGACGCAGCAAAATAAATACAGGCCTGTGTATGTTAGTCCTTAAGTTCCCTTATTGTGAAAAACTAACTTCAAAAAGTAGCTGTTCCTTCGTTAAACAACCACGATGAATTAGGGCCTCAATATAACCTCAATTGATTATACAGTAAAAGATAGAAATATTGCAGCCAAAACAAACTGGGGAAAAAAAGCGTAGCAAGCTTAGATAAACAAAAGCCATTTGGCTGTGCAACAGGCCAAAGCTCAACCGTTGTAATGCAGCTGCAGTCACCGTTATCAGAAGTTTAAGCATATAAATATCTGATGTACCTCCAGACATTAGGTAATCTCGAAGGACTGGGAAACGAAAGTTGCCAGCAAGCGTTGCCAGGGACGGCTTGATCCCTGGGAATTTCTTGGAGAAGCTTGTGGCCTCGGTCCCAAAGTTGCAGAAAGCACCAAAACAAAAGATGCCGTGGGGGTGGTATCCAAAAATGTAGTTCCGGCTGGGCAACAGGTCGTGGGTCTTGATCAGCTGAAAGACAAGGAGGGGGGGGGAGACACACAATACGTTTAAATTATTTCCCTGTAGGGTTCGCAAAAGTTAGGGACTATCGGTTTATGTGGACAATGATTCAGTAATCTGGAACATTCTTTGGATGTTTGGCCCTGACAAAGTAGTCAAAATAATGCTGTGTGTTCAACCTTCATTTCAATCTACAAATAATAAAAAAGCTTTGCGAGAACCAGGAGGTCCAAACATCTTGTACTGTGTAACAAAAGACAACCAACCTAAGTTAAACACGACCATTAGGAACATAGCTAGTACACACAGCTAGTTCTTGTGTAGTCTAGGATTTGTTAACCAGTAGTAGGCAAACAATTTAGTTATGTAACCACATTAGCTGATGAGATTACATCCCAGATCTTCACAGAGGCGACAGAGGGGGGACTTGGCAAATAGAAAACGACATTGGATTCAGCAACATATGCCATTGCCAGGGAAGGAAGAATAGGGCATGGACAGCATAACAAGGGTTGTGCAGCCGGGACAATCACTGATATATTCATGTCAGCATAAATTGGTTCAGTCAAATTACTATTTTCCAAGTCAAATTCTAAACATTTCAATTGGACATTATTTAAACACTACAAAATCTGTACAACACCAGATAGGGTTATTAACATAACCTTTCAACACAGCAGTAGTTTAAAGAAGAAGCCCGAGCACGAGTTAAGAGAATGATTTCATCAACGTACTCCAAGTTTAAACACAGCCAAGTAACACCAATGATTAAAGTGCAGGACACTGTGGTGAGCAAGGTTCAAGGTTCCTGCAGGGAGCACATCTCACGTCGTCATCAATTGGCCAACAGAGCACATAAAGATCCATCCATGTGTGCACTGTCATTTTGATACTGTGTGGAATGGGGAGTGAATGTAGTGTCCAACACTGGTCTGATGAAGAAGAAAAAGAGTATGGCATTTGCTGTATTTTTATTCATGATTCTACTTGTTGGCGTTGGCCATAGTTAGGGGTCTAAGCAGCGAAGCTGCTTGGTCCCCTATTGTTTCTGTAACGTGTTTTTTTTTCCTCAAATTCTGTAAAAGTCATACTGCAGCCTATACCGTGGGTCGAAAACTCTTGAAATTTTCAGGTATGGTTACCAATAACCCCCACCACCCATAAACCCAAATTTGTGGTACTGCACCCAAAGGTGGCGCTAATGTAAAAAATCATGAATTAGGCTTATTTCTCCTCACCAGAATGACCTGGGGTCTCATTTATAAAACTGTGCGTGGGATCGTTACTAAAAATGTGCGTACGCCCATTCCACACTTGGTATTTAATTGACATTTGATTATGTGTTTACAGTGTCACATAAAAATATTATGTTATTGACACATGTTGGACAGATGCTTTATTCCATGCAGTCGCGCCGTCAGTGGACAGTATGGAGTGACGGGATTAAATATAGAGATTTTTTTTTTATTTCTATTCTAAGGAGATGTTTCTGGAGTTATAACTGAGAAATAACGCAGTTGATTTAAATTATTCTGATTAGGATTTAACGCATGATACGGGTTGAAATTAAATTTATGAAGGGCGATGATAAAACATAATCGTTCTTCTCACTCTACAATTCTTCGGTCTGACTTCAGTTCACCACCACACCATCTGTGTCGCCAATTCTCCTTTTCCTCCAAACCATGCGTACGCATGGGTCAGAGTTTGCTTAGGGCTGCGCACATTTTCCCGTCAAGTTGTTTTTTTATAGATCACAACCTTGGCGTGGAAAGTCACGTACGCCAATTTCAGCCCCCATTTTGCCTATATGACCTTTTTGCTATTGTATAACTACCATACGGCTATCATTCGGTGGAAACCATTAACAGTGCAAATTTTCAGATCTGTACTCCCTTAAGAAAGACATTAATTCTCTTGTGAAATGTGTGCTTGGAGTTTTCTTGATGTTGTGTGCTTATCAATAGACATTTTCACCATGTGAATGAGGCTTCATGCAGTTCAGGAATGGCAGAGGCTTGAAAGTTCGAATCCTGATAAGAGCATTTTGAACAAGCTGAACATGACATTCTGTCATCTCTCATTTAAGAAACATTTAACAGCACCTGAAATTCATAAGGCAATCAACATTCCGACTCCTCGTCAACCATTTTCCTTCATAATTAACTCTGTCATATTTATATTTCTTCCGTTAGTGTTCCTGACCTCAAATGTTTCATTTCCCCAGAAATTCAAAGATTTTTCAGGTATATGCTTTTAAGAAAGCCCTTAATTCACTTGAGAAATGTGTGCTTGGAGTTTTCTGGATGTTGCGTGCTTATCAATAGACAATTTGACCATGTGAATGAGGCTGCAGTTCAGGTTTATGGCTTAATGGGATAATGCCTTGTACAGGTGATCATTAGGTTGAGAGTTCGAATCCCGATTAGGCCATGCTAAACATGACATTCAGCCATTGCTCACCTGAAAGCCGAGGCACAGTATGACATTAAGTGGAACGTCTTCATCAACATCTTTCCTTCATAATTATATGTCATATGTATATAACTTCCTTTAGTGTGTTCTTGACTTTTAATTTTTCTCTGATCCCGTTAATCACCGCTTGCGGTTATATTTATCTATAGCTTTTGTTTGACTAAGAATTGGCAGAGATTTACAAATCACCTGAAATGCACTCGCAACCTTGACTTGTGCCTCTGTCATTTTACTTTAAATAAACAACAGTTGGGATTTGAGCCCAATTCAAAAAATAGTCATGCTCCAATAGACACGATGTCCATGAGACTGTGATAATGCTTCTGTGCACAGGTCGATTTTATCTTCTACCTCAACTCAAGGTACAGAGAACAGGCAAAGAGGACATAATACCAGCTCAGCACTGCTCCTATCAGGCAGGACAAAGTCTAGAACTCCCCATCAACGTCAAGCGGCCCTAATCAACTGGGAGCCAGGGGCCGCATGGAACCTGCAGCTGATAAACGATCCAGCCCTTGATTAGCTGATGAAGCATTCATGCCACGCCCGGGTGCCACGCACAATTGATCCATCTTTTTATCATAAAAACCGACAGACCTTTAGATATAGTTAGCATTAGAACAGGACTATGTACAACGTTTACACAATTTACCTATGGGTCCAGTTCAGGATGGTGTTTTGGCATATTTGACTAGTTTCTCTCTTGCAATTAGTTTCATTTTTTTTCATAATTGGGGTAGGTATATATTAGATTTAATTGCACATAAAATTGAATCATAGATTAAAAGGTGTGTTTCATGAAAATACACTGTAAACCTACTTAACTTTAATTGGGTTGTGTCTCAACTTACCCTGACTGGAAAGTAGTCTCTGAAATACGTCCACACGGTCCAGTTTCTGACCCAGGAAGACCTCCTGCCACCTGAACAGATGAATAACGTTAGTGACTTTGATTATGTTGGAATGTCCTCTGTCGTATTAAGTTTTATAAAAGTATCATTAAAGTGACACAAATAGTCAAATGCACACAATAGACACATTTGCATGTTCATATTCTGAGCCTGGAATACGGTGCAAACAGATACTATCATTTTAGAAAGCATTACGATATACTAGCAAAGAAAATAGTTGAAATCATACAGATTACATTTTTCTTCAGATTAACTGTTATGAATGAACTGATAAGAACCAGTTATTGCACATCTTTTTTTGGGGGTCGTTTTAAAGCAAAAAAGCAGCCAGAACAGTTATGTCTTACGTTAACAGTCACATGTGCGAGGCGCGAACAGCATGGTCAGATGGCAGGCCATCAAGGCTTCCATGCCAGTGGGTATGGATTTAGAGATAAACGTCATCTGTCTCGACGTCCAAGGGGTTTTACCTTGCTTCGGGGTGTTCCAGTCAAAGATGAGCCAGGCGGTGTACATGGCAGCGATGAGCCAGCAGTCCGTGCAGAACATGTAGATCAAGAGCACTGTGGCCGAAAGACCTGCAGGCAGAGGGACTCGTCTAAGAAGCTGGTATCGAAATACTGTCAGGTGAAGATGCATACCCTGTACGGGGTCTTCGGTCTCCCATGAGGGAAAGAAGTGTGATCGTCTGTTTTAAGTATGACGTGCTGACTGGTGAATTTGCATAACGTCAGGTACTGTTTTAGAGGATTTCTTCCCTCAGTCAAAATGAGGATTGAAAATGTTTAAAATCTAAGAAGAAATTAAATGGTGTCTTTTTTTACAGGCACCATTTTAGTCTGGTTTGATTAATATAAACTGATTCATGGCTTATAATATATATATATATACACTATAGTCCATATGTAACTATTGATCATCATAATTATTTTACTATTATAATCAAGCCATTATGATTCGACCATTGCATAATGAATGGAGGAATGGAAAGTCAAATTGCTTAATTCTATTGGTAGCCTTTTTGTGTGCTGAGCATAACTCCATGGAGAGGGGGGCGGGGGGTAAGAAAAGCACAAATTACAGCATAATTATGCATTAAGCTTACTGCATTGACCTCGTTATTTGGAGCCTAACGAAAACAGCGTTCAACACAGCTAAAGATTCCCCAGGGCCCCTTGCATCTATAGTGGGAAAATTATATTTTCACACTACGTATAGTTTCTTTATAGTGTTTACCATTTGGCTCCATTGTAACAATATTGACCTTATATTCTTGAATAATTTATACTTAAAGTTAACCTTACTTATACTTATTATCTAAGTGAACTGAGACTAATGTTATTGATTACAGAGGGATGTCTGTCCGAGTGTTCTCCGGTCAACCCTCTGAGGTGTTATGAATACCAAAAGGGACAGGGCCCGGAGCCTGCCCCCCACCCCCTGCTGACGCGTTTCTCGCTCTACCAATATTCCAACAATTTGGCTGAGATATATATTATATATTTTCCACCATAAAGACAGCAAGAGAAACGGAATGTGAAAATGGAATTTTCCCACTACACACCAACACTGAAGACACACAGGTAAACTCTTGCACTCACCCAGGGCCAGGAAGGAGATGACCCACTGGAGCACAGAGATGCACTGGAGATGCTTCTCCATCTTGGATCTGCAAGGCCAGGGAGGAGAGGGCAGGTCCTGCAGAACCGAGAGAACACTGGATCCAGTGCCTAGAAACACACACACGCACACACACACACACACACACACACACACACACACACACACACACACACACACACACACACACACACACACACACACACACACACACACACACACACACACACACACACACACACACACACACGGGAGGAAGAGAGATAAGGAATAAGGAATGAGATAGGGATTGTACAAAACATGAAAATCACTCCTTTGTGAAAACATTTAAAGAAGAAAAAAAACGAAAACAACATCAATTATACTCTTAAAAAGCCAAGTCACTAAGACAGAGTAATGGATTAAAGCTAGGACCGACAATGACCACACAAAAAACAACACAGGCTCTATGCTTGTTTCTTTCTCAGCAACTTTCATTCTTCACAGTGTAATTGCATTAGACTACAGCCTAATCAACGAGGTTGGGCGGGGGCGGGGGGTTGATGAGACAGATGACACAGACAACAAACACACACACAACACCGTGGCAAGCGCCTACGTCACGTCCACCACAGAAATGAAACCACAATCCTGCGGCACCGCTATACAAACTCACCATAACCATCCAACTGTCTCCCCATAAACAGCAGGGGACCAAGGTAAGAACTCTCTTCCCCCTCTTCAGTCAGTGACTCAGTCCTCATACAGGCTGCATGTGAGGAAGGCGTCCCACATTAGATTCACGAGAACCAGAGAAGCTCACAGCACAGAAAAGCCAATAAAGATGGCCTAAGAGACCTGATCCCATTTGTAAATAATCCGAACAACATCATGGCTGAAGGCTAGAGGGTTTAAGTCCTCACAGGGCCATCGATGTTTGGATCGCTTCCAGTCAATGGCCGGTAGGGCGGGAGATGCAATGACCACGTTTACCTTTGGCAGTTGGGTAAATTCTTACAGGAGAGAAAAGCTAGGCTTACAGCAGAAGTTTGACTGAAACTGTAAAATCAGTGCTTTTTTGTATTGTGTCAATATTACTTCCATCCCTTACACTTTCTCAAATGAGCCAGACCCAATTCCACTAATTTGAGTTGTGGAATTTCTGCCAATATCGGTGTACCATCTAGGATTATAGGAGGAACTTTAAGAATTCTACAGAGGTGGGGAAAAAGAATCAAATAAGTCTTTATTTTCAAGCTGCTGTCCAGCAGTACAGCCATTGAGTGCAATAACAAGAACTTTAGTCCGCCTTCGCTCACTTATCAGAGGTTCACTGTGTCCATGTCAATAATCAAAAACCCATACACAAACACGCTTACAAAGTCTAAGCAATTCATGCGGTTCACTCATCAATAAATGTACAAACTGACAGAATTCAACAATGTCCCAGGCTTTCGGATGATCACTCCGAAAACATTAACAGTAGAATTTTCCAAAAAGAATAATCACCCTCATCATCATATTGATTAAAAACAGAATGAGAGGTAAATCCACCACCTACCTCTACAACTTTTAAATTGTTCAACTTTTTAAGTAGGCCTAGACAACTATTCTGACTGAACTTCAGTTAGGATAGTGTTGTTGGTTTTGATTGTATTCAGTTACTGAATACAATCAAAACCAACAACATCATCCATACAATTAAATTAAATTAAATGAATCTTCCAAAAAAAGAAAACCTGCCAGGCCAGTAGACTGACCAACGCATACATTATTATCCAAGCTTTGAAGGCAAAGTTTTTAAATCAACATTCTGTCTTGAGAGTGGCACATAGCTCAACAGGAACCAGATCAACGCAAGAAATGAACACGTTCGCTTACTTTTCATTTCCAAAAAGAAAACAACAAAGAAAACAAAGCAATTTGACTCAATACATGCATCCATAACAATGAACCCCAAAACATTTAACATGACTGGTGCGGTAGAGCATCACACAACGGCATGTCTTACAGTAATCACTGCCGAGTCTCACCTTTGACGACACCCGAATAGGCAGCCAGAAGCGTCTTCATGTCTGGAGATCTGAGTGAATCGATGGCCAAAAACTGAATTGTTATCTTCTGTTGTGACGTGGTCCCGATCTACAGCTCCCCTGTCATGACAGGCTTCTTCAGACTGCAATGAATGAGCGCACTAGACAGACATTTAATCTGAGTTGGGGAGGAGCAAGGGGTGAGCGAATCAATCGCCAGTATGTGAGCTGCCCGCAGAAAGAATTAGGTGGATGCCAGCCAAGTTCAGGGATCGATCGGGTGAATGTTTCGAAGGAGTCCAACCACTGTAGCGGCTAGGTCGGTGCAGCTGTATTTATCGAGAGCACTCTCAGATGGGTGTGTGTCAATTGATTGTTATCTAATAACCGCACTTTGGCTGTATTGTTATGATTTTTCTTTGATACTTTGGAGCAGCCTACTTGGATGTTATGTTGTATTGTCGGAGATTACCGTCATTTGCATATATTTCCATTGAGCTGGTTGCAAAATTTAAATATAAAACACACTAATGTAGGGGTATATATTTTATTTATGTAGCCTAATATTAATAATACGTAATAAGGCCCGCGTTCAAACCTATTAAATGACATTGAAGTGCTCTCAGAGTTCAGGGATGCATGAGTCTGGTCAGCTGCAGCTGCGAGTTCTCCCGTTCTTCCTGGTCGTTTTTTAAGATTTTAAAATTTGTTATGTTATTTGTTATTACTTGGATAATAGAAAGTTCACAAGGCTTTTTTCAAATATAATTATATACAATATAATTATGATGTTTATATAGATATTGTAAAATATGTTATATTATCAGCCAATGAATAGGCCAACATTGTAAAGTGTAAAAAAAATCCCCATTACATAAGAAAATTAAGACTACTTATGTTTAAAGATAAGATATACAGTAGGACGTCTTGAAAACGTACTTTCACCTTTGCCTTCAAAAATAAGTCAATAATATCCATTGCTGGATCCTGTGTGAGTGCTTGCATGCATGCGTGCATGCGTGTGTGTTTGTGTGTGTGTGTGTGTGTGTGTGTGTGTGTGTGTGTGTGTGTGTGTGTGTGTGTGTGTGTGTGTGTGTGTGTGTGTGTGTGTGTGTGTGTGTGTGTGCGTGTGTGTGTGTGTGTGTTTTTTGTGTGCGTTTGTGTGTGGGTGACACATGTGTGTGTGAGTGTATAGGTGCATCGATGTGCATGTGGTGCAATGGTGTTTCAATGAGCACATGTGAATTTTCCTATTCTTGATACATGATCAGGCAATATGAACATCTTTGACGCTTTAATTAGCGTGTCTCATTCACCCAATGGTATTCACACACGATATCAAGGACTGTGAATTAATGGGAAGATTAAAGAGGTCACAGTGCCTTTAATATTACCAAGTTAGTGTCCTATGGCAGTATGCACAAAAATACAATTCTGATTTAGCTACTGCCAAACCATTTTTATATATCTGCACCATCTATCACTATCACTATATGTCTGCTTACCGTTGCCTATTTCTTGTCGCAAGAGTAGGGGTACTAACCCTTGTGTCTTGGCCTTATTCCAACATGGCTGCCTTGTCCTCCCCTGGTCTCTCTTTGGATTGCATCAATCCTCCCCTCCACTGTGATAGCCTAGCCAGTCTGTGCCAGAGTGTTCTGGCACTCACTGGCTGCCATGCACCACCCAGGTGGGTGCACCCACCTGGGTGCATCCCTCCCCCCCTCCCCAAACCGATAACACATGCAGACACTCGCTATGTAAAACAATTCGGGTGTCAGGAAGAAACCGGGATAATTGTGGGTGACTATTGATAATTACCTATTTTATCATTCACATTTCTTTATATAAATGACCAAATCCTGGACTTTTCCCAGGGATATATTTCTGTGTGTGTCTCTCTCTCTCCTTCTCACTCTCTCTCTGTCTCTCTCTCTAACTTTACCTCCCTGACACGCTCTCTCTTTCTCTAGGTCTGCTCTGTCTAAACTTTCCCCTATTTCTGCCTCTCTCTGTCTCAACCTCCCTCTCATCTCTATCTCTCCATCCCTCCATCTCTCTCTCTCTCTCTCTCTCTCTCTCTCTCTCTCTCTCTCTCTCTCTCTCTCTCTCTCTCTCTCTCTCTCTCTCTCTCTCTCTCGCTCTCGCTCTCTATCCCTCCATCCCTCCATATCTCTCTCTCTCTCTCCCTCTCTCTCTCTCTCTCTCTCTCTCTCTCTCTCTCTTTCTCTCTCTCTCTCTCTCTCTCTCTCTCTCTCTCTCTCTCTCTCTCTCTCTCTCTCTCTCGCTCTCTATCCCTCCATCCCTCCATATCTCTCTCTCTCTCTCCCTCTCTCTCTCTCTCTCTCTCTCTCTCTCTCTCTCTCTCTCTCTCTCTCTCTCTCTCTCTCTCTCTCTCTCTCTCTCTCTCTCTCTCTCTCTCTCTCTCTCTCTCTCTCTCTCTCTCTCTCTCTCTCTCTCTCTCTCTCTCTCTCTCTCTCTCTCCCTCTCTGTCTCCACCTCCCTGTCTGGAACTCTCATGCTGTGTTGAAACAGTATTGATGGTACCCTGCCTAAAACGATTGTGGCACTTGCTTGATAAAAAAGGTGGCGAAGGTCATCAACAAATATTCTGTAATAAACTGTATCATCTGGCATCTACACAGATTTAGCTGTTAAAAATTAAAAAGAGAAAGATAAACATAGGTTAAAAGCTCAACGTTTAAATAATCAAAAACACATATTTTGAAACATTTAATGCATTACAAACCATGGCACACATATACAGTTGAAAGGAATAATGACATAGTGAATGAAATATAAAGGGAATAAAAACGTTGATTGAACCTATCGGGTATACAGTCTTCAATTGGAAATAAATGACTTATATTTACTATGTAATTGAATATTGACGGAATTAAAAACCATGGTTTAAGTTTTGAGTTGGACACATCTTCCTTGTTTGTAAATGTTCAATAAACGACCTGCAACCTTTTGCATTACCCTCGTTTAATATGTGAAGTAGTTCAAATGTGCTCATAGACAGCATAATCCCAAATAAACGAACCACACGCAATGTTGGCAACGGTGTGTCTGCTGTCAAGGAACGGGCCAGGTTACAATTATTAAACAAACGATCAAACTTGGCCGGCCAATCCCAATTCATTCCATACCATGAACCATAGCCTACCTAACTTGAGGTAAAATACCTCTTTCTCAAAGCCTCAACCCGTCTGGGTGCTTGAGCAATCCCAACTCTGCACCGAGGCCTCTCTGGATGTGACTCAGACAAAGTTGAGGTAGGTGTCCTTTTCCACGCCGTAGGCGGTCTTGTGCTGGTCAAACAGGTTGCTCAGCTCCTCCATGTAGTGCTGGTGGAGGGCATCAAGCTGCTCCACGGTGGGCTTCTCGTTCTTCTCCACCCTGATTGGTCGGCCCACTGCCCGGGGGGAACGAAAGGACGTTAAAATTGCAATATGTACAGTACCGTCTGACCGTCTGGGTAACATGATTATTGTTGATTTAATAAAAAAAGAACGAATCGAAAGGTGATGGCCTTTATATTGGCCTTTCCTCTACTGATGCTGTGTGCCAGGGCTATTGCAGACATATTGCAGCAGAGTGGTTGATATAGTCCAAATTAAGCTGAGTTCAAACATCTCTCTCTCTCTCTCTCCCTCCCACTGTCCTTGTGCAAATTTTTTGGCCCAACTGAAGATACTCCAACACTAAGTTTTGAATTTTTGTTGCAAAGTCAACAACCTTTTGGTTAATCGTAAAGCCGCTGGTAATGTAGTTTACATTTCAATGCCTGAGAGAACTCTCCAAAATGCTTGATTGCTTAATGAAACATTGATGGTAGTTTGGTGGGTGATATTAGAAGTTATAATAAACATCTGCTGCTAGGGGAAAACTAGCCTTCAACGTCAATAAAATGGAAAACATAGCATGACGAGGGCGATCATATATTTTCTAAATCTTGCCATAAGGGCTGCAGGAGCAAAAAGATCAGCAAATTGGAGCAAAAGGCACAGACAGTATAGCAGCATCAATATCGGTTTCCCAAGAAGGAGACCTTATTGTGGAAGAACCAACAGTGCTTTAAACAAATAGCCCTATGCTCCACTTGCATGTCAGCCAAGGTAAAATGCTATACCGCCATATTAGTCTGGAGGACCTGGCCAAGATTGATATGTTTAGAACAGCAATAAGTGATCAGCCATTCAAGTGTTGGTCTTAGTCTGACCTTCTTCAGTATTCCAAACTACATTGTAGGTAAGGAAAATTCTGATTTCCCATCTTGCGAGGACTCCCATCTAGGCATCGGATGATTGTAAGATAGGCCTTGGATTGTTCTTTGTTTGTTTTATGAATTATTGTTAGTTTGTTGTATGATCGTTGTATGTCAGTGTACCGTTGTTACCCAAATACAAGACCATAATTGTTATAAGTTCGGTATAACTCTTTATTCTACCCAGTTTGGTCAGGTTATGATTGGCTTGGCTCAAAATTCCCACAACATAACCAAAATTGGTGGTCTGAGATTGGTGGGTGAAGAGAAGGGACTGGGAAGCATTTGCATTCTTTTTTTTTTTTTTTTGGAAAGTATGGCATTGGACAGCCTTTTTGTCAATGCCATTGTGATTCTCCTTGTATTTCAGATTTTACTAGCAGTTTTACTGGCAGGCTGAATTCATAAAAGATAAAAAGCTTTTGAGGGAATGCTGGGTATTGTAGTCCGAGAAAACTCTATTCCGAATAGGACAGAAATGTGATTATTGCATTCAGTATAAGCATCCACACCTTTGACAGTGCCATATTCTTACAATATGCAATTATAGATAGTTTGATGGTAAACCTAACTTACCGACTGTGTTTATTGGTTTTCTGTAAGGCATCAGGCCAAAGGAGTACTGGAATACACCACGCGCGTGAAAGAGAGGCAAGGAGATGCCCATCACTGCCTGCAGCTTCTCCTGGATTGCCCGCAGCCAGGTCCCTCTTGGATTCCCCACTTGATCAAACACCTCATTCTCTCCAAAGGAGAATATGGGTACCAGATGAGCGCTAAAAGAAAGGGTGTAAGCCATTTGTTTCTTTAATCCATGTTTTCGAGTTCTGGGGCCCTTCATGTAATGAAACTACTAATGACCCTTGGTTGACTGAGTGCTTTTACAGAAAGCACCATCAACTCAAACACACATCAACTGGTGCAATGTCTTTGCCACAGTAGCTCTCTCTGTAAAGGTATGCATCGTAAGAGATGTTCCCATGTTGTGTGTCTATCCCTGCTCTGCACTTACCCGTGCTCCATGGCCAGTTTGATGAAGCCCTTCTTATCGGCCAGGAGAATGTTGTAGGTGCCAGGGTGAGCGTCCAGGGCTTCTGGAGCTCCGCCCACCGCGATTACAACAGCGTTACCGCCCCCTCTCCTCTGCAGCAGGTAGCTCGCGCTCCCTTTGTCTGACGGGATCAGACCTGCAATGCACAACCACGGTATGTGAGCCGTTGGCATGCAGCTTTTTTGCTACACCCCTGGATGTACTAGTGTTGATTGGTGACATGTCCAACCAGATGTATGATTAAAAGACTAACAACCCCCCGGTCACTTTCCTGGTAGGCTGGAGTATGAATCCATCTATCATGTCTGGGTTAAAGCTTCCACTTGTGATACCCCCAGTGGATACATTTTCAAAGGGCTTGGGGTTGGTGGAAAATAAGGTTCCTTTAAAAGGTCCGGCACTGACCAGCCAACATGATGTAGTCTCTGAAGAACGGAGCTCTGAACCACAGCGGCAGCATCAGCAGGTAGCTGTCCAGGCCTGGGAAGAGACGCCTGAAGCCCGTAGAATTGGTGCAGAAGTTACTGAAGGCTCCAGCCACCAGCACACCGTGCGGATGGAAGCCCAGGACATAGTTGTTTCTGGGGTCCAGGTCTGCGGTCTTGACCAGCTGGAAACAACCAGAGAGACCAGAGTAAGAACTTTAATGATGTCATGTGTTCCTACTTGACAGTTAGACAACCAATGAACGTCAGCGAGTGGTTGTTGGTCTCTGACCTAAGACTGATGTTTGGATAAATCATTCACTCAGCCTAAAATCATTTTCTTAAACTGAACATCGGATGAGGATAATCTCCTATCGATGTACAATTTATTAGCATTTCATTATTAATGTTAACAATACTTTGTCATACAAGGCAGGCTTTATATGGCCCATCGAGTTTGGGATTTAGCACGTCCCAATGGGACAAGTCTGCCACATGCGTATCGTTCCTTTTACACATTTACTTTGAGTACATGGATCAGATACACACACACACACACATGCACGCACGCACACACACACACACACACACACACACACACACACACACACACACACACACACACACTACACACACACACACACACACACACACACACACACACACACACACACACACACACACACACACACACACACACACACACACACAAACACACACACACACACACACACACACACACACACACACACACAGACGCACAAATACACCTATACACTTCAGTTTACAGTGTTTACACTATATATAGATATTGTACCTTTGTACTGTATGCAAGGTCCTGATCTATCGCTCTTCAGTTACATGCGTTAGTGACTTATATTCCATGATTACATTATTTACCCATGTTCCTCTGGGAATTTTGTTTAACAAAATCATACAAAAAACAATATGTTTAGTACTTGTATCAATATTATTCATTTAATTATCGTCATGAGCTCAATGCTGAATAGTGTTATTGTTCAACTATAACTCAACGCCAGTTTTGTGACACCTTTGAAATATAAATGTATCATAAATGTAAACATGTTTATGTTTGTTCAGCCGTGATGATAAAAGACCTTCCTGATGATATATGTCTGATTCTAGTGATAACAAATTGCCCAAGACTACTAGATATGACTGAGGCAGCATTTTACAGTAACAGGTGGATTCAGAATCACGGCTGTGCATTGAGATTAAGTAATCTATACAGTGTTCGGCCCTGGTAGGGGCCGACCACACCAAACTCCAATCGGGAGATATGGATATCAGGGGTCACGTCAACAGTATAGCCAGGGGGCTCGTCTGTCATGCGCGGTAGCTTGTTTGCGTGCCTTTTGTGCGAGCCCTCCACATTCAAAACAACATCCGCTCACTGTGTGTTTTTATCAGTGGCTGAGATAAGTGTTCCGAGGCCACTATGCAACGCGTTTTTGACAAATCGACACTACTACAAGCCTGGGAGCCGTGCTGTTATCCAAAGGGGCGATCCGCTCTACCTCGTTTGGAGGGGGGAGGTGGGGAAAGGTGGTGGTAAGCGGGAATGCAATCAATCCCTTCCATCCACAATCAACCTATTTGTGTCTGGTTTCACTTTTAGGATTCAATCCAGGAATGTATTGGGGAGATGGCAGAGAATACTATATACTATAGTACTATTATGTTACTCTTTACTGAGTTTGTCGTAACTTTGGATATTGTTCCAAAGTAATTTAGAGTGATTCATTTTCGAAACATGCCATGAATGAGGCTGGAGTCAGCTTTGGGGGTTAGGGCATTTTGCCCAGGGAGGCCTACAGGCAAGGCCGGATTAACCATTAGGGCAACTGGGCACTTGCCCAGGGCCCGTGACATCAAAGGGGCCCTTGACAAGGTTTTTTTTTTTGTTTTATTTTGTTTTTTTTCAAAGTGCAAACATACATCTACAGACACCACATAACACGACAAAACCCAGATACGTGTGACAGACATGTAACATATACCAAAACATAAAGAATTATACGGGGACAAGGACAGATTACAAGAGGGTTTGGGGAGGTGTTTGTGAGAGGGAAAGAGTGAGTGAGTGAGTGAGTGAGTGAGTGAGTGAGTGAGTGAGTGAGTGAGTGAGTGAGTGAGTGAGTGAGTGAGTGAGTGAGTGAGTGAGTGAGTGAGTGAGTGAGTGAGTGAGTGAGTGAGTGAGTGAGTGAGTGAGTGAGTGAGTGAGTGAGTGAGTGAGTGAGTGAGTGTGTGTGTGTGTGTGTGTGTGTGTGGCCAGATGCTTGCCTCCGGCATCTCCGACCCCCAACGCGATAGAGGTCACACCCAAAGCACCTTATCCCCCCTGATGAACCCCCCCCTCCCCAGGGCAGCCGGCCCTAACAGCCATTAACAATGGTAATGGAGGTGAGGCCTATTAAGTTAAGTTAAGGCCTACCTAGCTGTTTGCTGTCAAGACAATTGAAACTTTCAATAAGTACTCATCAAGCCACCAAGTTCTGATGATAGCGACTTTACGATTGTTTGGGGGGGGGGGGGGGGGGGGGGGGGGCCCTTGAGCCTTGTTGCCCAGGGCACAGAAAATTGTTAATCCGGCCCTGCCTACAGGTAGACTGCAGACATTGGAGGTTAGCATCCCATACGGTCTACCCATCCCTCCCTCCCCTATAACACCAGTGAACACGTGCGGTTGGTTAGGAGACCCCGGAGCGTGCTCTTAGCCAGTCAAAGGGTGTCCGTATGAAAAGGACGTCAGAGATCAGCTGGTGGCCGTGCTCTGTCTCCAAGTCACTGCAGCGGGATTAGAAATGGTGGTTGAGAGCGGAGGCCCATTGAGGCCGACGAGGAGGAGACAGTGTGTGACTGGCCCGCCTTACACTGAGCCCATTTTAATCTTAACGAGGCATACAGTCAGATGATGCTGTCAGAGGATGAGCGCCGAACGCGAGGTCGGGAAAATCCGTGGAATCCGCGGATTTCTTTCGTTTTTTTGAAGCACTTAAGTAGATTGGCTTAGCAAGGAAAGTACACAACCGTTATGGGTAAAGCTCACATGAGAACTATGTAACTTTTCTCTGTGCATGACATTTGTTCTTAAGGATGGTTTGAGGTCAAACCTATGTTATTTTATAAGCAGAAACAGAGGATAAACATAGCTCTGCTGTGTTTTGTACTGCTTTGAATATTCCCAACTAAATCCAAAACAAGATCCACAAAACATCTCTACTCACAAGGCAATTTCAGTTGGCATTTAAACCAAGTGCCCTTTGCAATTACTTATATATTGAGCCATTGGAGTGTTTTAATCTTTAAGCCAGACACACAAGAGTTACTGAAAGCCAGTACCTGTACATTGAGCACCAACAAAGTAATGCGTTAACTGATCTAAGTAGCCTTGTTTCAAAAGAATACTGTGTGATGGTGTTGTGGAGTGAAATCAATGTCATCCTTTCTGAACAAGTGGATTCTGTTGTTGATGTTCTCTGTCTTATCAGCACGGTTCAAAGTGTAAATCTTGCTCAAGGGTAAGATGCAGCCCCAAAGTGGATTGACCTAGACAATGGAGTCCCTGTTACATTCAAAACACTCTGTAGTTGTGAAACAACTATCAAGGTTTAACTTGATGCTTGACATACTCGTTTGTGTAGGTGTAAGTAAATAAACTCTTGGAGATTGAGCTGTCTCTTCATCGCACATTTTGATCCACAGACAAAATCGGCTGCAGCCATTCGGTATGAAAAATCTTCCATTTAAAAATATTACAGTGAACAGTATGGTAGTGATATCACAAAGGCTTTAATAGATACATATATTACTAAAGTTTGAATTGTTTAAATGCAAGTGACGTCAAAGACATTCCGCGATAACGGCGTATTTACGTCAATTGTACACTGCAAAATCAATGGGTTGCAGTGACCTCTGGTGGACAATAAACCATCAGCAAGAGGACGAAGAGAAAAACTGAAATCGTAACCCTCTACACTTTTCGTAAAAAGATTATGCAATTCATTGTATTAGTTTTAGTTTGAACATTAGTTTGATAATCCTATATATATATATATATGTGTGTATATACATATATATATATATATATATATATATATATATATATATATATATATATATATATATATATATATATATATATATATATATATATACTGTATATATATATATATATATATATATATATATATATATATATATATATATATATATATATACAGGTGCTGGTCATATTATTAGAATATCATGAAAAAGTTGATTTATTTCATTAATTCCATTTAGAAAGTCAAACCTGTAGAATGTATACATTCATTCCAAACAGACTGATACATTATAAGTGTTTTTTGCCAAAAAGAAGATGATTATAGCTGACAACCAATGAAAACCCTAAATTCAACATCTCAGAAAATTAGAATATGGTGAAAAGGTCAGATATTGAAGACACCTGGTGCCACACTCTAATTAGCTAACTAACTCAAAACACCTGGAAAAGCCTTTAAATGGTCTCTCGTTTTGATTCTGTATGACACACAATCATGGGGAAGACTGCTGACTTGACAACTGTCCAAAAGATGACCATTGATACTTTAAAGAAGGAGGGCAAGACACAAAAGGTCATTGCCAAAGAGGTTGGATGTTCCCAGAGCTCTGTGTCCAAGCACATTAATAGAGAGGCGAAGGGAAGAAAAAGATGTGGTAGAAAAGAGTGTACAAGCAAGAGGGATAAACGCGCCCTGGAGAGGATTGTCAAACAAAACCGATTCAAAAATGTGGGGGAGATCCACAAAGAGTGGACTGTAGCTGGAGTCAGTGCTTCAAGAAGCACCACACACCGACGTATGCAAGATATGGGCTTCAGCTGTCGCATTCCTCGTGTAAAGCCACTCTTGAATAAGAGACAACGTCAAAAGCGTCTCGCCTGGGCTCAAGACAAAAAGGACTGGACTGCTGCTGAGCGGTCCAAAGTTATGTTTTCAGATTAAAGTAAATTTTGTATCTCCTTTGGAAATCAAGGTCCCAGAGTCTGGAGGAAGACAGGAGAGGCACAGAATCCACGTTGCCTGAAGTCCAGTGTAAAATTTCCAAAGTCAGTAATGGTCTGGGGTGCCATGTCATCTGCTGCTGTTGGTCCACTGTGTTTCCTGAGGTCCAGGGTCAATGCAGCAGTCTACCAGGAAGTTTTAGAACACTTTATGCTGCCTGCCGCGGACCAACTTTATGGAGGTGACGATTTCATTTTCCAACATGACTTGGCACCTGCACACAGTGCCAAATCTACCAGTACCTGGTTTAAGGACCATGGTATCCCTCTTCTTGATTGGCCTGCAAACTCACCTGACCTTAACCCCATAGAAAACCTATGGGGTATTGTGAAGCGGAAGATGCGAGATGCCAGACCCAACAATGCTGAAGAGCTGAAGGCCACTATTAAAGCAACCTGGGCTCTCATAACACCTGAGGAGTGCAACAGACTGGTCGACTCCATACCACGCCGTATTGCTGCAGCAATTCAGGCAAAAGGAGCTGCAACTAAGTATTGATTGCCATACATGCTGAAACTTTCCATGTTCATACTTTTCAGTTGGCCCACATTTCTAAAAAATCATTTTTTGTACTAGTCGTAACTAATATTCTAATTTTCTGAGATACTGAATTTGGGATTTTCAGTAATTGTCAGTACTAATCATCCAAATTAAAAGAAATAAACATTTCAAATATATCACTCTGTGTGTAATGAATTGATATAATATGTAAGTTTCACGTTCTGAATATAATTACTGAAATAAATCAACTTTTTCATGATATTCTAATAATTTGACCAGCACCTGTGTGTATATATATATATATATATATATATATATATACAAAATATAAATCGGGCAAGCAGCATGATAAGAATTTTCACACACACACGTGTGTGTGTGTGTGTGTGTGTGTGTGTGTGTGTGTGTGTGTGTGTGTGTGTGTGTGTGTGTGTGTGTGGGCAAGCAGCAGGATAAGCATTTTCACACACACACACACACACACACACACACACACACACACACACACACACACACACACACACACACACACACACACATACACACACAATAATAATAAATAACTTCACACCTTTACAGGGAAGTAGTCCGTCATGTAGTTCCATAGTCGGAGGTCGCACAGGTAGTTAAATCGGCGCCCTCCCTTTGACGGCGTGTCATAGTCGTAGAACCACCAGATGGCGTACAGCACGCTCACCAGCCAGAAGCGTGTGAACACCAGGTAGAGGAACAGCGCGATGCAGGTTGGTGCTGGGGAGAGAGAGGCGAAGGGTCAGGGTCAGTGTGAGGTACTATCCAGTTGTAGTACTGGTGTCATGAGGGTCAGTTTGTGTCGTTGCCAGGCCATTACACTTGTGTGTATGTGCAAAGAAAACCACCCCCTCTATATTGCAGTGGGGATAAATTGCAAGAATGCAGTAAATAGAGTGGTACATGGAAGAGGCCCGGCCTATGCATGATGAATGAGCTATGTGACGGTGTTGTCCACGGTGACCACTGCACTGCGTCATAGGCAGCGATGCAGATTACCTCACAGACCGGTTTAGGGGTTACTCATGGGTCACCAAGTCGAACTTGTTTAACTTTAAACCTCAAACCTGAACTTTAACACGTGCATATACATGATATATATATACAAATACAACTATCTTCAAAAGTATGAGGCAAGAACGTTTAGCTTATGTCAGTTAATATGATTTGTAACATTGTAACTTTGTGCTTGGTTTTTTTCAGTGCATCTAAGTGACATTTCTGGCCAAATGCCAGTTGTTTTATAGATTTACTCTGATAACGCATATCAGATTGTCTTATCTATACTATTGTTTAATTCTAGCTCTCAGTCACGATGACTCTGGACTTTTAATACAATTCCTGCAAGGCTCTCTTCCAAAAAACAGATCTTGACGATAATTACAATTTTATAAAGTGTTCACCCATTTCTGCCGAGTCACAGTAACAGTAGGCCTACACCAGTATTAGGGGCTTACTAGATTATAATTGGCCTGCTGATGTCAGGGTGGCCTGCTACACATGAATGGACCGATGAACAGAGTAAAACGTTCCCATCATGTCATCATCAAATGCTGGCACATCTCTGTCACACATACCTGTACATCTTTACGAGCTACAACCTGTGTTTAAACACTACACCTGCGCTCACCTTGCGTGACCCCATGACGCCCCCTCTGACGAGCCTCTGAACTCACCGAGTCCCAAGAAGGAAAAGACCCACTGCAGGACGGCCGCCGTCTGCAACCTCCTGTCCAGGGGAACATCTCTCGGGGCGAATGCTATCGTCATTTCTCACGGTAAGACCCAGAACACGGGCGATGTTCTTCGATGGCCGCAGGAGACCGAGTGAAGTTTTGTGTCCAAAGTCGTCTCCGGTTTTCAACCCCCTCCCCCCTCCGCCCACTCTTCACCATCGTCTCTCCTTATCAAGTGTTTATTACTCCATATCTCCCACATGCAACCTTTGACCCATGGCTCTTCTTGGTTGGGTCAGAAGTTGAATCACAGTAGAGCAACATTCAAGCGTTGGATGTTTAGCACTCTTTTCTATAGGCTGTTCCATATCTATCTGTCTTTCTTTCTTACTGTTGGTGTTTGATTTTGGATTTTGTGTGTGTGTGTGTGTGTGTGTGTGTGTGTGTGATCACGCTTTTAGGGTCCTCTGCTGGGGACTATAAACTGGCATTGACCGTATTTGGAAACTGACTACCAAAGAGAGAGAGAGAGATCATTTTATGCAGCAATTGTGATTGTTTATATAATAATTCTAATGATATTTTTACTATTATGAATTATTTTTACTCTGATTATTTGTATTATTATTATTACTACCTAATTGCCTATCTTTAACGTAGTGTAATATAAAGGCTATGTGCATATCACAGCCTAATTGATGTGATGAGCTACAAAGCGTCCCTCCCACATGAGACGCAGGGTGCGTAACGAGTCAGGTTGTTTTCATCCGGTGCCGTTCTGAGCATCTAGGGTGGATGCTGAGCTGGCGGGCGGGGCTTCTCTATTCTCGCTGTGTGTAGCAGCTACAGGACCGGACCCGAGGAGGAGACAGGCAGAAAATAACGACCGAAAAATAAGCTTATTACTGTTTAATGCGAGGCAATTTTGATGTGCACGATGGATGTCTTGAGTGGTTTCCTTTGAACACATTGGAAATCATTTCCACGCAAAACCACCGATTTTTTTCTTGCACATCGCAGATCAGGATACAAGGGCCCTTCGATCATAGGGGGCGATTCGTAACAAATTGAATTGTTTTGGATCGAGGCAATCGAAAATCCGTGATCATGGCGTGGCCCTGCATCACCAGGGCGTGCTGCATGTCCCGCCTTTGGAACCAGCTGGACAAGGCTGACATTGCGGTGCCTTTGGTCTTCACCAAGTATGCTGATGTCTCCGAAATGCAGCACATCCAGCTGCAACCTTCGCTCCATCAAAAACAGGCGCATTACCCGCGTGTGACCATAGCTGCGCAGCCCACCCGGGCAGAGCAGGGCTTCGCGGCTGGCTTACCGCGGAGGAGCGCCTCGGAGGAGCGGGTCAGTAGCTCCGTGATGCGCCAGGACTATAAGGGCAACTGGAGAGTTCGCCCCGAGCCTAGCTGTAAACCCAAAAATGAATACCACAACCCGGAGATCCCCTTTAACACCGAGACACAGTATCAAAAGGATTACAAGCCGTGGCCCATCCCCAAAAGAGGTGACCACCCTTGGATTTCCAAACCCCCCCGCTCCATCTCCGTCGGCGATGATCGGGTCTTAGACCGGTCCAGACACCAGTCCAAACACGGGCTCGCCGAGGTCGACGGTGGCGTGGAGAAGAGCGCCATTGCCGACCAGGTGCAAGAAAAAGACATTTTCCAAAGTTACAGAAAAAAGCGGGTTAACTATAATACCCAGGGGGAGAAGAAGGTGGTCATTAAAGTTGAAGGAGGGCCCACAACAGAGGGCCGAGGCAGGGCAGCAGTTGATGCTCTAAACAGACAAATAAAGGAGGAAGTGACCGGTGGAAGCTCGTACAGGTACGTTTACACTGGACGTTACCGTCCCCTTGTCTCTTATTTATTTGTGGCAATTGACGATGATCATTGACCACCTGATAAGCATTTATGATCAGGTGAGACTCTGTCCAATCAATTATTAGCATTACGACTGGAACTTCCAAGCCAGCTGTGAAGTAGGACTGCAAGATGCTACACTGTCACCACGCCCCTTTCCCCAGATGGTTTAATCAATAAAGCTTAAGGCTCTTATTCTATAAGGAATGAAATAGCCGGAATCCTACACCACAGCTATCTGACATATAGATCCGAACAGCTGACGTGCAAGACAGTAGACCTCCGGACGTGGCTGAGAGATAGTGCTGGTTGCATGGTTCATCTATGGACAGGATGTTTTTAATGTTTCTATCTGTTTCCATGCCTCGGACCCGTTCAGTTGTAGTCTAGTTTATCAAAAATAATGATTTTTTTCGTCATTGGATCTTTGAAATTTGCGTGAATCTAGCCCTCCAATTTATTTCAATCCTCTGATAGAGCCTTCAAATGCATCCAAAAGTCTTGCTATAGAATTCCAGTTGTTGGGCTTGACCTTATCAAAACAAAGACATCATAAAATTACATGAAAATGTACTTATTTTTCATTCCTTAATGCGTCAGTTCTAGTGAGGTCTCCCCCTTAAGCTCAGTTTATTATCTACAGTCAGCATTCGGTTCTAGATAGTTTAACAGCTGCCGTTTACAAAACACATCGTATGTCCATTCCATGTGCCACCGCTGTGTGGTTGGGAAGGCGACTACATTGAGTTTACATTCAGAGAAACCAAGCAATCTGTTCACCACTTTTAATATGAACAGAGGGTCTTCAATCCTTCAACTTCGCAAGTCAGCCTAATTCAATCGAATGGGGAAAGTAGTGAATGTGAAAAGTATCCTCAATTGAACTTGTATATAAAAATATTGCCATGTCACACAAAATGGTGTATAGATCAACGCACACACTCTTGGCAGCTGTCTTGTCTACCCTGGTGCACTTAACTGCAATGGACTAGCTAGGGCCTGCCATTGACGATGCTCACTGTCCAATCATGGTGGCTACTGGACATCCTTCATTCACCTTCCACACATATTGACCCGGGTCTACTGCTCGCACCGAAGGAGTCAATGGCTATGTATGTGCAATTTATTTATTTTGTGTTTAAAAGGTCATTTTTGAGATAACCTCCTGTTTCAACAAGGCTCTACGTTCAAATATACCGGTTGCTACAGGTGACATGGTTGCTGTTAAATCCTCAGGTCTCTTTTTCATTGGTTTTACCATCCCTCAGCGGTCACATAGAAGAATTATTCCCCAAAATAAATGTCCTGTCTGTTAAAGGGGCAACAAGGCAGAGAAGAATGATGAGAGCCACTAGGTGCTGCATAGCTGGCAGGAGTGCTCCTGGTACATTCATAGCACTTCACAAGGTGCAATATAGGTCACATAAAAACAGTAACATACACTACAAAGAGAGGACCATAAATCAGAGATGGGGTGACGGATAAGGACAGAACAGAGTAGTGAGAGAACAAAATTGCTGTGCTTTCTGGAGCCCAGAGAATAGGGCGACTAAGACAAAGACATTGATATTGATATTTTCCTCATACAATAAAAACTATAAACACCCTATTTATTCAATGTGATCACCTAATTCCTTCTGAATGTGTGTGCAGTTAATTTGCCCTTCCAATCAAAACAAAAGAAAAAAAATCACAGTCATGCTCTTGCAACTGAAGGGGCAACTAGGGGTGGCCAGGGGGAACCAATGAGGTGGTGGGGTCTCACCTGCTTCCTGGGGTCCAGGTAGGGTTCACTGTACAGGCTGCGTATCCTCCGGTGCTCCAGGGCTTTGTTGTCGGCTGGCTGGTGCTTGGACTGCACACCCCTTTAGGCATAGTGGTCTCAAGGTTGGGCCTGTCATCATGCGGCTGGTTCTGGGACTTGGCTCGGATCATCCAGTTTTTATCCAAATACATTGCTCTATTCTCCACTGTATCTCATAGCACGGTCGACAGCCAGGTCGACAGCTAGCTTTGGGTTTTGCCGGATTTCGATTAAGACGAAGCTCTACCCTAGACAACGCGACACAAACCCTTCACCTTTTTGAAAAGCTATGTCCCGCCTCACGGAAGACAGTAAAAAAAAAGACCCATCTGCCTTCCATTGGATAGGGTTTTAAGTCTCATCCCTCATTTTAAGGTTAGAAATCCCCCAAAAAAAGTTTAATGCAGCCATTCTGATCTGATACAACACACTGCAGTTATTTTTGGTAGAGTAGCGCGGTTTTGGATTTAAAAATGATCCTCTTTCGTGTGCCAACATAGCCCAGTGTTTATACGGCCTCAGGTCCTCAGTTGCACTCACTCCAGTCTATTATTCTTCAGTCTTTAGTCAAACCAATGATAGAAGTTGAGAAGGTAGTTTGATAACATGAGGTTCTAAATGAGAACTTTGGTTGTTGCATCAAATAGCTAAAGCCATCGAAAGCTATGTGTTACATGTCTGGTTGTCTTGGTGTTGCCTTGTTTCCTATTCTGGCATGAAAACCTCTGGTAGCAGGGTCACCTGTGAATAATCACAATAGATAGTTTACACTACACTGCAGTTACAGGAGAGAGAGAGAGAGAGAGAGAGAGAGAGAGAGAGAGAGAGAGAGAGAGAGAGAGAGAGAGAGAGAGAGAGAGAGAGAGAGAGAGAGAGAGAGAGAGAGAGAGAGAGAGAGAGAGAGAGAGAGAGAGAGAGAGAGAGAGAGATCAGATTTAGAGGTTGCTGTTTAAGGTAAGCCAGGAGGCACCATGGCCTTGCGTGCTAAAAGGCTTCAATCAATGAACACTCACACAGAAGACAGTGAGAAAGGTCAGTCATTTAACATGATCATATTTCCAAATCATCTCTGGCTTACAAATAAAAATGGATCAATATTATATACCATGAATACATAAATACAAAACAGGCGAGTTCCAACACATTCTGAGAGGCACTCCCAGTGCTGGGGGCCTGCAGAGTGAAAGAGAGAACGATAACTCTTGGAATTTTGTGGGAGTATGTGCAATCAATTAATAAAAGTCCTCTTCAAACAACAAAGAGGATTCCTTCCTCTCTATTCATCCCTCAACCATCCCCAGTGGTGATATCCTCCTCAGACGGCCTGAGTGGATGTGATTGCACCATGTTTAAGCCACAGCGGATGATTTTCTGCCGTTCTAGTGGCTCAACATTGTAAGCGCCCCCACGGAGTCGAGGGAGTCCGGAGGAACTGGCCGTAGTTCAGACCTTTCTGGAACATTGTGGCGTGAAGCTCAGCGGTGTGGTACACTGGCCGGCTGCCAAATCCGGTCCATGCCAGTTTATAGTCCTAGCGGAGGAACCTTTAGCAGCGCACACACACACAGAAACATACACACATACACATACACGCACACACACACACATGGGTGCACACATTCATACACACATACACACACAAACACACACGCACGCAAGCACACAGACATTCACACACACACACATGGGTGCACACATTCATACACATACACACACACACACACACACACACGCAAGCACACAGACATTCACACACACACATGCGCGCACACATTCGTACACAAACACGCGCACGCACACATTCATGCACACACACTGTCCCTTGAAGGTTGCGTTCTAAAGCGGCTCTCTACCCCACAGGATGAGGGATAAAGGAGGGTGATGGCGTAGCCGGGCACATGGAGACGTAACCCATGGCAACAACACTCCTCTCATAACTTTGTTTGAGAAAAGGAGAAAAAAAAAAGGGAAAGTCTGAACACAAACAAAGAGGTTATGAACACTGGCTGTTGTCAGGGAGATTATTGTTCTGCTTGATGAGGAGAACAAATTGGTTTCCAGTCAGAGTTAAAATTCGATGAGAATCAAACCGTCGGAGCAACTCTGACTTAGACCAATAGGGAGGAAGGATTTAATCCAGTATCTGTTGTCCACCACTGCAGCTCACTAAGCTCCTCTCATGTAGCATTGGGCTTATTGTTTCATGAAACTTGAACGAAGATTATAGTAGAAATATCGTTTTTTGGAGATTCATTAAGTGCAAGTGGAGGATGACCATCACCTATTCTATGCAAGAGTCCAAAATCAATAGCTTTCCCCTTGTGCTTAGATGGAATGGCAGAATGACTGTAAAAGACAAAAGATTCATTTGAGAAAATGGACACATCGGTACTCTTTGGCCACTCAAGCAGTGGACACTTTGCAGAGTTTACACAGCAGAACTAACGGTGCTAGTGGAAGCGTTGTATTTAACCCTGCACTTTACACGTACCAAGTACAGGCTGACCTTAGAGACACTGGCAGGATTGTTTTGTCATACGTGCGTGACCAGCAGCCATGCCGCTGTGCAGACCGGTGTATGACACTGCCTTCCCCATGTGCTCTCATACTATCTTTATCATCTCCCCCCCCCACCCACCCCTCTCTCTCAACACAAACACACACAGACACATACACGCACAATGCTTTATCGCACACTGCATCTCCTGTTTGACTTGGCCATGGGCTACGGACATGGTTGTGTAACTTGTCTGGTTCGGCAGTATCTTGGCCCAGTCCAGCATTACTGTAAAAATGGACTTCAGTCCTCTTGTGAAATCCGTCTCCGAGTTTTCTACCTCTCTCCTTTAAGGCTCCATCCAGCAGCCATTAAGATGACATAACAACATTTCACTCATCACTGACTTTTATATTGTTCTGACATGTGAAGATTATTACGTAAGTTACTGGAAATTTATGAAAAGAATTACATTGTGAATAGAAGTACATTAGATAATATAAAATGAGATGGATGTAATGTATTATTCCGAGACGGGACCTTTGGGTGACACGGCAGAATGTCTGACACATTGTAAACACATTTCATGATGGATTACATCAAAGTCATGTACAATGTTGTTATTAAGTCATGAGCACCACAGAAGATATGAAATATAAGAAATTAAGGATTAGGATAATTAAAGTAAATTACATTGAAAAATAAAAGCAAAAATGGATAAAATAGAAAAGTTTCATTGGTTATATTCGAATGATCTACTAATATTTTTCTATAGTCTATTTATTCTTCATATTAAAAAAAATCCTGCAGTTTGTTTTGTATTTTTTGCACAGTCACCACAGGATGCCAGGCCCTTAGTGTCGAACACCCACCAATATCAAAGCTCCGTTCTCTCTCAGCAGAGACCTTGGCCGACAACCTTCAATGCTGTTTCCTCTCCGCTGAGCTGAGACTCCCACAACTACAATCTTTCTCCACAGCATTATGGATTTCTATGTTATTTCATATCGGTGCTGACTTGCCTAATGAGTACAGTGTTCCTGCTGTGTGTCTCTCTCTCGCCCTCTCTCTCTCTCTCTCTCTCTCTCTCTCTCTCTCTCTCTCTCTCTCTCTCTCTCTCTCTCTCTCTCTCTCTCTCTCTCTGCTGTATCCGCCTTAATAATAGATTCCCTTAATTCAGTCCTTCCCATCACTGGCGTTGCCTTTGTGGGAGAATGAAACAGTGGGCTTTTCACTTGCCAGTTCAGCGGAACGGGGAACCGTACATTGTTTGCATTTGTGGGGGTTGGAGTTTTTTGAACAATTGCTGTTTTTAAGCAAATATGCTTGAAAAGCATTGGTCTTTATTCAGCGGCTGTCATGTAATAAATTACAACAAAGCAAAGAACAACCATGCAGTCGCGCTTTCGAAGAGGAGGGTTGTTTGCAAAATGCTGATAAGTCCCTGTTTACTATTCTAGTTCAAATGAGAATAACAAAATGCGCTGCTTTAAAGTTAGTAAAATTTTTTCCAAAGGAACCGTTTCTAACCCTTAGTCCTTTTTTATGTTATATGATATTGTGCGATCTTGTTAATCTGATTCATAAAACAATCCCCGAAGATATTTTTCTATGAGAAACTTTTAAGAATTACACACACTAGCGTAAGTCTGTATTTGATCAAATTAAGATAAACCAAATGTATGTGAGTTGGGATTGGAAGATATGGAGACATTGGTGCAAAGTACATGAGGTGCAAAATACAAAATTTGTTATCGGTCATCAGAAATAAAAGGGGTACAATGACTTGAGTTTTTCAATCTGTACAGAACTGATTTGGTTCTGACGCGGTAACAATGGCTTCCTACAGAACAGCAGACACCTGCAGTCCTCCAAGTCAAACCGTGATATAATATAGGGAACACAGGCTTTAACCCAGGTCCCTCCATCTCACTCTTCATGTGAGTCCAAGTCCAGTTCCTTACCTGGCCATTCTGTCTGGACACAGAAGGACGAAACAGCATTCTGCCTTGACAAAGGATTTCAAGCAATGATTTAACTTTTAAAACACGCAAAAACAAAATGCTTGTGTTCACATCCTCCTTCACAACCCCGGCTTCTCTGTGATTCAATAACCTTAACAGCTTGTGTTCCGAGTCCTACAGCTACTCTGCACGATTCAGCTGTGTTTCATCATCATTTAATATTTGCAATGTTGACATAGTTGCAATTCGATTGATGATCTCCTATCGCCAAATTCCCCCCCCCCCCCCCCCCCCCCCCCCCCCCCCCCCCCCCCCCCCCCCCCCCCCCCCCTGTTCCCCCCACAGCACGGAGTTCAAGGCCTACAAGGACGTGAAGCCAACCAAGATGATCCGAGCCAAGTCCCAGTACCTGCCGCCTGACGACAGGCCCAACCTGGAGACCAGCTACAGCAACTCCTACCAGGGTGTGCAGTCCAAGCCCCAGCCGGCCGACAACAAAGCCCTTGAGCGCCGGAGGATACGCAGCCTGTACAGCGAACCCTACCTGGACCCCAGTAAACAGGTGAGGCCCCACCACCTCATTGGTTCCCCCCTGGCCACTCCTTGTTATCCTCTGCAGTTGCAAGATGTTGGCTGTGGATTTCTGGAGAGTGCAACTTGCATGTGAGGTTCAGAACGATCAAAGAATTCATTTAAAAGTGGAGTGGCTTCCACAATCCAAGGGCTGCAGCACGACAGATGGACGGAGAGCCGAGAGGGCAGTAGGAAATCACATCACAAGGTGCCATTTACGTTGTATCTTTCATGAGTAGCAGTGGTGCACATGAATATCAAAAGCAGGAAAATACTAATTTAAAAGGTCTCGTAGCGTTGTACATGTGGAATGTGTCGGTCGACTGGGGATAGTACAGTAGTTACGATCAGATCCCAGCAGTGATAGGGATGGAGGGTTGCGGGCTTCTCACTGACCCCCGGCTCTTCATGGCTCCCAGTCGGACAGGTACAGCGCCACCCGCACCAAGCCCAAGAAGGCCGGCGGCGCCGCCAAGACGGCGGGGGGCCCGGGCAAGCCGGTGAAGAAGGCCAGGCAGGACAAGCAGGGCGCCGTGCTGAAGGGGTCCAAGAAGAAGGCCCCGGAGGAGGGGCCCGCCGGGCCCCCCGCTGCCCCGGGGGACAAGGAGAAAAGTAAAGAGATGAACAACAAACTGGCTGAGGCAAAAGAGTAAAAAAACATTTAGCACTACTTCTATCCTTTCTTTCTCTTTTTCTTTGGGGAGGGGGTGGGGGTGGGGGGTGAGCATACACACCTCTTTGTTCTCACACCTCTGCCTCCCTCCACTCTCTCACTCTCTAATTGGCTATTTCACTTCCTCCCCCTTCAAGCCCCTCCGCTCTCATTTCTCACTCCCTCTCTCTCTCTCTCTCTCTCTCTCTCTCTCTCTCTCTCTCTCTCTCTCTCTCTCTCTCTCTCTCTCTCTCTCTCCCTCTCTCTCTCTCTCTCTCTCTCTCTCTCTCTCTCTCTCTCTCTCTCTCTCTCTCTCTCTCATCTCTCTCTCTCTCTCTGGCTCTCCGTTTAACCTTGCAAAGTAACCACTACCTCTTGGCTGTGCGTGTGCTTAAGCTGCACAATTAAATGTATCCTATAATCTAAACAGGACATGATGTCATTGCTCCTCCCAGCTCAAACGAGACCTCTATGGTCCCGGCCGGGCAGGAGCCTCCACTTCCTCCGTCGCCCCCCCCCCCCCCCCCCCCACCCCCCTCTGCTCCTGCGCTGCCTCATCTTTTGGTTGCCAAGGCTACCAGCTGCCTGGCTAGCCACAGGATGGGTCTCTTGTACTTTTTTGCATGGGTCCATCCACAAACAATTCTGCAAAGTTGACATCCATCGACGGAGCAGGTTTGCTTTGTTTGCGTCTATCAAGGGTTTGTCAGGAGAATAATGGATCTCTAATTTGGCGCCATGGAAACCAACCTCTGTGTACGTCTCATAATAATAATAACAATGACGAGCAAAGCAACTCCTCCTGACATCTTTGATAGATGTGCTGCTTGGCAAGTGGTTCCATGCTTGGTCATGTAGCCTGCTCTGCCTCTCTCCGTCTCTCTACTGCTCTCTGCGTGGCTGTGAATGCAGAGCAACAAGCCGGGCTGATGATGTTTGACGGAAATGCTTTGTTGTTTTATCATTGTTTTGTTTTTTTGCATTGTGTAAAGAACTGAATAGCTCTCAACCAACAACATCAAGTGGTGCTTAGTTGAATTCAAGTGGTGTGTTCGTTGTGCTCATCGTTAGCTCGCGTAGCTTCCATCCCGCGACATTAACACGAGATTGGCTCCTCACAAGGGGTTGTTGTGTTCAAGGTCACAGCTCCCTGTTTCTGATAAGGCTCACCGTACGGCCCCCCACCCAGCTGGGAGCCCTCGTCTGATGCATGTACTGTACCGTCGTTTGCAGAACACATTAACAAGGTTTTGTCAATTGCAAAGTTAAGGTAATGATGTAACTTTGACTTGTCCTTTTGATGCTGACAATAGTACTGGCCATAGCCGCCTGTAAATTCTCCCATTCATAATCTTTATTGACAAGACATATTTAGTGCACAGCAACACACACACACACACACACACACAACCCCCCCCCCCCACACACACACACACACAGCTAGGGTGAACTGTGACCTATAGAATTCGCTACACATGAACCCTTTAAATGCAACAACTTAATCTAGTGGTAACCTCACTCACCTATATGTATGTGTTTGTAGAGGGAAGGATCTATCCTATTTTCTTGGTTAAAGATGACTTATTCATCAGAATATTCATCCTTTACACCCCAGTAATGATATGAGGCATCATCTATGTTATGCTGAGTTTGAATGCAGTCTTTGTGGACTCTGACTTTGCTGTTCATTGTTCTTTCTTCCGACTGCATGTTATTCTGCTTGTCTTACAATAAGCCCATGTTTTTGTTGGACAATGGCTGATAGTTGAACCAGGAGCACTTTCCATTGTGTAGTGTAAGGGAATTGGGTTCGATTATTTTGCCAGGTTGGGCAATTTGAAAACAGTTTGCAATTGCTTGGCGATGAGAGGTATACCAAAGTATGCCGAATAATACGATATTTCAAATTTGTGTGTCCAAAGTAAGAAAGGTAAAAAGCTAGTTGTATTTTTGCAGTAACTTATTGTATATATCTTAATATGGCCGATAGAGCTCTGCATGGGCTTAGGTCTTACGCAACACATGGCTAAATGGCTGTTTTCTGTACGTCTTAGCGTTGAAGGAACTTTCATTTTGTTTACGCCCCTTGGTTTTGTCGAGGATAGACCACAATGGCAGAGCATTGTACATTGTGAAAGGCCTGCCCTGCCTCATGGCTCGCCCATCACTGTACCCCGCCCCACTTCAATCACCCACTCCAGCACCCTCACCCAACTCAGCACCCTCACCCACCACCACCACCACCACCCTGCCACCACCGCCTCCGACAAGGGCACCCGGTACACTGTTTTCCATCACCTCTGCCAACCTGCATCGCTCGGTGACCCATTCCAAAGGGTGACACTGACCATTTCTATCTATATTTATCATTACCACCGCTACCATAGCTGATCTTGTGACACCATGGCTGATCATGTGACACCGTAAAGCATGAGGCTCATTGTCATTTTGTAGCCTTTGGTTTCCAGGGGAGGCTTGTGTGAGGGTCCGGTTTGGGGAAGTGTATGTAAACAGTGGTTAGATCACTTACGGGGCTATTATTATAGTCATTATTAATTATTATCATTCTTAGGCAAACCAGGATAGAAAGTGTGGTAAAGAAAGTGACGTGTTGGGCAAGAAATATATATACATATATATTTTACTGTGACGTGCTTGTGTTGCATATATTTAATGAAATGCACAAATAAATGCCAAAAGTAGAAAAAAAGCAGTGTGTTCTTGGGTCTTTTGTTGAGAAATACAGAGATAGCACTGCTAAGATTGCAGATATGTGCTTGTATGCTTCACCTCTTCCACTCCTTACCTTGGTGAGATAGATCATATCATTTAATGATTATCATCCACATGGAAGAGAATTTCGCTCTTGCTCACTATTATTTTTTGCATATTTAATACTGGTACCATATTCTGGCATAAGTTCTTATGGCTTTTCAGCTTCATGCATATTGCGTTCACGTGAGGAACCGAAGAAAATATGATTCAGGCACTGAATATATTCAGACCACTCGTTCAAATTGGGTAGCAACATGCATGTAACAAACAAGTCCAAGAACCAAATTCCAGAATAAAAAGGCATGTGATTCTCTATGAGCCTGGCCATATTTACACAAATAATGCAATGATGTATATATGTTACATATTTAATTTAACATCAGATGTGTTTGATATGTTAAGATATTGAATGAAACCCATCGTAATTAACTCCTTATCTTCAGGTAACATGGATGGCCTATGTTTGAGTAAGTCTTGCTGTTTGAGCATTGTGTTTCAGAGTGCTAATGAGTGACATTCTGATTCATTTAAAGGGTTGTGCTAAAACAGCACCACTACATACAACTCTGCCAGCCAATCCGAGACATTGGCTGGGTGCAGACCCTAAAGCAACACCTGTGGGGCTGTACGCTACCAGATCCCAGGTAATGACAAATTACTACAACACAACAAGAAACCGACAACAACAACAACAACAACAACAACCGCAAGCCCCAATTACCACCCATTCCCATTCATACATGCCCAAGAAGGAGCCGAACCCTTCCAAGTTTATTGTCACAGCAGCACACTTGCGTCTCTGTGGTCACCGATCGCATACTCGATCCAAGCGAGGTTCCGATATTTCGTCTTTCATGTACGTGAACACGCCCAACACTCCAGAATGCCCATTCAGACATTCAACTAAAAATAGACATTGCATGTATTTTCTCCCATATGGAAACTATAGTGTCCGGGAGGAAATGGGTCTCTCTGCAATGCATGCCGGCTCTGTCCTACATGCAAGATGCAAGGCCATCTTACGTTGCTTATGCGCAGGAAGCCTTGGGTTCTCTCAAGTCATCGCTGGTCATCCGCGAAACATCTGCCCGTTGTGGACTGGGATGAAGCCAGGATGCCGGGCATAACCCATTGCACGGTTGCATGAATATGATGGTTGAATTGTTTAATTTTTTGATGATCACAATGGAGGGATCATCCGACCCTTTCCGATTTTAAGATTTACCTACTATGCATTTTCTGCCGATGATTTGTTATATTGGACTCTGTGAAACTTATCTTCAATTTTTTGTTGAATCTTGAATTGTTTTACTTTCTTCTTCTCTGGAAACACATTATTTCACTCAATTTATTCGTTCCATTCAACAGTTTTTGGGGTATTATCTCTTGAGTGTTTTAAGTATTGAATACTTTTCATTGTTAAATTAAACTGAGGGTAAGTATGAATTGGAACTGGCTCCGGCTGGCTCTTTTGAAGAAGACTATAAAGAGAATGGTCTGTAATGCCCTTGCTGTATTTGATACTATAGCTATATATAATACGAATGCAACTTGGATTAACTTTAACCATCCGGTTATAAAGATACAAACCAATACAAATTTAGATTGTTAAACCTTTGGGTGTTGATTCTTGGCAAATGCCAACAGGATCCCCATGGTTTAATTCAACTTTTCAAAAGTACCAATGACTACTTTCTGTTCTATAGTCATTCTCTCCACATCTATCATCCCGAATGAGTGCTAAAGAGTGCTCAGCCACACAGATGTTGATGATCTGGAGTTATGCCTCATCCTGTGTTTGTGTTTTTGTCTCTCTCTCTCGCTCTCTCTCTGTCTCTCTCTCCCTCTTTCTTCTTCTTCGTTGGTATGTAAACTGTGCGCTAAAGGGAAGCTCATGACGAGGGTCTCCGAGCCGATCATCGTGGTGCCCAGGGTGCTGCAGGAGGAGAGTCAGAACCTCTCGTGGTAAGACCCGAGCCCCGCCGGACCACTGGGGTGGTCCGCTTCGCGCCTGACGTAAAACCGGCGGATTAGCACACCGACTATCCAAACCCAAGCAACAGCACTTACAGTGTAAGATGGCAGGAGATATCAGTAGTAGTGTACATATATAATGGTTTGGGTAACGCTTTATTTCGCAGACTGTTATTTCCTCATAAAATATCTAAGTGATGATAATAATACAAAACAACAAAACCATGAATACAAATTATTTTGGGAGTGATTAATACAAAGGTAAAATGGAGAAAAAACACTTGTACAGAAATTATCTAGTAAAGTCTGTATATGGGTTTTCAGTAACCACACTAACACTAGGAAGTTCAATATCAACGATGATGATTGTATCATATGCATATAATATATATTTATCAGATATTAACAAATTAAAGAAGGCTGTGATATTTTTCTTTGGCAAAGATTTTATATATAGAATTCTTACCTACCGGTAAAGTTCAGGGTGCATATGTGTACAGTAAACAACCAAACAGAACCTAGTTCATGAATAGTCTACATTTTACCTTCATATTGATCTGTGATGAATTTAAATGATGGAATAGCCTGTAAAATAAAGTGTTACCATGACGACGTGTGACTAGGTTATATTTAGCAAAAGAGATTATTGCTCCATAACCCTAAAAGCTTCCTCTTCGCCAAAAAGATCACATACTGTAGGTCACAAGCATGTTTGAAACATGTCTCACGTTTCTCATCCAATGCATTATTCCATCGGTGCTATATATTAATTTCAGGTCACATTATATTGTTTTCAAAACAATGTTTTAATGGGAAATCTGTTCAGAATAACCACACCATTAAGTGCTTCCATAAATGTATAACAAAAAAACTGAAATTGATGTATGTGAATCAGTTTAAATGTAAATAAACACGCTTGAAAGTTGCTATCTTCTATTGTCGTTCTGTCAGTGGCCCCCCAGCTATTGTTGTTTATGTTGGGGGTGCAGCCTCACAGTCAGAGTGGCCCGGGTTCTAACAGGACCTTTGTGTGTGTGTTCTATGTTTTTGAGAGGGTTTCCTCCCCCTGAAAGTACACACTAAGGTGTTCCTCCCATAGGCCACTGGCTTGGCATGGCAACTCTCAAAGTCAAAGATTATGAAGCATACAGAACAGACAGTGTTGGTTATGGTTATTTCTCATTACTAACCAGAGGGTTGTGTTTCTCCTTCCATTGACCAGTGGGTGAGGCCTACACCCTCAACAGTGACATTGCTATGTAAAATAATAACATTTCCTATCACTGCTATGGTCTTGGATGGCTCCATCTTACCCGTAATGTTTTAATTCACACTATCAATGGCTCCCCTACTAAAATCTGTCTCTTTAAGTCTGTTAAAAAGAAACCAGAGGTAAAAACAGAATGTCTTATCCGTCTGATATATAAAAAGAAAATCCAGGGATGTTTTGGCAATTTATTTTGGCACTGCAACAGACTATATTTAATTGAAGAGGTGCAGTACAGAGAGCTGCAACTGGGGGTGTATCTGAGATAAGGTGAGGTGGTTGGTCTTTATGAGTGTGCTTTTTTTTTATTTTAGAAGAGGCGCCTTGTTAAACTTCACTTACCTGATTTGTATGGTTACAATTGTTAATAGTTGACATGGATGAGTTCTACTAAATACTAGTCAACTATGAACTACGTGGCTTCTAAATGGATAGTCTGGCCTCAAGGAATCCCAAACATACACAAAAACAGGATAGCATGGCTGAACAGATATCCGTATAATCATTCGATTACATTTCTACTTGATAGCATCATTGTATTTCCAGGCTAGCTCAAGTACAAGCTACACACCACTTAGAAAGGCACGTATTTGGTTCTGGCCAAAGACCATAGGTTATCTTCAAGGTTATTACACAGAGGAACAATGGACCATAATAGCACCATGTGGATCTAGATAAATGGGTTGGTTCATCTCCATTATCTATCGATAAAGGCCTCACAACTAAGGACCAAGTAAGTAAAGTAATTGAGGCTATCATGTCCGCAAAATACTACTAGGATATTATTGTTTGACTCAAAAGGTTGTGGGGTCAAATACGATGGCAGCAGTCTACACATCCAAGATGCCTAGCCCTACCGGATCATAACTGAAATATATGTACAGTCAATGTCCCTTTGGTCAAAGGTCTCTGCTGAATGACTAAAAACCTGTATACATTTCTTAATTCTGCACTCTCTACCCTACCATCAGAATTCCCCTGTGTAACCGAGAAGACTTAATGTAATTATGCTCCTCAAGGATCCTTTAGCTGAGGCTCTGGCCTGGTTATGTACACTGCAGAGATGTTTGAGTGCTAATTAGCCCTGACCTGTGAGAGGTAGGGTCCAGTGTAAAAGCCTTGGGACACACTCAGTCACCCAGTCATGTATACATACATACACACTCTCTCTCTCTCTCTCTCTCTCTCTCTCTCTCTCTCTCTCTCTCTCTCTCTCTCTCTCTCTCTCTCTCTCTCTCTCTCTCTCTCTCTCTCTCTCTCTCTCTCTCTCTCTCTCTCTCTCTCTCTCTCTCTCTCTCTCTCTCGCACGCACACACACACACAAAAAAAATCAAGGACGAAGGCTTCTGGTTCAGGGGCACACTGACCCAAAGGAATTGGGAAGGGGAGGTAAGCTGAAGAGGAACAGGGGCTCTGGGATGAGGTAAAGGCCATACACGTTGGATAGGCTACATAACAACGCTGAAGGCATGAATCAAACTAAACACCTGAAAATATGCATTGCAGGTCTTTAAATCTGCAACTTGAATCAGATCTTTTTACTCCAAAGCAAACCTGATATCGGGCCTAGGAGTTGTGACGCAATCTGCCTATAAGGTCGTTTTGTATCATTTAGCAATTTAACATTTCGTTTGTGCAGCAATTATGAACGCGCGCACACACACACACACACACACACACACACACACACACACACACACACACACACACACACACACACACACACACACACACACCCTGGATGAAAACGCGCGAAATGCGTCCTCTATATTTCATCACTCTCCTTCTACGCCTCCCTCGATCCCTCCAGGGCACACCGAGCCTGCGCGCAGCCACGGATGTCTTGGCAACCCGGCAGCGGATCTCAGGCGGCAGAATGGGCTAATCAGGGAGGGGGTTTAGTTATAGCTTCCCAGATGGTTACGTGCCTACTAGCCACCAGCCTCCCGAAGAATTATTCATTCAACATCACCGTCTCCAGGGAACACCATCCTCAAGAGAACCGTCCTCTTGTGTTTGTCATGTAGCACACCAGGCGTCGGCTTTACCTCTGCACTCTGAACACGTGGAGGTATTTAATCCGGGAAACATTTTGGTTATCATGTGGTGCATTGGGTGTGCTCCATAAATGCCTTAAAAAAGCATGATGGTTATTATGTGGCCGGGAGGTGTTCCGGATGCCTCGTTTGCGAATGGCTTATGTTTCTTATCACCAAGCATCTGATAATCGCCTGACCTGATGTGGACCTGACCGAGGAGAGGATCTCGGTCCCTCACATGCAGGCAGCCATCTTGTTATCTGTTTAGTTCTTTGAAAACTGCTACACTAGCACCCTCAAGTGTGTGGATACAGCATAACACAAAACCACTTGAGATGAATTATTACAGCCAACTTTATCTTCATCATACACTCAATCATCTATGCATTGCAAGTAGAGGACATAAAAAAAGAGTAACTAATTTCGTCTATGTAGAAAAATATTGAGAGAAAGTGCGTTACATCGTATCTTTGCCTACATTTTTCCCTGGCAATTGTTGAACTGAATGCGACAGACTTTGGATAGCTTTTAAAACATAATATACACTATGATGTATACGCTACAGCGTGAATCAATGACAATTCATTGCGTGATGTGGCTCTAAAACATTTATACAATGAAACGAGATCATTAATGTACCTGCTTACGACAAGCCTATGACAAGGGACACAATGCCACCCTCATTGAATCCCTACGTATTGAAGACATGGAAGGTGAAGTCGTCCTGCTTGGGTTTGATGTTGAAGTTGTAGTGGCCGATACGGTTTCTTTGGTAGAAGACGATGCAGGTGAAACCCGCCAGAAAGATCACCATTATGCATATTCCAAGAAAGCTGAAGCCCACGACTTGGATTATATCGCTTTCCGTCTCAAGGCTATCTGTGAAGTTCATTCAGGACAAGTCACAGATCACACAGATCCTGCCTGGGAAACAAGCTGCTCAAATAACCGACTATGTACACTACGCAATGATGATAGTGATACAAATAATGCCTTGTGTATCACTTAACTGAGGGATAGCTCTAGCTAGTAGGCTACTCCATTAAGCCAATAAACCCAGACACTTTGAATACACAACTCGGATATGAGTCATCATAAATTCCTTAAAACGCACACTTAACTAAAATTGGTGAAGTCGCTCTAGTGTCGGTTCAATATACATTATATGGACGAGCAAACGTATCTACTGCAAACATGTTCTAGCTTATCATTATTTTGGGAGAGAAAGAGGGAAACCACTCACACTCATGCTCTCGTATCAAAGCCCCAGGGGAGCCGACAAGGGAATCAACTGTTCTGGCAAGGCGGGCCTTACTCATGCTGCAGTCCTGAAAGAACACATTTGATTGGTTGACTGGCTTTCAAGTCGGCAGGGGGAAAAGCAGCACATCATCAGTGAACAGTAGGGCTGTAACGATACACCAACTCACGATTCGGTTTGTATCACGATTTTTGACCCACGGTTCGATACATCCCACGATTTTTTTAAATTTAAAAAGCATTTTATTTCAACAACACTTGTGTAACAATTAACTTAATGTAACATTTAATAACAAATAATTTGGAACACTGAACAGATTTGAACAGAAAGAATACTATTACAGTATAGCTAAATTAATAAATAAATAACCAAAGATTGCAGTTGGAGGATGCTTGCAGGTAGGCAAAAACCCTCAACTAGTTTGGTGGTTTAGTCAAATATCCTATTAGCGCTTCTTATTAGGCTATGTAGCTTAAATAATGACATAATCAGGCCGTATAGAATGCAACATGGTTAATAGCCTAACTTTCAATAGATGGGAAACATGAACGTCTAACATGAACGTCGCAATAACGAGGCATAGTGTTACGAGTAGCGTATGTGTGTGCGCGAGAATGGCAGTGTGCGTATGTGTGTGTGTGTGAGTGACGTCAGCGAGTGAGTGGACGATTGAGGAGAGCGAGCGGTAGCGTGTGTCTAGAGAAGAAGAACGAGTCCGGTAGAATAAAGCACCCAGCCTGTCAATAATCGGTGGCCGCTTCATTCCGACCTATAAGCAGACCAACTGCCGGTCATATCACACAAAACAATAGAGACAGGGACCCCACAGGCAATTTCCGCGCTTGGCCCACTCTGGATAAATGTCATTCATATCGCATATGAGGACTTCGATGGCTGTGGAGAAATGCAATCCTCCGTAGCCACGGAGAGCTGTCATCACAGAGAGGGCATCTCGTCGCATACTTACGGCATCGATAAGAGGGGGCGGTGTCAGCAGACTATTATTTAGACAAATTATTAGCAAATTTCAATCTGACAATTTGACCGGAGGGTTAAAAAGGGCGTATCGCGCTTCTGCCTTCTCACACCGCGAGACAGGTTCGTGGCTTTGAGTATCGCGATTTCGGTTTCGATACGCGTATCGTTACAGCCCTAGTGAACAGTGAAAGTCCTCACAGGTACACATGTCGCCGATCCCATCTCCACACAGATGTGGACTTGGCACTTGAGGTAGACCACATCCAACTCTACGAAGGAGAAGATCCGCACCGACAACGAGGACGAGCTCGAGTTCCCGTTGCTTATGATTGCAGTGTAGGAGTCGGTCAGAGGACAGCTGGACACAAAAAAATCATAAATAACAAAACGTATACACTGCAACGTCGTTTTTTATAAGCGTAGCCCCCAGCACAATCTCCAGGTACTCTCCCAAACCTGCAACTGGGTAACAGCAGAGCTATTACCCAGACACCTACCCCCTGTTCAGGAAAATGTAGCTGGGGTTGTCCCCAAAATCCCTGGTGGGGGTGGCCCAGCACTTGCTGATGATCAGCCTCATCTCCTCAGCGGAGGTGTTCATGGAGACCTTGACCACCACCTCCTCGTCAGGGGACAAAGTGTAGTTGTGCGGCAGGGCAGATGTGCCACTGCCGTTCAGCAACTGCATGATCACTTTGAAGGAGCCCGAGGCCGATATAGGGTCTATGTTCATGTTGTATCTGGAAATAGTAGAAAGTTCAACGTTTGCAGCACACCAAGTTACCCCTACAGATAAACAGCTCCACAAAGAATAAAAAACAACAACAATGCTATTCGATTTGTCTATATTGAGACTCTACCCCATGTCACCAAAGTTTGCGGAGATGAAGACGCTCTTCCTGTAGGCGCAGAGGATGGGCACCTCCAGTGTGTGCACGATGCCCTTGGTGCCGTTCAGCAATGGCTCCGGGCTGTTGAATAGGGTCACCTTGGCTGTGAGGTAGGAGTCGTTCTACATAAAAAAAACCACATTTTGAATCATTTTCATTGTATATTTTTTCAAAAAGGATACAACCAAGTGCACTCTCAGCAACAAAATAAGCTGTTCATTGAGTAAGGCAATATTGAGATTGCTTAAAAAAGTTAAACCACACTGACGCTGAACCGGTTGGTGTCGTTCCATGCCGCGGTCAGGCGCACGTGGGAATCGTTGAGGTCGAGTGGGAGGTTGGACTCCTGACCGAGGTGGAGTGACGGCAAACTGATTTGTTTGGTCTGCAGAAAATCCTTGGCTACCGTCACCATGATGGCCTTTGGGCTGCATTCCACCGAGATGGATGGAAGCCCTTTATTAATGTTGGGATTGCCCATGAATGTGTAGTTAATGGGTACAGTGATGGGCGGGGCTAAGGAAGAGGAAGTGGCAGGTTCAGTGGTGGGCAGGGCTAATGAAGAGGTAGTAGGAAGTATAGTGGTCGGTTGGGCTAAGGAAGAGGTAGTGGCAGGTTGAGTGGTGGGTTGGGCTGAGGAAGTGGTAGTGGCAGGTACAGTGGTGGGTTGGGCTAAGGTAGAGGTAGTGGCAGGTACAGTGGTGGACGGGGCTAAGGAAGGGGTAGTGACAGGTACAGTGGTGGGTTGGGTTAAGGTAGAGGTAGTGGCAGGTACAGTGGTGGGTTGGGCTGAGGAAGAGGTAGTAGCAGGTACAGTGGTGGGTTTGGCTAAGGAAGAGGTAGTGGCAGGTACAGTGGGGGGTTGGGCTAAGGAAGGGGTAGTGGCAGGTACAGTGGTGGACGGGGCTAAGGAAGGGGTACTGACAGGTACAGTAGTGGGTTGGGCTAAGGAAGAGGTAGTGGCAGGTACAGTGGTGGGTTGGGCTAAGGTAGAGGTAGTGGCAGGTACAGTGGTGGACGGGGCTAAGAAAGGGGTAGTGACAGGTACAGTGGTGGGTTTGGCTAAGGAAGAGGTAGTGGCAGGTACAGTGGGGGGTTGGGCTAAGGAAGGGGTAGTGGCAGGTACAGTGGTGGACGGGGCTAAGGAAGGGGTACTGACAGGTACAGTAGTGGGTTGGGCTAAGGAAGAGGTAGTGGCAGGTACAGTGGTGGGTTGGGCTAAGGTAGAGGTAGTGGCAGGTACAGTGGTGGACGGGGCTAAGAAAGGGGTAGTGACAGGTACAGTGGTGGACGGGGCTAAGGAAGAGGTAGTGGTATCTACAGAGAGAACAAGGTGAAATAGTGAGCATTAGAGAACATCCAACAAACATCTAGACACTTTTCTTATTATTATGTTATTTCTCTACAATTCTACCAATGAACATAGGGTCTTCCGGAACATATACCTCCACAGACTCGTCCTGGCCAATCAGAGTCCATATCTTCAAAGCCATCATTACAAACACATGTGTAGGAGCCCCAGGTGTTATTGCATGTGGCATTTTGGGAACAGACGTTCAGCCCCGAAGCACATTCATCAACATCTATAGGAATGACAAAATAAAATGACATTTGAAATGCACTTCATCTTGCTCAAGGATGCCTAGATGGAGTCTGCGGACGTTGGGCTTTGAACATAAAAACCTTGTATTTGTCTGGGGAGTCAAAACAGCCCAACTATCCTCTCCTGGACCATGCAGTGAGAGATACATACCAGATACACTTGTGCTGTGTTCGTCCACACTGTATCTGGTGCTGTTTAACAGGGAGCCCAACACTGCAGAGGACACGTTGAGCTCGGTGACGCTCGCGTCGTAGACGATGGAGAAGTTGACAACCACGCTGCCCTGTGACAGGCTGATGATCTCAATTCTCACCTTCCCAGAGTCAACCAGTTCTTTGAGCTCTGAAGAGAGAGACTTGTATATCTGTCGGTACAAAGGGAGGGACAGATGGATGGATGGTGGATAGATGGACGGAATAGGTAAGGACACACAGCACAGGTTAATAATGGCAAGTCATTACAGAAAAAAAGAAGAAGAATAGTATGTTTTGTAATCATGCCTGTGTAACTCTAAACTATGTGGCTATGGAGATGGTAATGAGGGACCAACATACCTCTTCTTTAATACTCTTAGAGAAATTGAAGTAAGCCTGACTGCTTGAGTTTAGGAAGTCATCAGTGAAGTTCACATTTGTCACTTTTGCAGTGGCCTTAAGGTTCTGAGCAGCTGAAGAAAAAGCAAAGTTCAAAGTAATTGTATAATTACGTATAAATATGCACAATGGTCACAATGTTATCCAAAACCAATCTATTGTAAAAAATACCTTAAGAGTGTGCGAGTTGCATCGTACACATGTGCGATGCAACTACCTAGTGGGCCCAAAGGCTACTGCATACATTATTTCTCTGATAAAATGCATCATAGAATTGAGCCATGGTTAGCTTCGGGAATATAGTACTGCAGTCTTCGGCTACAGGCCTGAAACACTTTTGACACTGGGAAGGGGGCCTTGAGTGTAAACAGGTTGGGAATACCTGTTATAGAGCAATCAGCCCGTAATTGACTTACCCGTCTTCACATTTAATAGTTGACTCTCCCCTTGGGCATCACATGCACAGGGGGTGATGGTGACACTGTAGAGCACCCCAGGATCCAGATCTGTCATGTTCACCTTGGTCTCATTGGTCACCAGGTGAATGATGAACTCTGACCCCTCTTTCAGATCAACTAAATAGCTTGTCTGGTTGCTCTGTGGCAGGCCAGACCAGGACAGGCAGAAGGATGTTCCCGTGATGTGGGATGAAGACAGTTGGGTGAGTTTGGGAGGAGCTGGTTGGTGGTTGTGGGAAGAAGAAGAAGAAGAAGAAGAAGAAGAAGAAGAAGAAGAAGAAGAAGAAGAAGAAGAAGAAGAAGAAGAAGAAGAAGAAGACTAAGTACAAATCAAGTTAAACAACGGTTCTGGTAAAATGACTTGTAGTTACACATTCCTGTTTCCTTTCTCAACATTTACAGGAGACGGGTGATGTGTACTTCATACCACATGTGGACATCTCCTCAGGCGGTGGGGTGCTTGTGTTAGAAGTGGCGTTTGTCTGCAGGGTGGTCGGTGCTGAAGCCGACCACCAGGGTGGGTCCACGGTGGGTCCAGGAGTGGCAGAGGGGCTTTGGCTTGTGGATCCAGTTTGTCCATTGATACAGGGGGTTGCATTGGTGGGGGTCTGGTAAACTGGAAATCAAAAAGATGGGCGATGTCAAGGTCGTCCTCTGTGGGTCAAATGCAAACACATTCAATGCCCAATGTAAAAAAATAAATGTTGTAGTGCTCAGAGGAAAGAGGGAATGCACTTATGTCCCTGTGTAAGGTACATATCATGCACTGTATATCTATACACTGTTTGATATTGGAGTTTATGTATCCCTATCCTCGTTACAATACCCCGCTGCTGAGACAGAAATGATCTCTGAGTCACTCTGACACAACTATTAATAGTCTCATCCTCTCACTGTATCGCGAATGGACACACCGACACACGAACACACATACAATATATCATGTCCGCCCATTCACAGAGAGAGCTGCCCCTCGCCAACACACCTTCACACGATGCACCAGCATTTTGGGGAAGAACGTCTGTGTAGCCGTGGCGACAGGAGCAGTGGTAGGAGGCCGCGGTGTTGTTACACTCGGCGTGAGGGGAGCAATTACGGAGAGCAGTGTGCGCACACTCATCCACGTCTGTGTTGACAAATGAAGACACATTGTGTGCTTGTGCAGTAATGAGTAGGTTTATGAGGCATAGGTATATGCTGTAGCAGTATAGTCGTGCGGAATAATAAGGTATACTGAACTGAAAGGCTGGGTGTGCACTTTGGGTATATGTTGAATTCACTAAAAGCAATTTTGCATCAAATATTGTGGTGAATATTTAGGTATATTAAAGATATTTAAGATTACATCACTGTATTACCCATGTGGCATTACCTTGAAATGGTTCCCAAAATATGAATTGATTGATGATAATTAAAGCTGTTGTTTAAATGGTGGTATGGTGGTTTGGATTGAAGTCTGTTTGTATCCTTATTGTAAGGAATCACTGATGGTGCCTTAGACACATTGTTTTTCCGATTGAGGGGTCACAGTTGCATACAGTTAATTACTTTCACATTTAGATTGTACCATTTAAATATTATATTTCTAACAAAATGGATTCAAATTCTTGTTGGATTCATGTGTGTGAGTGGGTGTGTGTAGTGGTGATAGCTTTTCCAGCGAAGCAGGAAGCGACCCACAGATGACCGTCAAAAAGAAGTATCGGGGGAGGGAAACTGTGGCGGTTTACTGACTCACACTCCCTGAACACTGAGTTCTGGAGAACATCATGAATCACAAACCTCCACACACAGGAGCAACCAAACAGCTAGACTGTTAGACACTCACAATCATTAAGCATGTAACTGTGTCAATTTAGGATACGTATGACTGGAACAGCTTACACTGTTTACTTTCTGACGGTGGATGATGTCTGCATATTTATCTCTGCTTTTGTATTTTGCTGTAAAGGAGCACGCTAGAATGGAGGCCGATTGCTAACAAGTATGTGGGATGATTCATGATCCACATACTTTCCAGAACAAGTCTGCTCAATGATGAGATTCCTCCTGGCCCATAGAGGTTACATTTTATTTTGTGTCTTGAATAAATAAATGACATTTTAGCTTGGTACATAGTATACCTATAGTATGCATTCACTTATTGCACCAGTGGCCATCTCCGAGAGACGAGAGAGTGCTTTTAGTTCTTCATGGTAATCTTTCTGACCATGAGATTATCCTTACCTTCCACTGTTACAGAGGAAACCTCTGATATGTCCCTGAGGAGTTTATGCAATTTGGCCGTGGTGACGTCCAGGGAGAGTTTGGCATCACAGCCAATTATCAGAGACGTAGCTGTCCTGTAAGGAACCACTGGACACGAGCTGAGATACTGGACCGAAATATCTGAGGAGTTCAGCGCCCCGCTCACCTAGCAGGGGTACAGACATGCACATCACCGATGGAGGAAATTGCAATGAGTTCAATTAAAGCAAAAGATTCAGAGAATCAATGACATAAAGTATACTTTCGTAGTAGGTCGCTTCCTTCGAAAAATTCAAAATTATGAAATGCATCAAAATATAAGGACATTCTACTGAATCAACTACTGAATCCCATTTTCTGCATTCATTACTACCATACCATGGTGTGCAACAATTGTGTGTGGTTAAGAAGTCCTTTATCCAAGGCCATCATGACATCGTAATCCGTCTTCACGGTCACCGTCACATTGAGCCTCCATCCTCCGTTGGCTACGTAATGTGTAAACACTGAAAAAGATTACACCTTGCTTTTAACACACATCACTCAAACAAGAAAACAAGTGATTGGGCCTCCAACAAAAGAAGATTACAAGATAAGAACCATGTTAAAAAACTAATTATCACTGAATAACTACTTACTGGCAGGGTCGACACATCGGGAACGATTCAACGTTTGGCAGCATTTCTGCCAACCTGGGCAGTCGATGTCCCAAGCACAGGTTTGGCAGCCGTCATGTGACTTTTCAGCTGCGGTCGGGCAGAATCCCGGCTTGGTAGTGAACTCCCTGGTTCTGTTGAGTGCTGAATGACGAGATATAACTCACTATAAGACCTTTATGTATATACATATACACTGAAGTCTTGTTAGCAGATGGCTCCAAAGAAATACATGACATTATTAGTTATAAGCAGAGGCGGACAGAGTACACAGCTTCCTTACTTGAGTAAAAGTACAGATACCCCTTGCTAAATTTTACTCAAGTACAAGTAAAAGTACTACAGTCAGATGTCTACTCAAGTAAAAGTACTGAAGTACTTGTTTTTAAAAGTACTTGAGTATCAAGAGTACAAGAGTATGTTTTCTAAATATTGCATTACTACTGCCACAGTGCTTACATTTATGTATAGAAACGTCCTACATGGAGTTATGAAAAATGTTAACACCTTGGAGAATGTAAAAGGAATTGAAAGTAAAATCAAGTAATTTTCATCTTTTTACCATGGCAATAGCACAATAGTATACAGTATAACAGTATACTCAAGAACATAAAAACAATTGCTCAGCTTACATAAACATGCAATATCAGAAAAGAAAATTCAGCTAACAATTCTATGTGTGTGAGTTTCTCCGTTTTTTTATCAATCAAATCAACAATCGTCTCTCATCTAATTCTGACCATGGAGTTGGCTTTGGCGGAAAGCGAAGGTGATTGCTGATAGGCTGAAGGCTGTCCTAATCAGTTTGAGAGGGAATCACGTTTGAGAGGGAAACAACAAATTGAGGGTTTCCGTGATTTTTCTTTTCTCCTTTTATTTTTCAGAAGGAGTAACGGGTACTCACGGTTATGGATAGAAATGTAACGGAGTAAAGAGTACAATATTTGCCTCTCAAATGTACTTGAGTAAAGTCATGAGTACTCCCAAAAAATGATACTCGAGTAAAGTACAGATCCCTCAAAATTGTACTTAAGTACTGTACTCAAGTAAATGTACTCCGTTACTGTCCGGCTCTGGTTATAAGTAGTATTTACTGGGTATTTATTTATTTATTTAGCAGACCCCAGAATCCAAGGCGACTTGAGATGCATGTTATTAAGGCAGGTAGGGTGAGACATCTTGATCAAGGATTTTTATTAATAGCCTGTGGATATGAAGGTAAATAACCCTAGCCCACTATTTAAAAATGAATACAATAGGTCATCATCTACTATGTAGTAGGGGTTTTAATCATGAGCCTGGCTGGAACTTCAGGATTATGCTGTGTTGTCTACTACTCTTTGACATTGTAAAGGTGTGAAGAAATATTAAAATGTACTGAGGTACCATATGTATATATACCTAATAGGCAACCACGAGCACGTAAACATTTCATGTCTCTGAATTCACCTCAAGTCACTTTGGATAAAAGGGTCTACCACATAGGCCTACAGTAAATATGAAATGTCAAGAGGAAAGTGGTTTTAGTAGCGTCAATGCTAACAGACAACGACTCACGCAGCACACAGTAGGGACCCATGTGTACGAAACCATGGCAGCATCTGGTGACCTCTCGGACGACCTCTTTGTACTCCGGCCACAAGGTCATCTTGTAAAGAGTGACGTTACACATCCGCCATGGCAGCCAGCTCCCGCAGTGTCTTTGCACGATGTAAGGGACCGCATGATATACCAACCTACTCTCTTTCCTGGTCTCATTGAAGGTGCAGAGATGGTACCCTGTATTTAATAAGTCTTTTCCTACAATTACAGAAAAGCAAAGAGAAGGTGTTTCGTTGTTCAGTTTCTCATGGAAACAGATGTTAAGTTGTTGAATTCCAAAAGGTCACAACTGACACTAAGGTTACATGAATCACACATTAACAGTTCATTAACAGTTAATTAACAACCACTTATGGTCTAGTAATTAGTTTACTTATAGTATTCTTATAGTATTTATGTTTACTCATGGTGTTCACATTATGTAAGGTGATGGGGTTCATGATAACTTCTGTATTTATTCATACATTATTTTATAGCATTAGGTTTAACCCTAACTGCCTAACCCACTAGACTAGCCCTTACCCTAACCCATTTACTAATGCTATAAAGCAATTATTACTACTACATTAACCAATGTTAACTAATGGTCAATTAATGTACCTTTAAATTTTACGTTCTAAAATGCATTTTACATTCTAAAATGCATTCGGAAGGTTCATGGTTTGTTTTTATCTCTGACGCTCTGTAAGTAGGCCTATAGCGTGATCCATACTTATCCATACGTAGCAATCTATCTGTAATTTTCATCATCGAGTAAAACTTAAACATAAGCAATCTCAACAGAGGCCTACCTTCCATCATAGTGTGGTGTCCCCTCGCGAGGGCCACAAGGGCCCCAGCAATCCACATAGAGTGTATCCAGCTCATTTTCTGATAAAGACCCATTCCCCCACTATGTATTCAGCCACCACATCGTACCTGCGTATTCCTCACTAAGATGGTGGAGAATGATTCAGGGCGTATTCACCTTCTCAAGTCCTCTCTGATCCCACTCTCACCCCTCCCCTAGCTGATTCGAAGGCCCCCAGGTGAACCACAATTACCACAGCAGCACAGCGGGCTAATGGCCTACTGGGAGTTGTACATGCGACATTGTTAGCTCTGACATGCTGCAAGTAAGCAGTTTATGACAAAATATGTTATACTTCAAATTCTGACATGGCCGGGTTTAGTCTAGTTCAAGCTGGTTTGAACATTTGGGTTCTTTTGACATCCTTGCATGTCACATGGAGTTTTCGTTAGACAGCATGGGTTAGGAAATCCATGAATTTCTTTTTGTGACAAGCGAAGGTTTTCAATAGTTGAAAGTAAGTTATTATTTGACGTTAATTAGACATTAATAATGTAAGTGTCAGCATGAGTCAACATGTTTTCGAGTCCCGGTCCCCCGTGAATTGATACCATTGATACCCACCGCGGTCACCATGGCAGCACTGTAAACTCTCAGCATGTGTAGACAGTTAATTGTCAAGTAAAGGGGAGGTGGGAAAAATGTAAAGTAATCGAAACATTTTTTCGGAAATGTTGGGTTTTCAAACGACATTGAAGCAACCTTTTTCCTTAATTATACTAATAACAGCCTTTTGAGATAACAATATTTTTTTTCAGAATTATGCTGGCCAAGAGAAAACAACAGACAAATGAACTCTTGTTATAGATATCATAGCTTAACGTGAAGAGCCTATATGATGTACTAATTTGCTCGACAGCATTTCAGCCTTGGCTGGTTATGCTTATTCTTCTTCTTTCATGGTGTGAAAATGGGTTCAATTAGTTTTGCTTCAGTCAAACAGTCAGCCAGGTGTATCAAGCTGATTATGTAATTGAGCATGCTGAGGGAGGTAGGGAGGGAGGGAGGTGGGGCGTACTGGTTACATATAAAGAATAAATATATAATTTAATATACAATGTGTACAAAAACAAATCTGAATTAGCTATAAGACAATATACTTCTTGTAAATAAATAATTTCATTAGGAAATATATTTTCTTATCATAGGCTATTGGTTATTATAGGCTATAGGTTATAGGGTATCTCTCCAAGAGCAATGTCACACGTAAGGGGGCATGCGACATAGATGGGCATAGACATAGAAGCTACGTGGGCAGCTTTTTTGGAAAGTGCAATCAGATGGTTAGATTAACAAAACAATTCCCTAATAAACAAAGTGAAACCTGTGAGAAATTTTATTTTTTTCAATTACTAGGCTAAGTCGATTAACCTAATTGGGGTAGGAGAATATGCAGCAAAATGTAAAAAAGCAGCAGCAGGCCACCTGTACTCCATTACTATGATGTGAGGCAACCAGTGACACACACCAGCGGTGCATCACATATTGGTTTATGGGCTGCCTGCCTCCAAGAGGAGAATCCCGTGGCATACACGTCTCGCACACTGACCAAGACGGAGAAGAGATACGCGCAAATCGAAAAGGAACTTCTAGCAGTGGTCTTCGCCTGCTACAAATTCTATGACTACATCTACAGCAAGCCGGTTGTGATTGAGACTGACCACCAGCCCTTGGTCACCATTCACAACAAGCCATTTCACACCTTCCCAGCCCGCCTGCAACGCATGATGCTACAGTTGCAAAAGTTCGACCTGACCCTCACCTACAAAAAAGGAAAGCACATCTATAAAGCTGACAACCTTTCCCGTGCACCGAGGTGCAACGCCAGCCCCAAGAGGGCAGAACGGCCAGAGTTTGAGATGATGACAGTTCAACCAATATCCCCACGGTGTCTTGAAGAACTCCGTCAATACACTGCTGAAGACACGGTGCTGCAGAAACTCACCTGTTTCATTCAACGGGGCTGGCCAAGACGTCCATGCAGCGTACCTACAGAGGTGAGACCATTCTTCAGTTTCCGTGATGAACTCACCGTTGAAGACAGGGTCATCATGAAAGGAAACAGAGTGGCCGTGCCTACTGCCCTGCATTCGGAATACCTGAAGGTGCTACACATGGGTCACTCAGGAGTTGAATCCACCAAGAGAAGTGCAAGGGAAAGTGTTTTCTGGCCATCTTTAAATGAGGACATTCAGGCTGTCATTATGGCATGCGGCGTCTGTAACAGCCTGAGGCCTCACCAGCAAAAAGAGCCGCTAAAACTGCACACAGTCCCAGACCTGCCCTGGTCACCACAGACATGTTTGAATGGAAGAATCACCATCACATGGTGCTTGTTGATTCATATTCTGGCTGGTTTGAAATTGACCGGCTCAGCAGCCTGTCATCATTGACTGTCATCAATAAGCTAAAGCGTCACTTCTCAGTCCACGGCATACCACAGAAGCTGTACTCATAATGGAACACAGTATACCAGCCAGGCCTTCCATGACTTCGCCCGATCTTGAGATTTCCAGCATGTGACGAGCAGTCCAGAGTGTCCTCAGTCCAATGGACTCAGTGAGAGGGCCGTAAGGAGTGCAAAGAATCTGTTAGAGACCACAGAGAGGGACGGGACAGACTTCTACCTGAATCTGCTTGGAACACGAAACATGCCCCGAGACATCTTGGGCTCACCTGCACAAAGGCTGTAGTCCCGTCGCACTCGGACCATTCTGCCCATCTGCAAACAATTTCTAAAACCAGCTGCAAGTACCCCGTCCAGCATCAAAGCACAATTAACAAAGAAGCGCCGGAAACAAAAACACTATTACGACAAGAGCAGCAAACTACTACGCCCTCTGGAACCAGACCAGGTGGTGAGACTCCAAACACAAAGGGGACATGATAAAGTTGGAGTAGTGAAGCGGAGGTGTGATGAGCCACGATCATATGTTGTGGATTCTGAAGGGAAGGAATATCGACGCCACATCCACAGCCTCCAAACAGCACCACAGACACTGATGAATTGAACACAACAGGTTACACACTTGACCCCGACATGGACAAAACACAAAGGACTGAAGGAACTGAACAAACACCAGCAGAACAGAGTCACAGACAACGAAATCCAATCAATGTATCCCAGCAAGGAGTGGGATCCGAGCACCGTGTCGTACCGCCGGCCAAAAACCCAGTTCAAGTTGCCAATTCTATGTATTTCACTAGGTCCGGCAGAGCTTCTAGGCCAAAAGGAAAATACATGAACAGAGCTAACTGCTGAAGTTTATTGAATCCATAATATCAGAAATAATGCTTTGTTATTTGACTTTTGCATAATGTATTATTCTGTTGACAATGCATATAGTTGTGGGGCACTCAGTTAAAGTTAAGTGAACCAGATCATGTTTACACTTCACTTATAAAACGGCTGTTAGTGCAGAAGTGTGTTTTTATGTTTCCCGTGTTCATTAGCCACAGCTAAAGAAGGGGGATGTAGATAGCTGTACTGTTTAACGGTTTGACCCTAAAGTGTTACCGTACTATGAGTGGGTCTCGCTACCCGGAACTCGATGTGCATGGAGCATGGATCTCTAACTTTACCATTCGGATACTTTATTGATCAAAACAACAGATGGAATCACGACCAACGCGTTTTCTACAGAATTATATCCATAGTCTTGGCTTTAATGCTCAGTGGGAACAGAAATAGTCCAAGAGGGTAAGTTAAGGCAGCCACAACTTACTTGAGCGAGTTAATTGGTTATCTATACATAGTTCTTGCATAGTTGTTGTTTGAAATGTTTTCCTGACGTAACTCGATGAGAAATTCTGGTGATAACCACCAGCTACTGCCCTGTTCCCAGTATAGCCTGCGAATGCGCTTATCCATGCTCGGAGTGAATATAGTCCATGCCTGCTATCTCACAGCTTTGAATGCTGTTTTTTATTTGGGGACTGGCGTTCATTGGAAAGCATTTCTGATACAACTTTTTTTCTCATGTCAAACATTGTTTGGCAGAAACACTTTAAGCCTTCGTTGTGTCCCAGTGTATTGTCTTTTAAGATACAATCGATGATCTAGACCTGTGTTGCCTACATGTTTCATAGCCGACGCGCCATTACTTGAATGAAGTCAAATAGCATCAAGAATTCGGCCACGTCTCATAGGTGCTCCGCCACAAAAATGTAACTGGCGATAATGTCTCTGTTTCTATATCAGGGACTATTGCTTACACGGACGAAATAACTGGCAACTCAGTGATGTTTTCACTCAATGAATGCACGTTATAGCACGGTTTGCTAGTTGTATGCCTAATGGTGTGTTCAAGATGCCTCGGACACCAGCCTTCCGAGTTGCAAGTGGGGAAATATCGTAATTCCTCTCGGAATTACGATAATTCCGAGAGGAATGTACGCCGGTACATGCTAGTCGTAAATTGGACATCTCCCAGCTTTCTTGTGATATTTCACTGAGAAACGGCCCCTATTGGTCTTTCCCACAAGCGATTCTGAAAGTAGAAAGCAGATCGAATATATCGATTTAAAATGCTCTCGCACACTTGATTACATTGCTACTTTACTCCGATCACCATTTATGCATTGCACGGTCATGCTGTGGGTTTGTTTTCGAGTAGGAGATGATGGCTACCCTAGTGCATTACAACAACCTCCTCCACGGGCCTTCTGTGTTGGGGATGCTCAACGAGCAGCGCCTGAGCGGCCAGATGTGTGACACGGTGCTGGTGGTGGGGGACCAGAGGTACCAGGCCCACCGGAGTGTCCTGGCAGCCAGCAGTGAGTATTTCCAGTCTCTGTTCACACGGACGGAAGCGGATGCCCCGAAGGTGGTCCACCTGGATATCTGTGAAGCGGATGCCTTTGAGGAAGTGCTGAACTACATGTTCCTCCTCGCTCTTGGTGGACAAGGGAAGCCTGGCGGCCATACAGGAGCTGGGCTACAGCTTAGGAATCCCCTTCCTGTCCAACATCGCGTCCACAAGGCCTCATGTGTCCTATTGTGTCTCCAGAAAGAGGCATTCCTTATCAGAGGAGGATGAGACCGACAGTCAGACAAGGAGCGTCATTGTGATGACGCCCAGATCTACTCAGCAAGAAGCGCCTCAGCCTCCCACGCATCACAATCCTCAACCTGTCAATTCAAAGGCAACAGGAACAATTGACGATGCCGAGCGCAAGCCCGTCTTTCCATACAGTTCCACATTGAAGGGCAACAGTTCACTGTCCACCATGATCAGGCCGCAGCTCTCATCCTCTGTCTCTTTCAGCGACATGTAAGTCCAGTATATTAGGTCCCAACCCGGCTGCGAGATGGGCGTTAAAGACGAGGATCCCGTTTACCACGGCCGAAGTGCTTATCAAGGTCAGCCAGGTGAACACAGCCAGACCATCGACCGAAGCGGGCCGTTCATTGAAAGCCTCCTGTGTCGATCGTTGTCCATGGACAGCACCGTTCCAGTGTTCTCACCGACGCTGGAGCTGCACGGCTGCGATCAGTACGTCGTCAAATCGGCATTGACGGGGACAGATACGTCCGTCCACAACAGTATTTCCGACACATCGCCGTCACCGCTCGTTCTCAGGACGAAGTACCCTGGCGGGTACGATGAACATGCCACTCAGGTAGACGATGGGGTCTGCGTGAAGGCCGAGGCCAGCAGCCCTCTGGGGGACCCCCTGGAGGTCCTTCGGATCACCATCGGAGACACGTTGCCAGTAAACCTAAAACGTTTCCAACCAAATATCGAACAGGGGCCCAGGGCGGGCTTTGATAACTTTGGAAAGAGAAAGGGGAGGGCAGACAACAGGAGATGTCCCTTCAAAAAGTCCAGAGGGTTGATGAACATTATCCCACTGAAAACATCTGTCACCTCTGCAACAAAGCCTTCAGGACAAACTTTTGCCTTTGGAGTCACTTCCAGTCCCACATGTCTACCGGAGAGGACACCGGGGCCAAAGAAGTCGATAGACGCACGCCATCGCCTTCCCCGTCGCCGCCCCTGATACCTCAACCAACCTCTGAGCATCCTGGCCCACCGGCCGTTGCAGCCAAGCCAGCCCAGACTGTGCCTGTAGCCGTAGCGATCGCGGAAAGGCCACAAGGCAGTCCCAGCCCTCGGTCGAGATCCAACAGCGTGGAGCAGTCGTCTGGCACTCAGGATCCTGACACTCTGTTCTACCATGCGCCCACTCTCTCCGCCCTGACATTTAAAAGGCAGTATATGTGTAAACTCTGTCACAGGACATTCAAGACAGCATTCATTCTCTGGAACCACGAGCAGAGTCACGGCCATCTGTAGGCCTCCCACAGAGAGTGCACTTTTACCCGGCCCCCCCTACCCCCAGACAGACGCTACCTTAAATTTAGGTAACACATCTCAACGTTACACGCGTCAGTTTAAGAATGGAAGACTCTGATTGTATAAACTACTCGCTTGCCTCCATGGCATGTATTCAAGTGGTCATTAGAGGTGTAATGGGTAATGTGTGCAATGGGTAATGTGTGCAATGAAATGCTATTTTAGATCTCACTAGATGAGATGGTTGGATGGTTTGCATATTGTTTGAACTAGTTTGCTCATTTAGCATTTTATTCACTTCTGGTTCTTTGTTTTTCAAATGCTTTTAATTAGTTGGCATAAGTAAAACGCAAGCTTAGGCTAGTGCTTTTGTGTATATCTATTGGGTCTGTAGATGTATTTCTCATGGTGGCCTCAGCAAGCATGTTATCAGTATGTACTTTGTTACTAATCACTAGAGATGTCCCGATCTCATTTTTTAGCACCCGATCCGATTCCGATATTTTCATTTTGCTCCCGATCCGATCCCGATATTTCCCGATACTGGTTTTCCAATACCGATTTGCGATATCACTTTTTGTGTTGACAAACAACATTTAATTTCCTGTACATTAAGAAATAGACAGGCATCCAAGCTGTGCTCAAAAGCTTTTATTCTCTCACGTTAACATAAGCATTACTTAACCCTAACCCTAAACATAACATAACATAAATTAAAGCTTTGGTTACTTAGCTTATTTGAGGCAACAAGTTTCCACCCTTTTTTCAAGTAAGCTTATTATTTTTTACAATGTGGGTGTGTAATAATAGCGTAATAGAGCTTCTTATTTCCTCCATATTAATTTACTGCACTGACTTCTTCAGTTCACTGCAGGGTTTTTTTAATGAAAACCAACATCTGCACCAACTCGGCTGACAACCGGTACCTTTTCTCATCAAGGACGTTCGACACTGCACTAAACACTGCACAGTCTCTCCCTGTCCACCGATGTACAAGGTGCACAAAGAAACTTTGTGGCTGTATCAGCCAGTGCGGGTCGCTGTGTAGCATGTGCCCGCCAGTAGTTTAGTTGATTCTCTGACCTTTGGATGGTTTGTTCAGCCAGCATTGAGAAGAGCCGTGTAATAATCCATAATAATGTAAGTTTTAGAAGTTAAATGTTTGAAAGTTGTACAATAAATTAATATAATTTATATTGGAGTTAATTTGCTAGAAATGTACTTACAATGTTTAGTCAGTTAATCATTTACATATTTATGTCACACAATTATTACTTGCATATTTACATGTTTACATATTTAACAGTCAGGATATTCTGTTGAATCTGCCTCTCTGATTCCCTCACGTTTACCTCAGTCTACATTCTAGCTTCTGATTGGTTAGTTCAGTCACGTGATGGGTCCGAACAAGGAAGTGTTTGAAAATAGATTAACGACGATATTTTTTTTCCGCCCGATAAATGTTTCGCGTTAACGCCGATAACGGCCCACCACGTGTGTGTGTGTGTGTGTGTGTGTGTGTGTGTGTGTGTGTGTGTGTGTGTGTGTGTGTGTGTGTGTGTGTGTGTGTGTGTGTGTGTGTGTGTGTGTGTGTGTGTGTGTGTGTGTGTGTGTGTGTGTGTGTGTGTGTGTGGCAGAGATGGAAATTAACTTTTTTGCCCACCAGCCACTCATCTTTTTTACCAGCCACTTTTTATACGCTATATATTTTTTAATATATGCGTACATTTTAAACAATATAATAGTAACAATAGATAAGAAAAGTGTTTTTCATACACATCAGTTGGTGTTACGATGACAAGTTTGGGGATAATTCATCTATACAAAGTATTTTCATTAAAAAACGAATTGACATATTAATAATAAAACAACATGCATGGCTACACCATAAGTCAATAGGAACATTTGATTTTTTGTATTTACATGTGACTGCATACAAATGTGTCCACACAGACATGGTAACTAACGTATGATAGTAAGCATTATATGCCCTTAACACTAATATTCAGAAGAAAATATGTGTGGAATGCTGAAAATATATCTGTGGCATTCAGTAGGCTAATGCTGTGGTTAAGTGTGTAAAGTATGACCAAGTGTTGCTTTTATCGAAGTACCCATGGAGTGTACTAAAATTGTACCAGAAAGAAGTGCATGTGAAGTATAATAGTGATGTATTGTAAGTATATTTCTGTAGTATTTATAAAGTACTTAGTAGTATAACAGTATTGTACTTAAAATACCCTTAATATACGCTTCCACTTTACATTATAGTATAATAACTAGACTTTAAGTACATGCCTTTGATGCTTAAATTGTGATAAAAATGTACTATAAATCAATATTAAATACTTAAACACTTGTATTAACATAATGGCACACTTAAAAAGTACTAAATATAGTCAGAAAGTGTATTTGAATTGTATTTGAAATATTATAGAGGTATGATAATAGTTTGTTCAAAATACACTTATTCTGTAGTATAAGTAGTGATAAAATACACTTCCACTCTACATTATAGTATTATAACATTATACTTAAAGTACATGCCCTTGATGCTTAAATTGTGACACAAATTGACTATAAATACATGATAAATGCATTTTTATTAACATAATGGCAGACTTAAAAAGTACTAAATATAGTCAGAAAGTGTATTTGAATTTAATTTGAAATATGACAGAGGTATGATAATAGTGTGTTCAAAATATACTTATATACTACTATCAATTGAACCATAATGCCTTTTTAAGTATATTTCAAACACACTGGTAATATAATGCTATTGTACTGCAAGAGTGTTTCAAATGCTAGAAATCATACTTTTCACTAGTGTACTTCAGTACACTTAAAGGTTGTATAGGTGATTTGCTTTTTTGGCCATTTTTGCAAAATTACTTGAAATCCTTATCATAACCCGCTTACAGCCACTGAGTTAGAAGTACTGACATGAAAATTAAAAAAGTCAATCATCTGTGGAACGGGCAGGGCTCGAAAAACTCCAGCCAATCATTTCCATTGCCACCGAGTTGCATTGGACAGTAAGCACGTCAATCAAACGGTCGTACTGCACTCCCCCTCCCCCGCGCCCCGCGCGCGACCCCTTCGTGCAGTACTCGTGACCCAGAGCTCGTGACCCAGAGCAAGCTCCTGTTTGTTGTTATCCTGCGGTAGCTACTGGAACTAGTTAATCCACATTTGGACCTAGCAGTAGAAGACAATTTCGATGGCAGACAAGACGCCACCATCCCCACCACCATCCCCACCACCACCACCACCACCAGCAAAGAGAAGGAAAACTCTTTTTCAGAGAGTAATTGATAATAAAAACGCTGAAAGAGAAAAACTGAAATCAAGAATAATCCTAGGCGCTGCTTTCGAACGTTGGCGGCAACTGAAGGACGAGAAGGGTCTAAAAACCGATGCTTGTGTGGCGGTTGACCTAGTTTCAAAGTTTATACCGTTTATACTCGGTAATACCGGTGTGGAGACGAGTGTATTACTCGGTGTGAAAATGTCCACACCGCGGCAACCCTAGTGAAAACCAGGACTTCCAATACAATTATATGAAACAAACATACATTTTCTAAAAATAGTAATGATTTATGTGACCGTTTAATGTTTATAACATCTGGTCCAACCATTGCAGCGAGAACGTATTCTCAGCAGGGGGTGCTGGGAAAAAAAACAACTCAGCCTGCACTAGACTCGCAACTCGTTACATTGATAAAAAAAGATGTATAGCAGCGCAGCTCAATTACACCAGTGCATGCGCGGACAGTTGAAAATCGATCGTTCACATCCAGCTGCTCACAGAACAAGTTTAGCGCACCACCGCTACCCTCACACTTTTTCATATAACCTTTCTTCAGCACTAGGTCATATGAGCATTAAATAAATGCTGCGTCTCAAAATGCCTTGGACAGCAGCGAGGATGACTCGCTTTGCCACGGGCCGAAACAGTTCGGAGCGACCACAGCCAGAGCGAACACAGCGGGGCAGAGGAGTGTCAGGAATAGTCTTTGGTGTACACATCAGTACGGCCTATTTGCACTACTGTTTAGTGGCAATGCAGTGTTTTATTCGATGCCTTTTTATTTTCGTATATTATTTCAATGAATACAATTTATTTATTCATAAAAAACGGATCTGGTCTTCAAATCTTTTTTCCAAATATAGGTCGTCTTACAATGGGGTTTGTGTTTATATTCGGACCAATACGGTACAGCGGGCGCTCACATGACGTTAAGCATTTCCTGGTGCATAATGTGACGCTTCAGAACCTAAAATCCCGTTTCTCCCCGTTGACACGACAACACATAACCGGCGTTTTCAGAAATCTCCACTTTGGCCGGAGTTTTTAGAAATGATCGTTTTCTGTGATAAGACAGGGCCTCGGACAGGGGGTGTTGCAGCACCCCCAGCACTCCTACTTCCCGCGGTACTGGGTGCAACTTACAGCTGAATGTAGTGCCATGTTGTTAAACGAAAACCTACGCTAGCCTGGCTCGCTCTCGCGCATCTCTGTTCGCGCTCGTGCATGATTGCGCGTCCAGGTACTTGGAATGGGTGGAGTCAGAGTCAGCGTTGAAGGAGAGGGGGTAGGACCATTTGAGTTGTGTATTTTCAAAATCTGCTGGCGTTTCGCAAATCACCTACCCAACCTTTAAAGGTTGTCAAAAGTTGTGCCATTTTAGCATACTATTTACACTTGGAGTATACTGGAGTATATCTATAGTAGTACTTAAAGTGGAAAGGAAGCAATCAAATAAAACATGTCTATAGCACTAGTTAAATATTTAAATATACCATAAATACAAATAAAGTCGGAAATATGTCCCGTTATTCAGAATGAAGCACAAACACGTTGCATTAATTACAATGTTTTCAGCCTGTGCGCCGCCATCTCTGTTTTCAGAATACGATGACGTCACGAGAATGGTTGGTATTAACATTCTATGTTGTTTACATAGCGGCTCATAGCCTCACAGGTAGCTTACTGCCTCAACAAAATGGATATGGACGAATTGGATAGACCCACCAATGAGGGCAGGCATCCAATTGCCTATGCTTTTGAGCCAGTAAGAGAAGTCGGAGTTTTAGTGCCCCCAACAGAGCCTGACTATGGAGGAGAAATAGATGAAGGAGAGAGAGATGTATCTGAGCGCACAGGAAACAATCGGTGGTGCTTGTGTGGGGTTTGTGTCCCTATGTCTACTGACATGGAGAGTGTCTGCTGCCATGAAATGAACCTGTAGTAATGCAGTGTAAGATATGTATATATATTGCACATTATATATTATTACATTATTATATTTTTTATATATATATATATATATAATAATTATTATAATATAATAAGATAAGAAAAGTAAAGTACACGGGTGCAGCAGCTGGGCTCCACGCTGCCTTACAGTTCGTTAATTTCATGATACAAGTAATTGTCGTGCCATTTGGGTGTGCACGTGAATATGCGAAAATGTGCAACGGTGTTTGCAAATGGATTATTTCCGATAACAATGGATTATTTTGGCGATGGATTAGAAATGATCAAGAGCATGGAGCGAGCTAGTCTGCAAACAAGACAATCTTCAAACAGTGAGTGTACTTGTACTAATTTATCTGTTTCTCTAGTAGTAGAAGCTAAGTGTACCTCTCGTTCCTCTGCCTGGCAAGCACGTTTCTGCGCTCTTTCGCTGCGCATAAGAGCAGCGCCCGGGTCCGATCTGACGGGTATGTCCGTGTCTCCAGCACTATATCCACTAAAATTAAAAATAGTTGGCACAGCATCTGGCTTCAGGCGATTGGTGGGACGGCGAACAAATCTCCCATCTTCAGAAAAAGCTCCCTCTTCGATGTAATCAGCCTCTATAAAGTGGTCGCTACATACTCTCTGCCCTGGTCCCATTGGGGGGCTGAGGCGTTTCAATGCAGCTAACCATCTTCGGAGCACTTCAGGCTTCTTGACGGGAATTACATGGAAATGAACTATTCTACCGCTCTCCTTTAACCGATAAAATTCGTTTGAACAGCCAGGGGCAATACAAAAGGACCCCCCTGTTCTTCTTCCAATATCCGACATGTTTATTTTAAAGAGCCAACCATTCTGATGACGTAGCGCCTGCGTTTTTAAAACATGGCTGCGCCCTAGAGGCGAAAGTCGTTATAAACATGTCATTTTACGGTGAAACTACTTGAATTTCAGTATTGATGAAAATCCATGTGTTTCCAAAAATGAAAAAACAAACAAAAAATTGACACAGTTCTCAGTGCTTCATTTCCACTTTAAGGTATACCTTAGTACACTTTGGTATACTTGAATGCGACGAAATTAGTACAGAATACAGTTACATACTAAAAGTGGACTTAGTACATCCTTTCAAAAGTGTAGTTGAAGTATAATATTTTTTCACCTGGGTCACGCCGAACGCGTGAGACTTGAGAGCCCTGTTACCGATATTATCCCGGATATTGACAGTCGCAGTTCAGCAAAAGAGGCGTAGAGGAAGAAGGGGCCCGGATGTTGACAGTAATGGTTGTGGAACTGTGCAGCGCCGTATAACGAATGTATTAGATATGCAAATTTGATCGGACCTGACTGGAAAGTATTACCCGCCACAGTGGCGGGTGAAGTGACACAATTCACCCGCCACCATACAAATCCACCCGCAAATGGCGTGTGGCGGGTGTTAATTTCCATCCCTTGTGTGTAGTGAGTAACATAATTCACCTACAGCATTTTGTTATGCGTTGTTCTTTCCACCGTGGAAGTGGAAGGCATGTCGTTTACCGTCTTGGTGGTTCAGGGATCGCTGTCCCTTTAAGGATTACGAGCGTCTCTTGACGTCAGAGCCCGATGCTGGATTTGTTTACTTGCAGCACGTTTTCACTTCCTGTTTGCTCTAACTCAATAAACGAGTCACACAACTGTGTGCTCAACGTGCGAAATTGTATCTCTCATTCAACGCAATTTCCACATGTGTGTGTATATATATATATATATATATATATATATATATATATATATATATATATATATATATATATAAAATAAAATAAAATATGGATAGATAAATATGTATCGGCCATGAAACTGAATGAGATCGGCCGATCCCGATTTACCTTAAAAACCCAGTATCGGGTCCGATCCGAGGATCGGGATCGGGACATCCCTACTAATCACTGTCCGTCTGTCACACATAAGGAGTTTGAACACAAGGCCATATCCACAATTCATGACATGCATTCTATTGTTTTTATAATGGTCGGGAGCTGCAGAATATGATGGTATGAATGATGGGTGCTTTCATCTTTCACTTTTTCTAAAGGCATCATGTTTTTTTTCGTTGATACCAATTGATGTCACATGCATTGATAAGGTGTACCAGTCATGGAAGTGTGTTAACGCTTTGAATTAATCAAGGTTCATGCAGAAAGAATTCTTTCTAAAATAATATTCAAAGGTTTGAGGATCATAATATATAGCCATAGTTCATTTTGGAGAATAACATTTTAAGTCCCACACAGGGCTCTACACTAACTTTTTTTTTTCAGGAGCACTCGTGCCCCTAACTTAAAAAAATTAGGAGCACAGGGAAGAAAATGGGGGCACAATATGTTTTTCTTTAGAACATTTATTAGCATGCAGAAATTGCACACACCAACAGCACCAATTTACTAAAGTAAAATTAAGACAAATAAATAGACAAGATTACATTTACGCTACACAAAACGGCACCAATTTCAGCTTCCAACGTCCCAGGGTTATTGGGCTTGGTGCATTTTTAATAGAAATCGGGACAGCGAGAATGCCTAGTGAACTCGATGTGTTTCACCACAGCATCGCATTTCAGATTAGGGTTCCCCGTTATAAACTAAGGATCCTGCCATTGCCAATGGGGCTTCCTTACAAAATGTAAAAAACTTTTTCATGTTCTTAGCATCATAAACTAGCCACCCGAAATCCTTCAACTAGTCGGGGGTTGAATTTGTAGACTTTATCGACTACAGTAACAGCATTAGCTTTCTCCACGCAGTCTATTCATAATATTGTAATGACCACGGAGGAGGCAGTGAATGAAGCATTGAATAGACAGCGATTTTAGATACCTAATAAACCGCTGGAACACACAAGACTGGTAACCATAGCAACGTAGGTAAACAAACCCTGCTAAACCTTCCCGTATCGCTCCCCGTGCTACGGCCATCCGGAGGCGCACAGAGCTTTTGGCTGTGATATTATATATACAATACAATACAATTATATTATATACTATTCTATATAGAGCTCGGGGAGTCGCAAACGGCAACAATCACTTTCTCCTCCATGCTGCGGTTCACCCCGGACTGCACTACAGGGAACGGTTGGCCGGTTGAAAACTGATTGGCTGTTACGTTACGCACGTCACTCAGTGGCCATGCTGTTGAACGCTGATTGGCTGTCATCACGCGAAGGTCGCGGCAAAGTTTAAACATTTCAACTCGAGCAAAAGTGGCATGCTGCAAATCCACCTGAAATCCACGTGAACCCCACACCGGAAACCTGGGTGTCATCTACGATTCGAATTTCTGCTCTGACAAGCAAATTGCTGCTGTAGTCAAGAGCAGTTTTTACCAGCTCAGTCATTGCTGAAATTAAACCCCATTTATCAATTCACAATCTGGAAAAAAGTATTTCACGCCTTCATTACATCACGGCTGGATTACTGCAACTTCCTTTACTTAGAGTTCTGGTCCAGAACTCTGCAGCAAGGTTGCTGACTAGATCCTGAAAGCGGGATCATATAACCTCCATCCTTTCTTCCCTCCACTGGTTGCCCGTCCAGCAAAGAATTCATTTAAAAACCCTACTTATGGTTTTTAATATACAGTATATATCACAGAGCTCATCCACGGCCACTCAGCTCCCAGGTCCCTTAGATCATATGGATCTCCTGCACATTGTGTGCACTAGATTAAAACAGAGGAGCGACAGGGCTTTTGCTGTGGCTGCCCCCCACCTTTGGAACAAACTGCCGCCTTCAATTTCCGTCACCATTTTTAAATCTAGGCTCACACCTCTTCTCCCTGGCCTTTCCTCCCCCTTTGTGATATGTTTATTTTTAAGTTTTCTCATCTACTGTCTATGTATGTGGTATGTGTTCTTTTATATGCCTTTTTGCACCATGTACGGCACTTTGGCCAATGAAAACTGTTTTTAAATAAATTGTACTTACTTCTTTACTTACCTCCATACAACCCTTAGCTTACCAACACAAGAGAGACAGTTTAGTAGAACTTGCAGCACACATGGCTTGAGGTAGTTATGTTACACATCTAACAATCAAACACACTTAATTGATAACAAAACAAACACTCCTGTCATGATGAAGGGTGTTGTTTTGACCTGCCGCCTAAAACATATCCTGATTTGGTTGTGGTTTAACAAATTTATATTTATTCTGGAAAGGTGGATCTGTCCAAAAATGGAATTAGAATTCCAAGTCAAACCGAAAACTATGTTGTGCAATGTACTACTATGGGTACTCAAAAGACATGGTCTTAACTAAACATAAATCACCACTGTCTATATTCTTCGTCAGATATTCTGTATTAATTATAGTTCTCTTAATTTAATCAATAAACTTTTTATAAATATATCGATATATAAAAGATTTCAAAGAATTAACTAGATTCTAATATTGTGTATATGGCAGTGTTTGTATTTTTCGATTTTATCCCTATTTTGTTAGTATATAAAACATTATCTTTCTAGTATGTGCTAAAACGGCAATAATTAATATTTGAATTAGTATTGGTTGCATTATGTTGCTTATTGACACTTGCAGGCAGTACACAATTCCCTAATGAACAAAGTGAAACTTTTTTCAATTACTAGGCTAAGTCACTTATAGGGGAAGAAAAATATGCAGCAAAATGCGCAAAGATCTCTAAATATGAATATATATTTAGTTGTACTTCTAATTAATGCTAAATAGAGTGTTATTGACGCGCATCATTGATTTAACCTGTTTCTTTAACATTTCTCGAAACATTATGTTGTTGGCCACGCCCTTAGTGTTTAGACAGCCTATCAAAGAAAGGCGCACGTGACGAGCGTTCTTTGCGATGACCTCATCCCTGGAGTGGGATGACGTCAAATTCAAGATGGATGGAATCACGACCAACTCGTTTTCTACAGAATTCTATCCATAGTCTTGGCTTTAATGCTCAGTGGGAACAGAAGTAGTCCAAGAGGGTAAGTTAAGGCAGCCAAAACTTACATTAGCGAGGTAATTAGCTATCTATACATAGTTCTGGCATAGTTGTTGTTAGAAACGTTTTCCTGACGTAACTCGATGAGAGATTCTGGTGATCTAAACCTCACCAGCTACTGCCCTGTTCCCAGTATAGCCTGCGACAGCGCTGATCCATGCTCGGAGTGAATATAGTCCATGCCTGCTATCTCACAGCTTGGAATGCTGTTTTTTATTTGGGGATTAGCGTTCATTGGAAAGCATTTCTGATACAACTTTTTTTCTCATGTAAAACATTGTTTGAGAGAAACACTTTAAGCCTTCGTTGTGTCTTGAGTGTATTGTGTGTTAAGATACAATCGGTGATCTACCTATGTTGCCCACATGTTTAATAGCCGACGCGCCATTACTTGAATGAAGTGAAATAGCATCAAGAATTCGGCCACGTCTCATAGGCGCTCCTCCACAATAATGTAACGGGCGATAATGTCTCCGTTTCTATATCAGGGACAGTTACTTACACGGACGAAATAACCGGCAACTCATTTATGTTTTCACACAATGAAGGCACATTTTATCACTGTCTGTTTGCTAGTTGTATGCCTAATATCTTCAACACAATCATGATGTAATGCCTGTAGAACCGAACCCTTCTGCGCATGTGTTGTTAGGTGCGCTGTTCTCAACATGAATAAACAAGCTGCGTATCCAGGATAGGAGGTTTTGTTTGTTATTAAAACTATTGTCATTCAGTGGGAAATAATAGCACCTTGATAAATCGGGATTTGTGGTCATGTTTCGATTGGTCAATTTAAATAAAATCCCATTAATGCATATTTGACATAGCAGAGACCATACATTTTTGACTGTCATGCTTTAAAACACGTTATGTTGGTACATGTTCCCGAGGCTGAAAACCGAGCTGTAAAGTTAAAATAGAAACATAACTGTTTTGTTTACTTAAAGAATAGCTTTTTAAAAGAAATGTTATATGCTCTTAATAACAAAACAAATAATGTATTAGTATTATAATAAATTAAATATGAAAGTCATGAAACTTTAAGGGGGGTTAACAACAATTTGGTAATGATTGCAAAGATGAAATCCTTTAAATTAGTCATTGTGTTCGATTAAGATGATTTCTAGATGCATTAATGGCCACCTTCGCAATATATATATATATATATATTTTTTTTTTTTTACTTTCATCCAAATGTACATGATATTTTGTGTTGTCACTATTTTACATGTGTTGATGGTTATTTACGTAGTTTTCTATTGGATATTACAGATTTATTTCATATTGACACTCCTGCATTAAGATCCAATTGTTTTGCTTTGCGTCCAGGAGACAATGGAGACCCTAGTGCATTACAACAACCCCTTCCACGGGCCTTCTGTGTTGGGGGTGCTCAACGAGCAGCGCCTGAGCGGCCAGATGTGTGACACGGTGCTGGTGGTGGGGGACCAGAGGTACCAGGCCCACCGGAGTGTCCTGGCAGCCAGCAGTGAGTATTTCCAGTCTCTGTTCACACGGACGGAAGCGGATGCGCCGAAGGTGGTCCACCTGGATTTCTGTGAAGCGGATGCCTTTGAGATAGTGCTGAACTACATGTATTCCTCCTCGCTCTTTGTGGACAAGGGAAGCCTGGCAGCCATACAGGAGCTGGGCTACAGCTTAGGAATCCCCTTCCTGACCAACATCGCGTCCACAAGGCCTCACGTGTCCTATTGTGTCTCCAGAAAGAGGCTTTCCTTCTCAGAGGAGGATGAGACCGACAGTCAGACAAGGAGCGTCATTGTGTGTCGGACTCGCAGTGACCGGAAAGCCACACAGAGGCCGCCATCGCCCAGATCCTCTCAGCAAGAAGCGCCTCAGCCTCCCACGCATAATCCTCAACCTGTCAATTCAAAGGCAATAGGAACAAGTGACGATGCCGAGCGCAAGCCCGTCTTTCCATACAGTTCCATACTGAAAGGCAACCCATCGCTGTCCACCATGATCAGGCCGCAGCTCACATCCTCTGTGTCTTTCAGCGACGTGGAAGTCCAGCATATTAGGTCCCAGCCCGGCTGCGAGATGGGCATTAAAGACGAGGATCCCGTTTACCACGGCCGAAGTGCTTATCAAGGTCAGCCGGGTGAACACAGCCAGACCATCGACCGAAGCGGGCCACTCATCAAAAGCCTCCTGCGTCGATCGTTGTCCATGGACAGCCCCGTTCCAGTGTTCTCACCGACGCTTGAGCTGCATGGCCGCGAACAGTCCGTCGTCAAATTGGTGTCGAAGGCGACGGGGACGGATACGTCCGTCCTCAACGGCAGTTCCAAAACATCTTCGTCCCCGCTCGTTCTCAGGACAAAGTACCCCAGCGTGTATGACAAACACGCCACTCAGGTAGACGAAGGGGTCTGCGTGAAGGCCGAGCCCGGCAGCCCTCTGGGGGACCCCCTGGAGATTATTCGGATCACCATCGGAGACACGTTGCCGGTAAACCTAAAACATTTCCAACCAAATATTGAACAGGGGCCGAGGACGGGCTTTGATAACTTCGGTAAGAGAAAGGGGAGGGCAGACAATAGGAGATATCCCTTCAAAAAGACCAGAGGGTTGAATGAACATTATCCCTCTGAAAACATCGCCGTGGCCGATGACATCATGGCAGAGGGGATGGCACCGTCGAATCCCAGCCTAGACCGTAATGACAATGATGTAGTCAATGATAATGTTAGTGAGCCACGTCAGGGTAAGCTTTTCAAATGCTGGAACTGTTTGAAAGTGTTCAGATCCAAAGCCGGGCTGCATCGCCACGTCAACATGTATCACAACCCCGAGAAGCCGTATGCATGCGAAATCTGCCATAAGCGCTTCCACACAAACTTTAAGGTGTGGACGCACTGCCAAACCCAGCACGGAGTGGTGCAGAACCCAGCCTCGTCCTCCAGCTCCTCCATGCTCGACGAGAAGTTCCAGAAGAGACTGATTGACATGGTGCGAGAGAGGGAAATAAAGAAAGCGCTGCTTTGGAAGCTCAAGAGGAATAAACAAAGCCTACAGTCTCCTAAACTGACCAAAAACCGGCCAAGGACCAAATTCACCTGTCCCTATTGTGGGAAAGTGTTTCTGTTCCAGTCACAGTACAAACAGCATCTGAGGACCCACCCCGACGAAAATGATGAGGGGAACGCATCGAGCAACCGGGACCTTTATCAGGAACAGGACGCCCCCGTCCCAGAGAAGGCGGACCACCTGCCCGCCAACGTGTACGCCTGTAGACTCTGCAACGTCAAGCTGTCGTCCCTTTCGGAGCAGGGCGACCACGAGCGAGGCTGCCGCCACGCCACCGTGTGCCCGTACTGCGGCCTGCGCTTCTCCAGCACGGCTGTCAAGAAGGAGCACGAGGCTCACTGCAAGTACAAGAAGCTGACCTGTCTGGAGTGCATGCGCACCTTCAAGTCGTCCTTCAGCATATGGCGCCACCAGGTGGAGGTCCACAATCAGAACATGATGACGGTGAAGGATCAGCTGAACCTCAAGCCGCAGGACGCCGAGGGGGACGAGGACGAAGAGGGGCCCGACGTGCTGGGACACGGCCAGTACGGCCACGACCACATGCCGACGGGCAGTTCGGGAGAGGACGTGGACTACGGCCGCCACTCGTCGGGCCCGCCCGTCTACGACTCGGAGGACTCTTCGTCCTACGTGCCCGAGGACCTGAGCATGGGACCCCACGGCAAGCTGGTCGTCAAGGAGGAGCCCATGGAGGAGGCGGTGTGCGAACGGGAAATCATGGACGCCGATGACGACAACAACGGCGCCACGGAGGAAGCGGGCGTCTGGCCGTGCGAGAAATGCGGCAACCTTTTCAGCTCTCACAAAGACCTGGAGCGCCACCAGGAGCTGCTGTGTCACATCAAGCCCTTCATCTGTCACCTCTGCAACAAAGCCTTCAGGACAAACTTTCGCCTTTGGAGCCACTTCCAGTCCCACATGTCCACCGGAGATGACGCCGGGGCCAAAGAGGTCGACAGACGCCCGTCATCGCCCTCCCCGTCCCCGCCCCTGACGCCTCAAACAACCTCTGAGCATCCTGGCCCAGCGGCCCTTGCGGCCAAGCCAGCCCAGACCGTGCCTGTAGCCGCAGCGATCGCGGAAGCGCCCAGCAGCCCGGAGCCGGGCAGCTCGTCAGAATGCAAGGGCAAGAATCCGGAAATGGAAAGACAACAAGGCAGTCCCAGCCCTCTGTCGAGATCCAACAGCGTGGAGCAGTCGTCTGGCACTCAGGATCCTGACACTCTGTTCTACCATGCGCCCACTCTCTCCGCCCTGACATTTAAAAGGCAGTATATGTGTAAACTCTGTCACAGGACATTCAAGACAGCGTTCAGTCTCTGGAGCCACGAGCAGAGTCACGGCCATCTGTAGGCCTCACAAAGAGAGTGCACTTTTACCCGGCCCCCCCTACCCCCCTGACAGACGCTACCTAATATTGATGTAACACACCTCTGCTTACACGCGTCAGCTTAAGAAAGGAAGACTTTGAATGTATAGCCTACTCGCTTGCCTCCATGTCATGTATTCAAGTGGTCATTAGAGGTGTAATGGGTAATGTGTGCAATGAAACGCTATTTTAGATCTCACTAAATGAGATGGTTGGATGGTTTGCATATTGTTACTTTAAACTAGTTTGCTCATTTAGCATTTTCTTCACTGGTTAACTTCTGGTGCTTTGTTTTTCTCAAATGTTTTTTTTGTTGGCATAAGTAAAACATAAGATTAGGCTAGTGCTTTTGTATAGATCTATTGGGTCTGTAGATGTATTTCTCATGGTGGCCTCAGCAAACATGTAATAAGTATGCACTTTGTTACTAATCACTGTCCGTCTGTCACACATAAGGAGTGTGAACCCAAGGACATGTGCACATTTCCAAGATGCATTATATTGTTTTTAGATCGGTGGGGAGCTGCAGAATTGGATGGTATGAATGATGGGTAATTTCATCTTTCACTTATTCTAAATGCATATCGTCTATTCGTTGATAAATACCAATTGATGGCACATGCATAGATAAGGTTTACGAGCCATGGAATTAACCAAGGTTCATGCAGAAAGAAATATATTCCGAAATAGTCAAAGGTTTGAGGATCACAATATATAGCCATAGTTCATTTTAGAGAATTAAATTATAATTCCCCACATATTCTTCACTACAGTACTGTCATGGCCCATTATTAATGAAACTTAAGATATTATTTATTTATTTTGACTTCTGAGCAATTACGAAGATTCTTGATACACCTTAGCAAAACTAAGAGTCCTAGTTCCTGTTAAATTATATTCTTACAATGTTTTTGAGGCCTTAAACATTTTCTCGATTTCGATCATGTAGAAGCACAAGTTAGGTTTCAGATCAAAATATTGACTCAGGCAATTCAAATTTACTGAAGACAAAAGTGGAAGGTAAAGGAAACAATCTTTCTCAATCTCTGTTTGACTCATAATTGAAAAGTATTATTTGATTGTATTCTGATTCCCCGGAAATTACTTTTCTCTGCCACCTCCATAAAACCCTAATCTTACCAACACAAGAGAGAGAGAGGTCAGTAGAACTGACAGCACACATGGCTTGAGGTATTTATGTTACACATCTAACAATCAAAGTCAAAGTCAAAGTGTGTATATTGTTGCATGTACCAAATTGCTTCAGCACAGCAAAATTCTTACGACTTGGCAAGCATCATTCATCTACGCAATCAAATACATTATTTAATTGAAAACAAAAAAAACACTCCTGTCATGACGAAGGGTTGTGTTTTGACCTGCCAAAGCCTAAACATATCCTGAACGGGTTGTGGCTTAACGACTTTATATTTATTCAGAAAAGGTGGATCTGCCCAAAAATGGAATTTGGATTCCAAGTCAAACCGAAAACAATGTTGTACAATGTGCTACAATGGGTACTCCAAAGACATGGTCTAACAAAATAGAAATCACCCGCGTCTATATTCTTCTTCAGATATTCTGTATTGATTATAGTGCTCTTAATTTTATCAAGAAACTTTATATAAATATATCTATATATGAAAGATTTCAAAGAATATCTAGATTATAATATTGTGTATATGGCAGTGTTTGTATTTTTCGATTTTGTACCTATTTTGTTAGTATATAAAACATTATCTTTCTAGTATTATTGTGCTATTACTGCAATAATTAATATTTGTATTAGTATTGGTTGCATTATTGTTGCTTATTGACTCGCAGCAGTTTTGTGTTTAGGATTTTCTACAGTTTTGTGCTTCATTTCTGTAATAAAGAATAATAATCCAGTATGTTTTACTTGTAATCTAGGCAATTTTGAGATATTAAGTAGATACTCTACACATTTGGTTGTGTATTTATATTATAACAAAAGTCTATAAATACTTTGCATGTCCATGATATCTGCCCTTGAAATAATGTTTTTATGAGATTTCCATAATAATAGGGGATTCCTGATAAGTTTTTATTTTGGTCAGATGTTTTTCAAGGTTTTCCACCTAAGGGCACTTATTCAAGTGGAAAATATAGTGGTACATTTAGGAAGGACCGGTTTCATCTGGGAAATGATAGACTGGAAATCCTGTGTACTTCATCTGTGAGGTCACTGAAAATATGCTGAGAGGAAGTTTTCCCTTAGATGAGGATATCCTCTTGCATGCTAAAAGTTAGGTTGTTCTTATGCAAAATTTCACATGACCTCATGATTTGAGGTCACAAAGCCTTATATTACAGATCGATCTTCCCTTGGTTGGAAATACATTATCCATATAAATTAAAATACAAAGCAAAATCACTTGTCAAATATGGATCGCAGTAATCAGTGTTTATTTTCAGGAATTTACACAATCTTTATACAATATATTATGACAACATTTCCTAATTGGTTCTACTTCAAAAAGGTGCATGGCTTAAACAAAGGTTATTGTAGATAAATCAGGGAGATGAATGTAACCTTGCAACAAAAAACGTAAGCTACAGGTAGACGGAAAACTCAATGTTGAACATGGAACAGCTGCTATTCTAATACAGAGACACATTTGTCAGAGATCAAAAGATGCAGCTTCAAAGGTCGCCAATTAGGCCCATATATGTCTTTGACTGGGGTTTTCTTTCACAGCGCCAGTGTGTCTTTGATAAGCCGCCTCATGGTTGTGCTTACAGACGTGCCCAGCGTGTCAGTGATCTGAAAGGTGATTTTGTAAAGGTAGGGCTGGACGTCCTTGAGGCTGGTGTCAAACACGTTGTCCACTTCGGATTGGGTTGGCATTTTTGGCAGGTATTCGTGGCGGTTGATGACCTCAACGACGTTGATCACCTTCTCACCAAGCTTCTCCCCCACTTTCTCCCGACAGATCTGCCTCTCTTGCTCATTGGCCAGGTGGACAACGTTCACCTTTATGCTCCACACCTCCCAGGGAATGCACTCGTCAGAAAATGGCCAGCGGGACTTTTTCTTCTGGTAGAACTCCAGTGATATGCGTCCCATGCCATCGCTGCCCGTGTTTCCCAAGGCATCCTGAAATGTTGAAAATAAAATCAAGCCAAGTTAGTTGAAAGGTCGAATTGGTAGGCTAGCCAAATCCATTTTCACATATGCCTGCTTACCTTAAATTCGGTCACAGCCTTACTGATCACCCTGTCAAGTTCATCCGATGACACTCTGACAAAGGTGAAATCAATGAAATCGCAGTCAATGTCTTGGGTACCAACGGTGCCGATGGAGTAAGTTCCTTCCTTTTTGTAGTGAAATTTTCCAGTGCTGCGGTGCAAAAGGATAGTGTGAAGCAGAGCAAGCATTGCTTCTTCCACCTGTCTTGACTCCACCGTCAACTCAAGCACTTCCGAACGGCAATTCATTGTCAGCAACTTTATATTGCCATTGACTGATTATTTAAGGTTGGCAGTATTCTGCGTTTTCCCTAAATACTGAACGGACAAAACACGGTTTGTTTACCTCTGTGAATAGGCGTGGCCTATGGGTACCGCGTTGTTGTTTTGTAACGTTTACCTCGTTGACAAGCTACATCAACCCACTCTATCATACGTTACAGCATGTATTCGATGGTTGAAAATCAACGCTTAACGAAGCATAGAACAAAATAATAACACCAGCGAGGCGAGTGTCTCCATTACTCCGCGCATAAAACGATGACGACACTCTACGGGAAACGGAGTAGATCAAAATTAACATTTGGGTGCAGTCCAGTCGCGATCGACATTCGATACGTTTAACTGAAAAACGAACCAAATTAAGTACAACAAATATTTTTACAGAGTAAAAAAATTTCTCGGTGGACACAACTATCGGTATAATATTTAAGGACAAATACCTTTCCAATGCCAGTAAATAACGCTTTGGCGTTCCCTTTAAGTGGGCCGCGGTGGGTTGTGGGAAACACAGTTAGTGCCACATATCCGTTTCAGAGGAAGGCGAGTTTACGATCTCACGATAGAATAGAAGCCGAGCACCAAACCTGCACTGGGGACTTCTAGGGGCTCTCCATCAAATGGTTTCCCTTTCTGGCTTCCCGTTTCCTTGGATAGCTGAATCTGGACATAGTCGTGAGCATTGGAATGTTTTCCGGTTGAGGAACTTTGATTAAGCTGATTTGTAAAATGTATAGTAGATGGTTAAACGCTGTCTAGCTTTGTTAGCTAAGCTAACAACTAAATTCCAGTCACATATACACGGTTAGTAAGTAGCCTGTAGGTGCAATTCCTGAGCTCCGGTTTTTTCCCCCCCAAGTATTTTTTTTTGCAGGTTTCGGTTGCTCTCTAACAGACTGGAATAATATGTGATGTTCATGGAGCTCGTTACGGGCACCTTACAGTTACAGTACCATAACATGGGAAAAAATACTTCTAACTTTTTGGGAGCGCATGTTTTTAGCTGTCAGTCAGTGAATGGGGAACACACAGGATGAGACGAACTGCCCTCATCGACGATGTCGCTCACCTTCTTAGGAAAGTACTGTAGGATGCCAGGTCATTTATCATAAGCGTGTTGCGCTACGGACCATTTCCCCAAGCATGTCTGACACGGAGAGCTCCGGTTTTTTTTTTGGCTTGGGAGATCCAATGTGGCTCTGCATGGTCACACTTTTTATTGCATCGTTGGTTACGTTACTGTTGTACCTAGTGCAATATGTCCAACACGGTTATCTAGCGAACGTACCGAGACCGGCGCAAATCAATGCGTCAAAGGAGGAAGCGGACGCACTGTTGGAATGGATGCTGTCATTGCAAAGCTGGAAAAGTCAATGGAAAGAAGCTTGGTGCAGGGCGCTAAACAACGAGTCACGGAGGTCTGGGGTATGTGGACCTGTGCAAATAGGTGCTCTGCGTATGTCGTTCTGAGCTCTGCAAGAATAACCACAATATTGTCACTACTATCCCCTTTACTGCTGAAGACTGAATTCAGTCCAAGTTACAATATCCGCGTAATATGCCATTTTAAATGTTGCATATCTTTTCAAAACCCTAGTTGGTTGGTTGGTGTCATGCATGTGTATCTCTGGAATGATGTAAAGATCCAGAAATGTTGAGTCCACTCGCATATGTCGTCTCCTAGTACTTTGGTATTCTTGTAGTGTAGTGATTGCAAAGTAGCTTTACGTTTTCTTTATTTTGTAAATGTTACATCCTAGGCTTGTGACCTTTTTTATGATTGGACGAACAAACTCTAATGGCATTTACTGTTATTTAAAATGTTGCCCATGCATCATTGCTCCTGACTGCAGTATGTTTGCCAATCATTGCCTCCCAGGGTAATTTGTTGTCATTTGACGAGGATGGCCTCCATTCATCCGACCTGGTGGTCAGTCAAGTCTGTAGCTTCCAGAAGTCTTCTGGACACAAGGTAAGCTTACCCTATTTTCTTAAGGTTTAAGTTAGCTTTGTTATGTATGTAGTACTTAATACAGCCTTGTTGGTGGTATTTCAATGCTTTTATTCGATTGATGTTGATCATTTATGAGCCACTATCCTTCATCAAATAATGCAGAAGGTCGGAGGAGATTTCTGGATCAATTGAGCCATTGTTGAATGCCAGTGCCACGTTCCCCTCCTCCTTCCAGGCCCACATAATGTTAGCATTTGTTTTTCAAGGACAGTTTTGTCCTTGTTAACATTAAGCATGTTTATAAAGGCAACCACTCATGGCTGATGGTTTCAGTTTCTTCCTGTATGCATGCTTTTGTAATATCATGGCTCCTGAAGGTAATCTACACCTATTGTTCGATAATGAATTGGGATTATTTTATTTGCAGTTTCCTTTTGTTGGAGGTTACTGGTTGTTGCTTTTTTCACATTTTATCAAGACAGTAAATCCTAATCAAAACCACATGCGAGGATACATATTGGAGTAAGCTCAGTTCTCAGTTAATACATTTTAATTTTTTTCCGTTTATGGAGGCCACAGTTGTAAATTGCAGTTTCATTGAGAATTATATTATATCTATAATAATCTAGATATTTCAATCCATTCGATGTTTATGTTGGTACATGGAATTTAATGTAAGGCTTCAATGTGGAAGGTTGAACTTTTTCTTTTACATGACTTATTCAGACACAGAGAACATGACGGTAGGCTGACAGCTTTACAGTTGTGGCTGCCGGATTGTTGCACGAAATCAGGCTTGTTTTACTTGCTGAGTTAATGTGGTTTATGATGTAACCTGAATTCAGACACCTGGGGCTTTGTTATTAGTTAAATGGGGTTTAATAAGTAGCAATCCTCTAGACTCTTGTGTGTATCAAGTATTCTGGATTGTTGTCCAAAACAGCACTCGTGAGAAGAGGAAATATCACCTGACACCTACTTTGTATGCTCCAAAATGCACGCTTATGCAACCCCACCACAGGCAAAATTGTTGGTCTTTTTTGTATAGATACAATATCATCTCCTTGAATAGAAACAAAATTAACAGTGTCCCTTTTGAGGTATTGTTATGTATTATCATGTACTGTCGGAAAGCGTACTGGGTAAGACTACATATCTTTCCTTTTTTTGTATGGCTTGAAATAACCCTTATCAGCCAAATCATGTTTACATTGCTAAACGATTCATGTTGACATGGGCCTCTCGTGTAGCTAGGTAGGAGAAGCGTTGTTCTTAAAGGCCTTGTTTCGTTCGACAGACCGCTCGCTGCAAGCTGGTGGGGGACAAGCTTCAGTTCAGCCTCAATACAAAGTCCCCGTCCTCGGCAGAACCACGCCCATACACCGTTGAGATCGCTCCCCTCCAGATACAGGTAAATACACCACCAACCATCCATTTAGCAGCCTGCACGCGCGCTCATTTGGGTCTTTAACGTCATGGCTCCTAAACAGAGGGTCACCTTAACAGCGGGGCTGGGCCACTCCGAAGTCACTGGGAGCTTGTTTTAATTGGTGGGGCTGTGCTGTTGCTGCTACTACTGCTGCTGCTGATTCATTGAACAGTGGCAATCTCGTCTTGTTTCACTGTTGGCAGGAGAAAAAACATAAAAATGCTTGCCGTAGGCAAATGCCCGTAAGAGCTCCATTTAGATTGCTGCCAGACCCATAAAGAGGGCTTTTGGCAAAGGATGGCTTTGCTCGCCTGTTCTGTCCTTTTACCGAAATAAATCGTTAAATCATGTAAACGTAAGAGCTGAGGTTACTCTCTGAATATCCGACATGCTACTGGGCAGGTGTTGTCTTGATCATCCAGCTTTAAATGGCTCAAGCATCGTATTGCTGATTTCAGGGTTCAAGTACCGTGTGACCAAAAACAATGATGTCATGTATAACCTATGTGCTTCTTTTCAAAAACGTTTGATTCAGACCTGCATTTGAATCTAGTCCTCATGAAGGGCACGCGTAGCAGGTGTCCAAGTTGAATGACAGCTATTTATAAGCCAATAAGGGGCTTGCTGGCCCGGCCGTGGGCCTAATCTCCCTGTGCTGTAAATACAAAGGCAGTGAGCCGCTTGAAGGCTCAGGTCTGGTTTGGGAACGGGCCTTTCTTGTTTTAGCTGTTGATTGATTGGTGAAAGCCTTCCATGGAGTGCTTTCCCCCTCTGTCTGGAGCATTCAACGCGCCCATCCACCTTTTTACTCCTGAGCATCCGTGATCACCCCAGAGGTTCCAGTTTGTTAGGCTCTGACTCATGCCCCTGCTAGAACAGTCCTGGCCGGTGCAGGGGGTGGTGTCCCAGGCCTGTGCCTGTGAACCCTGAACCCCTGCTGTTATTCCACGTGAATAATGAACACACACACACAATGAGGGCGGCCAGCCGCTCTCGCTCTCACTTTGTTTTCAAACAGCGTTGTGCCGTGCTACTGTATCGCGTCATGAGGCCTCGCTGCACGGGATGCTAATAACACAGACATTCCTGCTAACCGCGCACATTTTCTACTTTGAACCGGAACAAACCAGAGTATGGCCTCCGCCGTATGTTATGGCTTTAAGGGTATGATCTCACTAGAACTAAACTTAGATGTAACTTCTCTAGTAGATATTTGACCAAGCCCAGCCGCCCAGTGTAGGGCCATCCGGGTCGTTATTTTATATCCATGTAGGCATTCTGCATTGGGATCTGATGAGGCCTTTGTTTGGTAGCACAGAGGCGACTGTAGTACACTGGCGGTGGAATCCAGGCATGCTGGCGCAGGAGGTGTGTGTTTGTGTGTGCTTGTGTGTGGAGGAATTCTGTTGCTGGATTTGTTTCACAACCAATTGTGGCCAATAAATAATTCCCTTTTTGTTTCGCTTCGTCCATAGAGGTGGTTCATTGTTCATCAGTTCCCTTAATGCGTTGTTGTTGCTCCGGCCAACAGTATGTCTTTCTTCGGAAAGGAGTTGAGAGGTTTCTAAGCCTGCTGGATTTCATTGTCAATGTTTTTTATGCCTTTTCCCAGTGGTATCATTTCATGGTCTTATTGTGAGAGAGCCAAATCTGGGCTTTTCAGGACATCAAATGTGGAATGAAAAAGTAATGCGTGACAATAATGACCTTAATGTGAAAGAATCCAGCATGCGGTTGGTTTCACCCTTCACCTGAATCCTTTTGAGTAAAGAACCATAGTAATGACCCTGACCCTGCGCATGTTGTGTGCTTCGTGTTGCCCCAGCTGGACCTTGACCTCCAGGAGGCCGGTGAGCAGGTCAAGGTGGGATGGGGCGTGTCCTACATGGACACCCGGGACCTACGGCTCACCCCGAGCCTCACTCAGGTAACGCTGCGCTGAGCACCGTGACTGTAGTGCGACTATAGGAACGCTTTGAAGCCAAGTGGGTCAGGTGGTTATTGTAGCGGCGGAGGTGTTCGACTCTCAGCCGAGAGGTACCGGGTTCGATCCCCACATGTCCGCCCCCTCACCTGTGGACGTCCTTGAGCAAGAAGTCTCCTTGTGTCTGAATTGACGGTTTGGAGCATAGAGACCGAATATGAGTCCAACGAATAGCGACCAAACCGTTCTTCAGCCTTTCCTTTTGAATGCAGTTTACCTACATGTGTATCACCACAGCACACGTGGCACAGACATGTTCTCCTCTCCTCTTCAGGACAACGGCACGTCCCCTGGCGTTGGCGAGCTGAAGGACCGGATCAGGAGGCTGCTGTGTGCCGCACGGCCCTCCGTGTCGCTGAGCTGCAGGCCCGCTCAGCTCCCGGGGCTCAAGGTGAGCCCAGCCACCAGCGAGCCACCAGGTCTGAAGCCCAGCCTGTGACCCGCGGCTATGGGTCCATGAAAGGGCGATGCCTGGCCTGCGTATTTTTATTTTTATTTTTTTATAACTGTGGCCAATCTGCCCTGTACTCTTAGAGCTTCACATTATTGCGCCAACATGTGAGGGAACAGCCCTGCCCGTTGGGAACAGCCCTGCCCGTTTGGAGCCATTGGGGCTGGGTGTCTCGCTCAGGGACATTTTGCCCCGGGGATGCAAGCTGTTGATATCTCTCTGATGTCTCCGAAGCATGACTTTCAAATGTTGAGTCTTCCTGATTATATCGTTCCGAAGTTGTGTCTGTGTTGGAACCATCATTATAGTTTCCAAGCCGTTCATATCTGGTGATTCACACTCTGACATACGTAGTTTTTCGAAGGGGGTAATGACAAACTGCACACGTCTGTAATCTATGTGTGCATTGCATAAATAAAGCCCTTGTCTATCGAAGGCGTTTGCAGCCCTGGGCCGTAATTACAGTCAAAACAAACAGGGCACAATGAGTGTGTTTGTCATTCAGATTCAGCTGTCAATAGCCCTGCGTCGCCTGCGCCGTCAGCCATGTTTACCTGGCTGGACTAATAAGCGTGTTGCTTGCTACTCCGTTTAGTGGGCTGGGTTTTACATTTGTCTGAATGCTGTTGGGCTGAGCCCCTATATTTGAATACCCGGATATTCGTTTGTTAGGTATGTATTTGAATCAATTCAATATTCTAATAATGTCCGCCTGCTACGTTTACAGGCAGTGAAAGAGACTCCCTATGAAGGGATTTCTTTCTTTATATTTTCTTCCCAGAATATTCAGAAAGGGATGGGCGTGAGGAATCGAGTACTCGAGTACTCCTCGTTACAAATGAACTCGGTTGGTTGACAGGCAAACTCGAGTTTGCATTTTCTGTGTGGCACCACTGGCGTGTGCCGTGCACAAAGCAAATCAAATGTATCAAATTTCTGTGCTGCGCCATGTGTGCACAACGTCAGATTTCAAAAAGTTAAGAGTTGGCGGTTAGAGCAAAGCGCAGCGAAGTATTGAAATACTTTAGAGAAATAGATCATAAGGTGAAATGTCAAATATGCCAAGCGAAATTGAGCTACCAGAGTACCACAAGTACTATGCGCCAACATATGCTCCTGAAACACAACGGTGAGTTCGGGAAAGCAGACCCGCAGCAACCAAGTGTCGGTTATTTTCACCGCCGCAAGACGCAGCTGTAATCCGAGTATTTTTTTTAGTTCATTTGCTGCCGTTTTATTTGCAGCTTTAAATTATTTGCAATGGTTAGGCTACTTGTTTCCTTTTTTCTTCCTTTTTTTACGTTACAGGCCTTTGTTCGAAGTGATTTAAATTGTGAGACGCATATTTATTTTTTCAAGGAAAATGTGTTTTGAACGTTTGCCAAAATAAATAATGAATACTCTGATAACTCTTGACCTGATTTGATTGAGAATAAGCATTACATGTTTGGTTGGTAATATTGCCGTTCATCATTAGGCCAATTCCTGCTGCAGATGCGTTGCATTCTAAAAATAGATTCGTTTTAAACGAGTACTCGATTGATCCTCGAGGAATTCATTCGATCACTCGAGTTTGGAATTTACTACTCGTGCCCATCCCTAACCAATATCCAATGCATCCTACCTTTTTACGGTGTTTGGTTTGGACAATGACCGCAGCCGTGCCCGGATGAAGAAGTAGAGGTTTATCATCCGTGTTGGCGGTCACATGACCTCCTCTTCCCTGTTGTGTTTCTGGAAAGCAGGAGTCATGCAGCAAGGTGTTGTCCCCCCCCAAACCACCACGGGCACACGAATGGAAGCTGCTGGTCAAGAACTTCCGGGTCACTCTACATCAGGACGGAGCATCTGCAGGTAGGGCCCGTTTGTTTTTGTTTTTGTGGGCTTTTGTGTTTTATTTTGTGTCCAAGTGTTTCTTTTGACATGTTTATCCCAGTGACTGCTGACTCACTTTGACTTGCATTATTATTTTATTGGTCTGTAGATGTACAAACATATCACATGACTTACAGAACACCTCTTGCTCTATTTGGAGTTTCTAGAAGACGCCTCTTCAAAGCCTTGACACTTAAAGTTAAAGCTCAACCTTTACTTGTGATGTGGGCCTAACACCCAGGTTACATAAGTTTAATATTGAGTTATCATGTGATTTTCTGTTGATTAACTAGTAACTAATATGTCTCCCCCCCGGGGGGTATATTCACTCATAACATTGCACAAGTTTACATATTTGCTCACTCACCACAGCTTTCTGCATGAAATGGACATTATACACACTTCCCCTCGAGTAAGACCAATTATTTTGATTCCGACAAAAAATATCACAAACAACAACAAACTCCATTCCATCTTGTGCTTATGAATAGGCAAGCATGTCTACGTAGTCCCGCATTTAATTACTTTTGATGAAGGATTTGGATTCGGATATTTTTTTTGCAATTGCATTCCCGCAACTTTTATCGCAGAAAACCCACAAAAAGCACTGCATATTTCTCCGGAAATTACGTTTTCTTTTGGGCATGACAATCGCGGAAAAAAGCTGAATCCTGAAAGGCTGACCAAGCGAAGCCATGTACTCTAAAAGGAAGAAGACAATCACCCTGATGGGGATGTTATTGATGAGCTCTACCTCCTGGCCCGGCACCAGGGGCTGAGTCTTCCTCACAGCGACTCCTTCCTGTGTTCCGGTCCTTGCTCACATCTCTCTCAGCAGAACGGATGCCTGGGCCCACTTTGCCCAAAGAGATACTTGGCTCTCGGTTGCTAAACCCCCCCCCCCCCCGTCTGACATAAATGATCACCTTCTACCGAGGCAAGCAAATTGTTCAATCGTTCAGAACAGGGCGGTTGGCCGTCCCGGTAAATCGTTGTATAATTCACGGTCCCGGATACGCTTTTGGCTGACCTCACCCTTTTCCAAACGACATGCAAGTGGTCGCAGCGATTTGTGATGTCCCCCTGCATAAGCGGTTTGACCGGAGATCTGCTGCTGAAGACCATTAACTGCTCCTCCTTATGTCATCGTGACCTGCCCTAGTTTTGTCCTGAGAGCTGGCGGGGGTTATTTATTTATTTATAGATGGGATCGGTCTGTGTCTGGGGGGATCTTTTGTTGCTGAATTGCTACATAGCTCATGGATTCGTGGAACAGTCTGAACGTTTTAAAAGGGACGTTCAAGCTTGTGTCATCAGTTGACTTCCTTCCCTTCTCTCCCCTCCCTCCATTTCATGATTCCCCTTGTTTATCTACCTAACTCGTCCTTTATTCCTACAGGTCCCTGTGACATGATTTTACCCTGCGTGTTTCCTGTGAAGCGACGGAGAGAAGCCCTTTGTTTTAATACGTGGTCTGTGTCTGTGGTATCCGCAGGCAGCATGAATCCTGTGTGCGTCATGCAGATGGACGACCCTCCACAAAGGTTCTCTACCTCGGTCCAGAAGAACTCCACCTCGCCCTCCTGGGACCAGCCTTTCATATTGTAGGTCCACCTCTATAGTATTGTACTACGGAATAGTATAGAAAAATAATCCTAATCACTCAAGGTGCTTTGACATTCACTCAGTAAAGACTGTTAAAACCCCCACAATTAAAAGCAGTGGATCAATCAAAGGCAGGGATACATTTACAAGGGCAGTCCATCCATCAATCGATCTACACGTCTATTATTGTTATATTTATAGCATTCGTCGATAACTGCAACATCATGCGGCTTACTGAAATTGTATTTACATTTGTATTATTTTCTTCATAATCTTGACTACATCCCGTCCGTCTCTCTTCTCTCTGTCTGACTTAGTGAGCTGAATGGGCGTTCGAAAGAGCTCAACATCCAGCTACTGAATGATGGGCAACCTCAAGAGGGTAAGACGGAATTTCTGTCTGTGTGTCTGTCTTGCATGAGACAGAGTGGCGCTTAGCATCCGTTGTTAATTCTACAGGCTGCGTCAAACGGCCGAACCACTAGTGTATGAGTAGCCGTGGATGAATAGCAGTCTACTCTTATACAAATAATAGTAATGCATTCGATTTTAAAGCCTCTCTCTGACTGAAGGACTTATGGGAACCCCAGAGTAACTGAACACAATCAGTATTAAATGACTGCAGTAATGTTTCACAAAGTCAGTAGGCCTGGATTACTCTTACTGTTGCTCTGCGTTTAGTAGGAAAACCAATGGATTGTATAATGTAGTGGACGTTTTTGTCATGATGAGTTGGTATATTTGTCCCAAGGCTTGGGTTACATTTGGTGTTCCTCTCTCATTAGCATCCGGTCGGATTGCGCAAAAAGTCTCCGGTGGCTTTAATGTCCCATCGAGGCCGTTGCTTGGTCAGATGAGCCAGCTCAGCCTGGGAGATGGAATTGAGCCGTTCACACTCCCCAGGGCCCATATCATCATCACAAACCCTTTTTATTGAGAAAGTGCAGCTCTGCAAATGAACAGGTGCAGGGCAAAGTAGGCCAAAATCTGTTCACCAACTGAAGTCATCTTCCTTTAAGTTCCTCCTACAAAAGTTTGAAACCCTGGTAAAGCCACTTGCCTTGTAGCACAAGTGCTGACTGTGTACACACAGGTGTACATCCCCTTTCTTCAGATGCTGCGGATGCATAAAGAACTATAATCTGTTAACACATTTTGCTATCTGTGTGTGTAACCTTAAGATTGCAGACACACTGTTGTGTAGACTTGACGCCAAGTAACTCATTGTAAGAGGTCTGATCATAAATCAGAGGTGTTTGCACTGCAGTAACCGTCATATATCTGTCCTGATGTCAGATCTTTCATTGGCATGACAATTGTCACCTCAGCCAAATTGCAAATCTATAATCACTTTATTTACATAGGGCATTTGTTTAACAAGTCCTGAATTGGTCAACAAAGATTGTTGCTAGAGGGTTGGTTGTTAAATGACACCCATAATTGCCATGCGATGGCCATACTAGTTGGCAGCCTATTGAGGCTGTTGGATAGTGAGGGTAAACAGTGGCGTATCCACCCTGTCCTATAATCCTACTTTAACCGCAGTTCTTGCTGCTCAGTTTCTATGGGTTTCAGTGGGATCTGAGTGTGCGATCGGACTGAAAAATGTGCTGCTTGTGTTTCCAGATTCTTTACTAGGTCAGGTGTCTGTGCCTTTCCATCTGGCCAAGATGCAACCCAAAGGACAGCAAACATTTGCACTCATGACCAAAGACCAAGTGACTGGATCACTGACTACTGAGGTAAATTGACGTGCAATGATTAATCACGATGCGCTTCTTACCTGACATGTCATGTGAATAAAGTTATTGTGCATGTTCATCACATATATTCGTTTTCTGTATATTTTTATTTTCTATGTGGGGCAATTATCCCCAACCGTTGAACTCTTGCTTCGTATTTCCATAATAACCATGAAGTGATGTATAAGCAGGTTATTAATAACCGACCCTCCTTTCTGTTCCAGTTTACCTACCTGGAGCCCAGCGAGGTGCGCACCTGGCTGCCCCCCACCCCGGCACCCACCAAGCGGGTGGAGATGGACCGCACGGTGATGCCCTGCGGCACGGTGGTCACCACCATCACGGCGGTGAAGAGCAAGCCGGGCCGAGCGCTCTCCACCTCCATCAGCACAGGTACATGTTCGCCAGGTCCATCGCAGTAGCCTGAGGCCCAGAGATTAGCCTGCAGGTTAACCTATGTGGGGGAAAGTAGGCAGCAAATGACTCCAACGAGATTAATCTCCAAGTTTAGAGCCGCACCTCGAGCCATTTCGACCAATTTTATTTGTGAACGTTTGTTAAGGGTTTCCGTGGTTTGCAGTAATTTGTGCTCCCCGACTCGTATTATAAAGAAGTGATGGTGCGGCCGCCCGTTATTAGCTGGTGGGAGTTTAGTCGCAGGTGTTAGTTTCCACCTCATCCGTCTCGAGGCTTGAATGCTCAACATTGAGATTTGCTAATCCACTCTTGCTCTAGTGTTGGCCTGCATAACACTTATTTGACTGAATCCTTTGTCCAAAGTAAATTCATAAATGAAGATGCAACCCAAAAAGTTCATGACTCATTGGAGCACATACAATTCCAATGCACTACAGGTTCAAATAAGCTTACTGCTGTAAGTGCTACAATATAGAAACAAGAGATGGGGAGAGTTGTTCCTTTCTTTTGTATTCATTTAGCATCACGGGCCAGGACGCCGTCAGAAAAGATTAGTTTTCATCCTGCGGCAGAAGATCGGTGGGGTCTCAGCTGTACTGATGTCAGTGGGGGGCTCGTTCCAACGTTGTGCAGCCAGGACAGCAGACATCATAATTTAGTTGAGTGGCTGATGGGTTCCTAATTAGTCAGGGAGTAGCATGTCACGGAGTGTAGCGGACATTCCCAGCATACATTCAGTTACGCTGGAAGTTAGATTTTGGTCTGCATGTAAACAAAGTATTACAGATCTGTAGATATTGTTTTTGCAATGCGACGTCTACCAATCACTTCAAACTAGATTTTCCACATACCTTTATAAACACGTTCATGCTGTTTTTATAGGTCACTTCGATGCCGGTACATTATGCCGAGGTCTGTTCATGCTTGGCTCCTGATGGAACTCGCTGGTGCATTGCATTCATGACACGGTTGCTGCTATGCATTCTTTGTTGAATGCTATTTATGCAATCGCTGATAAACATGACTTGGCAGAAAAAGCTCTTAGATTCCCTCTCACTAGGACAAAAAAATGACTTGTCTTCTCAAAGCGTTTAATCAAAACGACATGTTTTCCTAAAAATAAGAGCGGCAAAGAATACCAACTCCTATCTTTGGATGACATGGCCCATATGCTTGGGGGGACACCGGGAAAGTTGGCGAAAAGCGATTACAGTTTCTGTCACGCGGTAGAAGTGAAACATAATCACGCCAAAAAGTCACCGTCACTGCAGGGGTTACAGTGTCAAACCGCACAGGAAGTCATTCCATTCTCCGTCCCCCTCAGAGTCCACCCAGAAGGCCACGCCCACAAAGTCCAAGCTGTCGGAGCGCCGCGTCTCTGAACTGCCGGTGGCGGGGTCGGCGGGCGCCATGGTGAACAAGACGCTGTCGTCGTCGGACACGGAGCTGCTCATGCTCAACGGCACGGACCCGGTGGCGGAGGCCGCCATCCGCCAGCTGCACCAGTCCGCCAAGCAGAAGCTCAAGTCCCCGGTCAAGAAGAGCACCATCATCATATCCGGCATCACCAAGGTAACGGGGTCGGGCCCGGCGGGGGGGTGGTACTTAAAATGTAATAGCGGTTGTTTGAGTCTTCGGCTCGCTCCCTACGGGTCAAACAGCTCTTCAGGAGCTACGCTTTGAACCGGAGTCTCTGGGTTTATGTTGCGAACAATAAGAATTCAGCACTTTTGTCTGCTGGTAAAAATAACCAACATAACTTCGCAGCCATGACCATGTCATATTATATAAGGCATGGCTCTCCACTGAAGCAGCTTTTCATCAATCAGTGACAGCCATGGTGTACAAACGGATTGTGGAATGGATCGTGATATAACCCAGGACGGGTTATAGAGAGTCTCTGTGGACTTCTAAACCACTCCATTCACACAGAGTTGCTGAGTTTATGAGTCAACAGGGTTAGATCAGGCCAAATAGTTGCCGGTTTTCCCCCCTTGTGTTGTCCAACGAGGACATGCAGCAGCACTTTCAGGGCTGGTTGTGGCATGACTCCTTTTACTAGGAAGAGCTTGGTCATAATCTTTTATGTGCTGCAGAACAAATGACAATGGGTTGGTTACTTTCCACAGCCTTTTCCACCTCAGAAGTGTCTTTCACTGAACATTAATTTATCCACTTTTTATAGTTTTTAGGATTAAATATACATTTTCTATATTCTGTGCCACCAGCCTTTCACTGTGCTCATACTGTATAGTCGTTTTACGTAAGGAAATTACAAAAAGTGTATTTATCCTTCACAGTTTATATTTTACATAGAAATCAAAGGCCCGTAAAACCATTTGTTTCCTAAAGCTCTGCTGGCCTCTCTCCCCCCCCCCAGGCCCCCCTGTCCCAGGACGACGAGCTGGCCCTGATGGCGGACTACGCCGCCGCCATGGACGCCTCCATGTCTGAGGGCAGCTCCAGCCAGGACATGACGATCGCCATCGCCTCTGGCTCCAGCAGCCCTCCACCTCTGTCAGAGGCTCAGGCGCCCGGCCCCGGTGCACTGGGGCGCCCCCCGCAGGACTGGGAGAGCCAGGCGGGCGACGAGATGGAGAACCTGTCCCTATCGATGTGTGTGTCTGAGGCCAGCTGCAAGAAGAGCAGAGGTGAACCACGGAGGGACTGCGTTCGCCTGAGGTTTTGGGTTGGTGGTTGGGGTGGGGGGATGTATGCATGGTGTTATTGACCTGGTCTTGGTGTACCTCTAATGCTCGTCAAACCTTGCTTCTTTGATGTTTTTTTTCTACCATGCCATCTTAGAGGAAAACGGCGCTACTAAGCAGCCATTTTGCCCAGACCAGTAAGTTACTTTGTAGATTAGAAAACATGTGTGTGCGAGAGAGTATGAAAGAACCTTTTGTGGTGACATGAAATGATTGCTCTGTATCGGCACTGACACATTGGAGCGGGGCTGAACAATGTAGACATGATATGAACATGATTTGGATTATTCATTTAACAATGTCATTTCCTGTCTTGTCAAGTTCATATGGATCTTGACATTGTTGAGGATTAAATTGTAGGTAGTTTGTCATATGCCTCGTCATGCAGTTTCTAAACATGGCGAGTTACTGCTAAAAGTAAATTAAAATGTACCTTTTTTTTTTTTTTTCATAAATTGTTCAGCCCTGGCTAGTAGGCTCTCTAGTATGTAGAAAGTAGATGATAGTTAGTAGGTAGAATATGATACTCTGGTGTTTTTTTATTCACACATTTCATTTTAATTTGAAGGACAAGCAACACTCTTCTACTTGTTTGTGCACTATGATATGGTTTCATGAATGAAATCATGGCATGGATTCATACAATCACATACAGATGAAAGATTTGACTTTAATTGGGATTTAATGCATGTGAATTTGTGCACAAGTATATTTCTCAGAAATTATATTGAATTGTATAGTATGGGGTATTACTTAAACTTTTGTACATAAGCGAACACTAGTTTACATAATCCCTTTTAAAGTGAACCCCTTGTTTCAGCTCAAATTCGAAAACCCAGATGTATAAGTATGTGTTTTGGGCTTAGAGTTGTAGAAAGGAGGGGGGCGTGTTTTCTCATGGATTGACCAATTTCAACTTTTTTAAGCTCTTTTAGTACCTTATTTGTGTATGATCTTAATAAGGAGCGAATATAAGTTGTGAATGAAATGTGGCATACACAGCGGTGTTATACCATAAGGGTCCGAGAAGCTAAACCCTCTCTCGGACTCGGACATCAACACATGGAGTTTCAACCATCCATACACCTCGCCAAGGGTGTCCCTTCAACGTCACAATTACAAAGCAACTTGAGTTCGGAGCAGAGTAGAAAGTTCATAAATTGGAGACTGACAAAGGATTTTACACCTGTTTTCTCAAAGTGAAGATGTTATAGCAGTGACAAACAGCCAAGATATACTGCTATGCCACCCACGTCTCAAAAGAAAAAACGGCCTCTTAAGGTACTCCAGATTTCTATACAACATGACATTAAAAGGCCAACCATCATCAATGGCATGCATCTGTGGATGTAGGGGAATATTCTGTGGGACATTTCTAACGGGGTAACACAAAATGAATCACCAAAGATCTATGGTGATAATGAATGGACAGTCAGACAACAATGGCCTTTCAATTACGGCTACCGTAAACAGGCATACAAGTCGGGCTGTTATCCCCTGAAAGGTTTGTTACCAATTCCATTGATTCTGAAGACCAGCTTCAGGTCTTGTGGGATTCAGTCTTGACCTAGATTAAGCTTCAACTCACATAAACACAGCACCAAACAAAAGGCAACCGTTCCCCCGAGGATGTGAACAACCTTTACTGGTCTCCCTCTCTCTGCAAGCGTCACCATTAACCAATTCTCCCTTCCTTCGGGACGCAGGAAGCTTCCTCCAGAAGAGCGCCAAGCTGTTCTTCCGCCGGCGGCACCAGCGCAAGGAGCCGGGGATGAGCCAGTCCCATAACGACCTGGTGTACCTGGAGCAGCCGGCGGCGGTGGACCGCGCCCGCCACACCGCCACGCTCAGCCGCATGCGCAGCAAGCTGCTCCCCAAGCACAAGAGCAAAGCCAACGGTTCTACCTCGCCGCCGGGGGGGCCTACGCAGTGACCCCCCCCCCCCCACACACAGTCCATGCCCGCTACAGCACCGCTACTCCAAAGCCCACCGCAACTTTACAGCCCCCCCTCCCCCCGTTCACTATCAGCGCCTCAACCTTGACCTCCCCTACCCCTCCCCGCTCTGTGCGCTCCACGCGCCGGGATAGAGATGTGTTTTTGAACATAGCGGACATGAATATTTTGGAAATTAATGCGATCGCTTACGTCGACGTCCGTCGACGGATGACGGAGGGCGTGTCTGGCATATGGCAACAGAGCCGACGGAACAGATTGTCCCAAAATAAATTTTGAGAGCGCCCCTTGCAAAGTCAATGAGATCCGTCGACGGACGTATACAGTGTGAACGCGGTGTTATTAAGCATCCCACCCCCCCCACCACCAATCCACTCCACCCTGCTGAAGTACCCTTCCTAAACCCAGCCTTGTGGACATGGCGTAAAGAGAGACAGACAGGCGATGCATGGTTTGGTCGACCCCGTCTTGCGAAGAGGGTCTTGAGATTCATGGAAATGCAGAAGCGTAGTCTTATGCATGTTTGATTTTATTTGGACCGTATGCAACGACGACAAGTCATCTTTTAGCAGTTCAGCGGCCTTGTGCCACGCAAAATGGCGGATGTGCACGTCTTCACTGTGTACCCTACTGACTCCGGAGGGTTGAAATAATTGTGATTCTCACGGGCGTCAGGCTATTGTAGGCCAGTGACGAGGAGCGGGTATGATTTGCACATCAGCCATGACTTTTTTTTTTGTCATTCATGAACTTGATGTACGAGTGCAATGGTGAAAGAGACTCTTATTAGTTGGAAATGTTTTGCTCATATTCACCTAGTGATTTTATGTGTAAATGGGGCATAAAGGGAGACCGTTGACTCGTTCTTTTATTGCAAGATAAGGAAAAAATTATCGTAATGAAATAATCTCAAACACTAGTTGTGTTGGCATTTTATGAAATAAGGAATTCAAGTACATGAATATCAGATTGTACTGCTTGATTGTTAATGTGGCAAATTCCATATGTGATACAATATAAGAACATTTTTAAAAGATGATAACTATTGAAACCTGAGCAGCAAGGACTAATATTAAACCTTTATCCGAATTCATAATTATTCATTAATTATTCATGGGCATGGTCTAAGATATTTTGCTATATTGATGAGTCGTAAAAGTCACCCAAGAACTTTAATACAAAAAAAAAAGCGTAATTGCGATGAAATTGTTACTGTTTCTTACTGTGGGGAATATTGCAGTGTGTCTGTCATTGTCATTTGAATGTTTTATTTCTTATTTGCGGTGTTTTCAAAATGGTTATCCACTTCTTTAGTCTTCCAGGATGCTCTCTCGGACACTACTCTTGTAGATGGGTTTTTCGGTGTGTCAAAGGGAACCAAACAGGCCAGAATGGAGACTTTGACACTACTGTTAAGCCATACAAATTGCAGTGCTTGTTAATGAAACCGGTTCTGTGCTCATTTGGATTGTGTATATTTCCATTGATTTGAAATGTCAATTTCTTTGAATATGTGTTTTTCTTTCTTTATAAAACAATTGTATCGTGGCTTTGAACGAGCATCGATAGTGAAAACCTTTTTTTGGTAACAGTTGAACGGTTTTTTGTTTTGATTGTTTTTAACCCAGCTAATGAATGTATTAGTTTCGTGGACATCTCGTCGAACGATGTTCTTCAAGAAAATCTGTTACTTCTAACTACTGTCCGTCCCGTTTTCTCCAACGGGACCACACGTTTGACTGGGAGCGACGGCCTATGCGCCACAACAGACAAAAGCGGGATGCTCCTCGATGTCAAAAGGATGTTCCGCTCGGTTCAATTCAGGGGAAGCTGGAGCTCACCCCTCCGTGCCCGAGCTCTATGGACACTGTATGGACTGGACCTGAATTGACGCGTTTGATCGGCCAGCGCTCTTTCCTCACAATCTGAGACTTCTTATTAAGAAGGCCGGGAACATAATCAGAAACCTGACTCAGACTGATAACGTCTGCCTGCCAGGACGTTGTGGCCAAAATGTGCCTGTCGTTCAAGGTGGCCTATTCCGCAGACATGTTTGTTTTCCTTTTTTCTTATCGTACCAAGAGAGGCATTTACAAGGGACTGCTGCCCAACCAAAGCAAATCCTCTACAGTGTGGGTGTACTTTTTTTTTTGTTACTAAACTAAGGTCCTAATTTATAGCAAAGTAGCGGGGTGATTAAGATTATGCTATTACCAACATTAAGGATTAAAGAATGGAGAAATAAATGGGTTGCTTTATACATGCAAACTTTCATTGTCCCTTAGGAAATGGCAGCCTGTAAGCTATGCAATTGTAATACATTCAAGCAATGAGCTTTTATGTGATTAATAAACTTCCTTCCCATAATTAACATGTTATTGTATTGTATTTATATTCAGCAATAAACATTGACTCAAGAACCTGTTTCACTTGCAGTGCTTATCACAGATCACACATGATTCCCTGTTAATTACCATATATAGGTCTACCGACCATTCTTTTTTGTTTGGTTTTAACTAAGCCATAACAAACTATGGCTTCGTCAGGATAAACTGAAATCCCAACTACTTGCAAAAGGTTTTGTAGTACGCACAAAAACAAGCATTTGTGAACATCGCAATATGCCTACATTACCCAGAATGCCTTTCATGCGACTATTGTTTCCGGTCCTGCGCCTTCTCTGGAGCGGATTGGAACCTGGAGTCAGGATTCAATAAATGAGTAGTCTTCACAATAAAGGTAAACTGTTTTAACACTTATGTGAGTCGTTTTTTAACATTACAGCAACGCACGTCCGTAGAATATGTGCAGCTCATTGAAATGGACCACGCCGAATTTCACTGGGTGTCTTTTAGCCCCGGGGTATTGACATTGAAGTGTACAGGCTCCGGTTGCCGTTTGCGTGTCCATTCCATCCGCCATGCCGATTGTTCTTTGTTACATACAGGGGAGCACTGAGCCCTCCGAGATCGGAGTTAAAACCCGGCAAGAGAGGGAATCCACTGAAATCCTGGATCTCATGCTGCCATGGATTGCATACATTATACTTCCTCTTGATTATGCCCCTCCGCTGTGTTTTCGTGAATGGTGGATGCCGCTGTCATGTTGTTCACTGTGGTTACCAAAAAGGTTCTGCAATACAAGGATAAAGCCATTGATATTGTCCCACATTAAATGAATTCCTTGCTCAGAAGAACACACATTGCACACGTGAACACTGTTACAACTAATAATTTGTTTAAAATTAGTTGACGTTTGTGTATAAATAATTGTTAAATACATTTTGAATCTTAGCTCGTATTCTTGCGTCTTTTACTCATTGCAATGAACCTTATTCTTGATTTTCAGGATTGCCATGATGACTGACCAGGCACCGGATGAGTTCATCTGTGAGTATATTTTAAACGGATGGCTATGACAGGGAGAGGGAGCCTATTTACATGTCATACTCAATGTCTTGTGGTGTTTTCGCCTAGGGTGTGAGGACTGTAGTCAGTACCATGACTCTGAGTGTCCAGAGCTGGGCCCGTTGGTGACCGTGGAGGACTCATTTGTCCTCAGTCGGGCCAGGTGAGCCACTATCTCTCACACACACACACACACACACACACACACACACACACACACACACACACACACACACACACACACACACACACACACACACACACACACACACACACACACACACTACTAGGATATTTACAATTGTTTTATCCCTCAGGGGCATCCAAACGGATGCAATGCATGTGTCGTTATGGTTGTGTTGTTATGAACAATATATCTTGCTTTTCAAATTTCATCCCTCAAACACATTTTTGGTTGACTGAAGTTATTCCATGATTATAAAGAAATGTTATTATGTAAATATTTGTATGAACCTCAATTGGAAAAAACAATGTATCATAGGAAAGGGACTGTCTGATCAAGTCTGGATGTTGTTATAAAGCTGTCAGTTTACTGGATGGGACAGGAAGTAATGCTGCCTTACAGGAAGCTTTTATTTTTTTAGATATCCATTTTCCAGGCAGGGAGACGATGACATTAGTAGAATAATACTGCAGTTCTGCTGCTGGTTGTTCTCAACGTTTTGGGAGTTGTAGTTTGGCTTCCTTCTGGTCCATCACAAGGTAAACATGAGTATGCTGCTTTTGTCCATTATAACAGGTCCTCATTGCCAAGCAGTCTGGAGATCAGAGAGGTGTCCGTCGGCGTGGAGGGGGTGTTCGTACTGCGACAGCTGGTCAAGAGGACACGATTTGGGCCGTTTGAGGCCAAGAGGGTGCCCCACTTGGAGAGAGATGGGCCCTTTCCTCTGAAGGTGCGGACACGACATGTTTACAGCAGCAGTTTCCTTGACTCGGTCCTTTACTGCTCATGAGAAATGTAATTACCATTTGAACAGTACGGAAATGCATTTGTGCATTTGGCCATCTGCCAAGGTAAGAGGGACCAATTATTTAAAATAAGAAAAAAAATAAAAAAAACGTTAAATATTACACACATATTCAGTTTATTTATTTAAGTAACCCTAAATCAACCTGGAATGTATAGATATGGTAGTGGAATATGGGTTATATATTGAAATGGGCTTTGGGCATGTATAAGCAAGCATATCTTGACTATATATCAGTATTGTTCAATGCTCCCTGTGATCTTTGATTAAAAATATTTTCTGTGCTCCAGAAGTTCGGTTTTAATTTCAGCAAATGGGTTTAAAGTCAGATGAGGAGTCTACCCGAGATGTGTGCTACACAGACGTCCACCTCAGCCAAAGTATTCATTACAAACCAGTAACTTTAGACAACAATGTGTCAGAGGTGGAGTGAAGATTCTCCCCGGCTCTCGTGTGTTTGTGGGATCAGATCTTCCAGAGGGACGGGGCGGTGGTGTGTCTGGACTCGTCCAGCGAGGAGGAATGTAACTGGATGATGCTGGTGAGGCCGGCCGGTGACCATGCCCACCAGAACCTGAGCGCCTACCAGCAGGACGATGACGTGTACTTCAACACCTCCCAGGTAGCAAGCCCCTCCTCCCAAGGTCCTCAGGTCCGCTGTGGGCTGCCTGGTCACACTGGTTGCATTTTTATCTTATAGTTTATTTACATTTAATTTCTCTCCATATGTTGGCCTTTAAATTACTTTATTTACCTCTAAATTACTTTATTTCCTTTTTTATTTGTATAGTCCACATTGGGTTTGTTCTAGTCACCAAAAAATTAAATAAATGTGTAATAAAATATTTAACTCTTCCTATAAAAGTGGTGCACTTTTGTTTTAACCATGGTAATCAGAATCAGAACATGGTTGGTTAAAACACCCTCTTAGCACACATCAGTATGGCCCAGTCTGGGGGGTTTCCCTGCGTCAACCCGCCGTGTGTTGTGTGGCCCCTGCAGGACGTGCTGCCGGGGACCGAGCTCCGGGTGTGGTACGGGGCCTTCTACGCCAAGAAGCTGGACAAGCCGACGCTCCGGCCCCCCATGCTGCCGACACCAGCAGGTCAGCAGGGGGAGCTAGAGAGCAGCCAAGGGTTGGCCCTGTCCCACTCTATATGGCTGAATAAACCCTGTATAAAGCTTTACATCCATGAGGAAAAAAAATCACAATGCACTTTAATTGAAGATACTGGCTGTTTGTTTGAAATCCATTTTAACTGGGAGCAATGTACCATGTCATTTTTTATTCTAAGAACAATTCCTACCTTACTATCATGATATTTAGGTATAGTATTAGTAGTTTGTATTACACATAAACAATTTTCATAAATTAATCTTGACAAAAACCATAGCAGCCCTGTGAGGGCTGACTCCATGCAGCTGGGGTCATCCACAATAAGTGTAATGGCTGCTGACATCACAGGTCTCTTTCCATCAAATAGATGTGATCCCCTCAGCCAAGGCAGAAACACTAATGGATGCTGTATCCCCCACGATGGCCGGCGGTGATGAAAACATTAGCGCAGGTGAGTTTCCTCTCTGCATATCGTCTGACCATACGTCAACACATCAAGTTAATTTATAGAGATTATTTGATTCTAAGTATTTTATTATTTGGAAAGGCATCACAATCCCTCAAAAGCATAAGGAAAATGTCTGAATTGAACAGATATATTGTGGAATATCAACTGTGGAGTTATTATTGAAAACATGTTATCTGTTTCAAATGTGCAAATATTATTATTGTACGTATAATACTGTCAATGTCAATACAAATAAGGTCCTATCTTCATCTTAATCTATTTTCTATCCTATATATTATAGTGTTGCTTTATACATACTTATAAATACATAGATATTACATTTTTTATAGGCTGCTGTTATGACAAAAGATTAATCAACTAGAACAGTGAATGAATTAAGAAACCGTCTCATCTATTTATCCACCCACCCATTATCAAACTGTACTTTGAAGACAGCAGTAGAAAGTTTATCACCTGGGCAACAGCATTGGAAAAAAATAAAATAAAAGGCCTCCAAATAGAAAAGAATACCTCCATAGAAAGGAAGAGCTGAGAAACACATCCTAACAGCGTTGTGTCCCCCCCGTCCGTCCGTCCGGCCTCCCCCAGGCCAGCTGCTGAGTCCATTCCACGACGGGAAGGCGGTAGACCAGCTCCTGCCCCGCGAGGACGCCCTCATGGCGCTCAGCAGCACCGTGGAGGAAGAGGAGGAGGAGGAGGCGGCCCTGACCACCGCCACCCCCACAGTGACCACGGCCACCCGCATCCGCGTGGCCCCAAAGAGAGCCGGGGCCCGCGGGAGGAGGGGGAGGGGCCGCAGGGCCGGCGCCGTGTCCTCCTCTTCCTCCTCCTCCACCTCCTCCTCCTCCTCCTCGTCCGCCGGCGCCCACAGCGGTAACCGATACCGTAGGTCTGCGCGCATCTCCTCACAAGAATTCATCTTAAGTATCACATTTTGTTTTATAAAATTGCATATTTGATTGTTAAACATCCACGCAGCCAAATCATGTATTAACCTTATGCAGGCAATTTGATATGCTAGTTAGCAAGCACATATAGCCATTTAACATTAGCGTGATATGAATACTATGCTTGGCACTCCAAGTTATCAAGAAAGCCACAACATAACTCTTTGATCCACCATGATCATGAGCCAAAGTCAGGAATGAGTGTCCTTTCCCCAAACAAATGCTAAAAAGCATAACAAGGAGCCAGCCATAAGATTATTACCTTATCCCACATCCCCGGCCCTCTCCCTCCAGACGTGAAGCCCCTGATGGAGGCCGCGGCCCCCGAGGGCGTGGAGGCGGACCCGGAGAGCGGGGGCAGCCTGCCCACGGGCACGGGCGCGGGCAGCGCCCCCCTCCTCAAGAGACACAAGAGCCGGGAGCACAAGCGCGTGTACCGCTGCAGCCTCTGCAGCAAGGTGTTCCAGAACAGCAGCAACCTCAACAGACACATCCGCTCCCACGGTAGGACCTAGCGCCGCCAGCCCGCCCGCCCGCCTCCCATGGCTTCCTTATGATCCCATGGCAGTCTCGCCTCGCCCCCCCCCGTTCCCATTGGCTGTGGTTAGGTAAAGGGGTGGGGGTTGTTGGTGGTGCTGTCAGGTCCCTGGGTTACTGTTAAAGTGGATTAAAAGCATAATCATGATGATTTTGAATTACCCCCCAATGCAAGTTTAGAGTCTGTAAAAAGTTACAACTAATTATAAGCATCACAATGTTTATAATTATACTGACTTATGATGGTATCACTCTGTGGCCTAATACAGGTATTTATAGTTGAACTGCATGTTGCAGTGAGACTGGATGAAACTATGTTCCTGTGAACTTTATAGTTTGTAGAGCAGGACCCATTCTGCTGCGCTTCCCCAGGTGATAAACTCTACAAATGTGACGAGTGCGACAAGTTGTTCAGCCGCAAGGAGAGCCTGAAGCAGCACATCTCCTACAAGCACAGCAAGAACATGGTAAGTGTGGCCCCCAGGGGCCTCCCGCCGCTCCTTAACACACACACACACACATTGCTAAAGTCCTTCATGAATTATCGTTGTGTCCCACAGCCGGACGTAGACTACAAGTACATCTGCAACATGTGTGACAAGTCCTTCCGCCTGGAGAACGCCTTGAAGTTTCACAACTGCAGAACAGGTCCTCGTCTTCAAAGTTTATTTTACGTCTTCTCTTTTAAGAGACTGTTTTAAATCAACCATTTTGTGTTGTCATTACAACTGCATAACAGGTCATAAACTTCAATGTTTTCAAAATGTCTCTTTCAGGGCATTCCTTTTTATCAATAATTCTGAATTTCTATGTTCGATAGTTTTCATGTCAAGAATTAAATGTGGCGTTTCGATGCAGTAGCTCAGGCGGAAGAGCAGCCGGTTCGATACCCAGCTCCTATTAGCCAATTGTCAAGGTGGTCCTGAGCAAGACAACTAACCCCAACCGCTCCCGATGAGTTGGAAACTAATTGTAAGACCCCTTGAGTGGCGGCAGGTCGGAAGAGCTCTATATAACTGCAGTCAGTTTAGAACCGCCACGCCTGGACCCTGGTGTATATCAGTGTATATCTACTGCGCCAACCCTTCAACCCTCCTCCTCTTCTGCAGACGACAAAACGTTCCAGTGCGACATCTGTTCGCGCTTCTTCTCCACCAACAGCAACCTGTCCAAGCACAAGAAGAAGCACGGCGAGAAGCTGTACTCCTGCCAGATCTGCAACAAGATGTTCTACCGCAAGGACGTCATGCAGGAGCACCACCGGCGCCATGGCATGGGTCGGTCGCTGGTTATTACCCACAATGCACTGTTTCCTCGAAGGGTCACGCTGCACATGTCGGTATAGACGATAAACCTTGAATAACTGCCTTTTAGTAGGGTAGAGAATTGTATCGGAACCAATGTGTTCTTTGAAGCTGAATGATGTACTATATTTATAACAGGAAGCAGGTTGACATGTAAACCAAAGGTTGCTAGTTCGATCCCCGGCTATGTCGAGTTGTCTCCGAGCAAGACAACAAACCCTAACTGCTTCAGACGAGCTGGCCATCGCAGTGAATGGTTGACTCGGCAGTCGGTGTGTGAATGTGTGTATGAATGGTTATGAGTAGCTTTGGACAAAAGCATCTGCTTGATGCCCTAAAGGCAAACTTTATTGTCAGTACATTTTTGAATCTCTCCGTGAGCTGTGGCCACCATGTCTGTCCTCAAGATCCCCCCACAGAGTGACGGTTCAGTGCTACTGTTGTGGTTCGAGCTCACCGTGCGTTCAACTCTTCTTTGGGGCGGACCTTCTCCCCGTGTCTCTGCCCAGGCCCCAAGCACATGAAGAGAGAGGAGCTGGAGGTGAGCGGCGAGGAGGCCACCAAGTACAGGAAGGAGCCCTCGCCCTGTCCCGTCTGCGGCAAGGTGAGAAATGTAACGCATAACTGGCTGGCGGGTTCGATTTCTCCCCCCATATCTGCAGCCCTGCTTGTAGGCGTTCTGGGGCAAGATGTCTAACCCCTACCTGCTCACCAATGCTTGGTATCTTTGTACAAATTACAGGTGGTTTTAGGTTAAAACACTCACAACTGATTGACGACCAAGTCCCAAAATTTGTCTGATACAGTATATCGAATCAAAAGGCACCCTTCTTTTGATAACAATATATAAAATGTATAGTATTTGCACAAACTGTGTTTATCTACAGTCGTATGCAGACAACATTTAGCTAGGTTATAAGACAAACATGCAGGCAAACATTGCTAATTATATCTGATTGAAAATAAATATTTTCATACAAATGCTCTGTCTAAAATATTTGTCCTTGTGTGTGTGTCTGTACGTGTGTGTGTTTGTGTGTGCATACACGTATATAAATGTGTGTGTGTGTGTGTGTGTGTGTGTTCAGGTGTTCTCCTGCCGCAGCAACATGAACAAGCATCTGTTGACCCACGGAGATAAGAAGTACACCTGCGAGATCTGCGGTCGCAAGTTCTTCCGCGTGGATGTCCTCAGAGACCACATCCACGTTCACTTCAAGGTGAGCCGCAGGGTCCCCACTGGGGCCCCAGACCACGCTGAAAGGAGGCCCTTCGGTTCTCAGTTCACTTTATCTTATCCAATCATGAAGCTCGTCTTAAGGCAAATATCATGGCAATACATCAAACACATGATCTCTTGTGACAAATATCACAGCCATACATCATACACATGTTCTGTTGACGCCGCTAGCTCAGGATGTAGAGCGGGTAAGCTGGTAACCGCAAGGTTACTAGTTTGATCCCCGGCTCCTCCTATCGGTCGAGGTGTCCCTGAGCAAAGCACCTAACCCTAACTGCTCCCGACGAGCTGGCTGTCGCCTTGCGTTGTTGACTGACTCCGCCGTCGGTGTGTGAATGTGGGCATGAATGGGTGAATGCCAGGCAATATTGTAAAGCACTTTGGATAAAAGCGCTATATAAATGCAGTCCATTTTACCTCTTTTTTTGTTGTGTTCTCTTGTGGTAAATTTCACAGCAATACATGAAAAATATGTTAGGTTATGACCAGTATCACAGCAGTATGTCAAACACATTTTCTCTCTAGACAAATATCCCAGCAATGCCATGAAACATGTTAGTCTTGTCTCAAGTACCTTCACGTTATCTTGGTGCATTTCAGGTCTCAAAATATCGATATATCTGACTAAATTATTTAATAATTATTTATTGTCTATGTGTTTTGTACTTGGGGGGGGGGGGGGGGGGGGGGGGCAAGACCACATCATTGAGAGGAAAGGATTGGTATAGGAGGATGAGACTGAATAACTAAAGGTATTTCTTTCAGGACATAGCATTGATGGACGAGCAGGAGAGACAGGGCTTCATCAAGAAGATTGGAATCTCCGCTGACGACAGCGACGACTCGGACGAAGACGAAGACGACGATGAGCCAGAGCACCACAAATACAACTGCAAGAAGTGTCAAGTAAGGTTATACCAGACCCAAACGCCACCGGCTGCAGTGACTAATGGAAACTTTCAGGAAACCCGTTGAGCTTGTTATTTCGGTATGAATATAGGTCAAATTTTCTGATGTGAGATTTGAGACTGCTCATTTGCCAGTGATGGCATGTAACAGATCTTCAAACGTTCAGTTCTGGTATTGGGTACCAATGTCCATGTTTTTGTGAAATTGTAGTATTTTATTTTTATTTTTAATTTTTTTAAATAATAACTGCTGTAAACTGATTTTGCGTGTGTGTGTGTGAGCAATAGTAAGGACAGTCTGCTGTTTAAGGTGTTAGACTCTCCAGCTGAAAGGGTCTGAATTTGATCCGTAATAATATCCATGGTCATACCTGTATGCATCCCAGAGCAAGATGTTGCAGGTATCTGAACGGTGCGGTGTGTGTCTCCGTGTGCCAGCTGTCCTTCGCCAAGGGCCGGGACTACCTGAAGCACATCATGGAGCAGCATAAGGAGCGCGGCTACGGCTGCGCCATCTGCAACCGGCGCTTCGCCCTGAAGGCCACGTACAACGCCCACCTGGTCATCCACCGCGAGCAGCTCCCCGACCCCGCCGTCCAGAAGTAAGACCGGGGGCCCGAGGACAGGGGAGGGGCCCTGGGGTGTCACTGGGAGGGGTGGGGTTACGACTGGGAAACGCTGTGGATGCGTTACTGCCGCGAACAGGGACTGATTGAGTTTCGTTATGGATCGCTCGATTAGGGCTTATTGCTTCTGGGAATCCTCAAGGCCTCACTATCAATGTATAATTACGATATTAAACATATATAAAGATATTATGCAAATGGATATTACTACACGTAGAAAAACTGAATGCTGATGAAGCTGTTGTAGAGTAATAGCAAAGTATTTTTAATGATTGCAAAGGTGTTGTATAACAATGTTACTGTGTATCTTAAAGGTACATTCACCCGTGTGAGATTTGTGGCCGGATATTTAACAGCATCGGAAACCTGGAGAGGCATAAGATCATCCACACAGGTGAACCCTAATCCATAAATTGATCCTACTTTACAATACTAATTGAGTAAATCAGTGGAAACGCACAGACAAAACGTTTTTATTATGTTCTCTGGTACGGTAATCACAGAGTTAATTCCAATTAATGTTTGAGGTGTGTGGAATTAGATAAATGCACACCATATTTCATACATTCCAACAAAAGGCATTCTTGCCACCACCACTCAGTGTATTCCCTGTACCCTCTAATGCTAATGCTATGCTACCTCCATTCTGGGTGGTTTCAGGGGTGAAGAGTCACGCCTGCAACCAGTGCAGCAAGTCGTTCGCCAGGAAGGACATGCTGAAGGAACACCTCAGGGTCCACGATGACATCCGGGACTTCCTGTGTGCCGAGTGCGGAAAAGGTTTGGCTCACTGTCGGAGAACCTTGCCTAATTTTACCTTTATTTGAAATACATAACCCTATTTTTGTACCGTTCTTATATATTTAACATTTTGGTGTTGTGAATCGTACCATCTGGATGACATTTAAACACACAAATGAGAGTTTAGTTACTATTTAGTTATTTAGTGGACTCCTTTACAGGGGTTTTTATTTTATTTTAAGATACCTGTCATTCAGGAGCGGGTAGGGCCTGGGCCTTTGCTTAAGGGTGCCTTCAGGTAGACGTGGGGGTTGAACCCGGGACCCAGAAGCCCCACCAACTGTTGGTTTGCTTGTCCCTCCCCCCCCCCGTGTGCAGGCATGAAGACGAAGCATGCGCTGCGTCACCACATGAAGCTCCACAAGGGCATCAAGGAGTACGAGTGCAAAGAGTGCAACCGCAAGTTCGCCCAGAAGGTGAACATGCTGAAGCACTACAAGAGACACACGGGTGAGTCAGGCTGCTGTGTGTGTGTGTGTGTGTGTGTGTGTGTGTGTGTGTGTGTGTGTGTGTGTGTGTGTGTGTGTGTGTGTGTGTGTGTGTGTGTGTGTGTGTGTGTGTGTGTGTGTGTGTGTGTGTGTGTGTGAGAGAGAGACCGTGCATGCACAAACGCATTGACACAATGTGTCTGATATTTGTGTGTGTTCCCTCACAGGTATAAAGGACTTTATGTGTGAGCTCTGTGGGAAGACGTTCAGCGAGAGGACCACCCTGGAGACGCACAAACTCATCCACACAGGCAAGCATCTCCCTCACCATGCATGGTAGACTCGCAATACATGCGTGGTGTGTTTATGCAGGCTATGTATCAGTCGATCAATGAGTTCATGCATCACAGCACACACACACCTTGGTTCCCCCCCCCCTCCTCCAAAAAGGAGTTGATGGATGCGGAGGCTTGAAGTTCAATAGGATGACAATACATAGGCCTATCTTAAGAAGTAAGAACTAGACTGTGAGGAAACATCATTGATTCTTTTATTATTAGTTTATGTTTCCCTCCCCAAATGTTCATTACCGAAAATGTTCCTTATTATTACAAATTCTTTCCTTATTATTGACACAAATGTTCCTTATTATTACCTCAGATGTTCCTTATTATTACCTCAAATGTTCTTCATTATTACCTTAAATGTTCCTTATTATTACCTCAAATGTTCCTTATTAATAACCAAAATGTTCCTAATTATTACAAGCAAACGTTATTATTTCTACCAAAGCTCCTCATTACTCCCACCAATGTGACCCTCCGCTGCCCCTCTCCGTCCACAGTGGGCAAGACGTGGACCTGCGGCACGTGCGACAAGAAGTACCTGACGGAGTACATGCTGCAGAAGCACGTGCACCTGACCCACGAGAGGGTGGAGGCCCAGTCCTGCCACCTGTGTGGCACCAAGGTGTCCACGCGCGCCTCCATGAACCGCCACATACGCCGCAAACACCCAGAGGTGAGGGGGACCCTGTCCAGTCTGACCATGTAAAGCCTGTGTTGAGTCATAATCATCGGTTTAAATATAAAATCTTATTTTTTTGTGTCCAGGTGGTTTTCGTAAGAATTGACGAGTTTGACGATCTTCAGGAACCTCCGACGATTGACGAGTCTGCGATCAGTATTGTGCAGGTTATTGCTTATTTTGTACTTTTAATACACAGGCCGTGACCCAGAACACACAATAGGGTTCCAAAGCACTGTATTGTTGTTGTTGTTTAGATTAACACAAGCTAACTCCTTCTCTAGCAACACTTCAGAGTTGGTCAGTCAGTATATTCTTTGGCGATTTCCGCCAGACCACATAACTCCACGGTGTCAAGGGGCTCATCCTAGCTAATGCCTGCAGTCTGAAAAAAAACTCAGAGAGATTTACGGCTTCATTCCACCAATTCTGTTTGCTTTCAATTACCCAGAAGTCCGTAGTTAACCTGCCCTACTGGGGGCTTTGATGAGAAACTAGGGCTTGAGTTCTGTATGAGTCATAAACCAACGATTGTGAGAGGCAGAACGGAAATTGGTTGCCAACACAGTTATACTGAGTCCAGGTGAACTCTGAATAAACCCCGAGCGTCTCGTACCCCACAGCCCACCCTGAGCCTGGACAAGGACGGCATGCCCCAGGAGCGGCCGGGCGGCACGTCCCGCCACGCCCGCAAGAAACAGAAGCGTGCCGCCGCCGAGCCGGAGCTCTCCTCGTCGGACGAGTACGGCGACTTCCCCGAACAGCGGCAGCACGACGGGCCCATCGCCGAGTTCACCTCCGCCCTGGGGGGAGACGAGCGGGAGACCAGCTCGGCGGTACAGAGCATCCAGCAGGTAAGTCCTCACCTGTTACAGCTCTTGTATTCCTCTGCCCCCACCAATCCTGTGTGAAGAAGGCCGAGCTGAGGTCGTGAAGCCGACCGAGGGAGGAGTATTCCTGGTGGAGGACCGAGTTGATCGTTGATCAGAGGGATCTGTGGAGCAAACCGCTTTGCATCAACCACTGAGGCGTTTTGAATTAATAAAGGAAATGAGCACTGAGTCGCTCTGAATCCGGTGCAGCCGTTTATCCGTATGTCTTCACTCGCTGTGTTTCATTTTACCTGGAGAACCTTTACCTTCTGTGGCTTTAAGAAGGCCAAAAATGTATTTATTTTGGCAAGGCATCTATGAAGATTTCCTTATTTAAAACACAGGACTTTCAAATCATTCAGAAACCTTGAACATTTATATATTATGTATCCATGTATCAGAATAAGCCCTAATCCAGCGTTTATGTAGAAACTCTGAACATCATCACCGCTGGTTCAGAGATGACCTATTCACCACGGGGAGGGGGGGGGGGACTGCAGCTTTGACTGACCCGGTGCCCATGTTCACCCTTCACAGGTGGTGGTCCTGGCCGACCCCAACGCCCCCGCCGTCTCCTCCTCCTCGCCGAGCAACTCCGTGGCGCTGACCAACATCACGGTGACGCCCCTCAGCACCCACGCAGCCGGCGCCCAGTTCACCAGCCTGCAGCCCGTGGCCGTGGGCCACCTGACCTCGGCCGGCGGGGACCGGCCCCTCACCCTGGACAACTCCATCCTCACCGTCACCTTCGACGCTGTCAGCGGCTCGGCGGTGCTCCACAACCGGCCCGGGGAGCTGGGCTCGGAGGTGGCGGTGGTGGGGGGCGGGGCCGGCGGAGGGATCGGGGCGGGAGCCACGGGCGGCGCCGGCGCCGTCGCCCCACAGCCGGTGACGCACTTCATCAACCTCACCACCTTCGTCAATCCCATGGGCCACCCGATGGAGAACCCCAGCCTGGCGTGGAGGCCCATGCCGGCGGTAGAGGCCACAGGGGGGAGTCAGGGGGACCCAGGGGGGGAGGCGGGGCACGGGGAGAGCCAAGAGGCAGCCGGGGGCCAAGACACGGAGCAGGGCCAGGGCGGGGGAGTGGGCCAACCTTCGGACCAGCAGCAGAGCGGGTCGGGACAGCAGATGTACAGCTACTGATGGAGAGCGAAGGGGGTGCCGGTCACCCCTCACACTCATTAGTATCAAGGTTTAGTCATTTTTTTCTTGTTATTTGTAATTACTTTTTATAGAAGTATGACCATGGTCACCCTGATGCCTGTCGAGCCCTATGGATGTTGGAAGAAGCTCATGAATGTTTGCCTTTTTTACATCATTTTGTTGATGCTCTTAAATGTATGAACCGTTTTTAACTGAAGGGGGGAAAAGGTCTGTTGGGCAGACCTTTTAAAAGACGCACGTTTGCAAGATGACTGAATCGGCTATATATAATGTACTACTTTTGATTCACTCAACATGGTACCTTCATAGAAATAAAAACAGATTTGCTTACTGTTCCACTGTTTCTACAGAAAGAAAAAAACATGTCTGTGATGGACAATTAGGATACAGAAGAAAGCTGTTAAGTTTGTATTTTCTATTTAGCGTGTGTGTATATAATGTATATTATCTAATCATTGGGAATTACTGTACTTGAAATCTTTGAAGTAATTTGCATTGATTATTTTTCAAGAAATCTCACCCAAAAATATTTTGCATTTCATTATTTATTTTTTTATTACAGAACATTTTCTCGAAATAGGTGGTACTATATCCCCAACGTTGGCGTTATTTACAGCTCATTGGATGACTTGTGTCACCAACCCAACTTCACCCATCTGACAGTCAGTTTTTTTGTGATTGTTGCGGCCAAAAATCCTTGGTTATGCGGCATTTTTTCTTAAAAAATGCGATGAAATATGCAGCATATTTATGCAATTTTATGCGATGAAATTGGGGGAACTTGCGAAAAAATGCGGGAACTTGCGGGAAAATGCGGGGAGCTTTACGACAGCCTTTAACTGAACAATTGCACAATAATCGGTCAAACTTTTGTGATGAAAAATTATCATTTAAATCCACAAACAACATGTGTAATCCGGGGCATATAAAGACTGGGACCAGAAGAAAATTACTTTCTCTCCATTGAAACCCATTCATATTTTTCGATCTCGGGTCCCATGGGCTCTGCCGGAAGAGGCTTGACTGGTTAGATCAATTAGCCGTGTATAATAAGATACACATTGATACAAGTGTAATCTATTCGACATGAACTGGTAATTTGGCCACTTGCTTTGGTAGCATAATTATAAAATATTTTGTATGACAAACAAAGTATCGAAAACTATTACTATCTAATCCCCATGTATAATGATTGAGGAGAACCATTGGCCCGGAAGAGACGAGTGAATCGCATCACCAAAACAGGACCCGGAGGAGGCGTCGATGCATATTCAACCACAGTCCTCGAGCTGGTGGTTCCGGCTGGCGCAGGTAGACTCACAGAGGCCTATGGGAGATTTTGTTTTAAGTGTGCAGAGAGGCCTACGATTATTACTAGTGTTTAGGAATGAAGCAGAGTGGAAGAAATACGTTGAAATGATTATCTTAACCAACGTATGTTGAGTTTTCAATGTGTCATATTGGCTTGGGCTACTCCAATACGCTTGGGACTGTCAGCCAACTTGAAAGACTGTCGATAAAAGTGGCTGCTGAAATCATAACGTTAATCGTTTTTTGACAGGTGTGATGTGCTTGTTTACATTGATGCCTTCCTCGAAGCTGCATCCCTGGATTAACTCATGTTTAAGAAGATATCAGCATAGCCCAAGGTTCATAATTTAGTTTCATATTCACCAAATAATACATTACAGTGTTGTAAAATAGTAAAGTGCATCCTGAAACCTAATCTGTATCGACATTGTATTAGCTTAGCTCAGTTTGGTTTGTTTCTAGGCCTACTAAGACAACATCTTGTCCAGGGTTTTAACGCATTCTCCTGTCTGTGGGGTGATTTTTGTGTTAAATTTAATTGATACACCAAGTCACATTTTCTACCCACAGGCAGGTGGACACACCAGATATACTGACATAGCTGATGCTGTGTTATTGACTCCACTATACTAGCCGAAGGCTAAATCATTTGGTCAATATCACATAACTGGCTGTTCTTGTTAAGAACCATTTTCCCTCTTTCCTTAGGGGGCATTTTCAGAATGTCGGTCCCCAGAGGAACAAAGGAGTGTGTTGTGATACATGACATTCCTGGGTTCTTATATTCTGTGTCAGTGCCCAGACCTTTCTCCCTCATTGTGAGGAGAAACGTGAGCCAGCCTCTTGCTTGGAGGTAGGCTTTGTGGAGAGAGTATAATATATGAGTATAATAACGGTAGTGTACACAGTGCAGATTCTGGTGAGATTCTTCCTTGTGTGGCAACATCCAGGAAATGATGTCACACTGCAAGCCCAGCCCACATATTTCTTTACCTGAGGTAATCGGTGGTTGGGGGCAGAGCTATATTATGGGCGGAGCCATGCAAGCAGAGGTAGACCAGGAGCAAAAACAAGGAAGAAGTCATACTGAGGAGTTCTCGTCTGCGTGTCGGTGTGTGTGTTCAGCTCTCAGGATTGTAGCAGAAACATTTGAAGGAGGAGTTTTTTGTCCTTCCTCACACTCAACTGAAAGGTTTCTCCAGACCTGGATATGGACCTCCCCGACGCTCCCCATGGGAATATGGGGCTGTTGAGGAACTTTGATTCCCCCGAGTTTGGCAGCTGGGAGAAGATCGGCTCGGGTGGCTTTGGACAAGTATACAAAGTCCGTCATGTACAGTGGAAAACATGGCTGGCCATCAAGTGCCCTCCCTGCCTTCACATGGACGACAAGTAAGTGTTGGGAGAGATTTAATCTAGAGCGACTGTTTCTGTGTGTTGAGGTTTTGTTTTGTGTTGCAGTTTGTGAAGTGGAGCAGGAGGCTTATGTTAAGTGTTTGGAGTGGAGAAGTCACCACATCTTAACTCAGTTGTCTCTGTGTTTAGGACAGATAGGCCTTGCCCAATTGGTGGCTTCTGGTCTAGTTCCCATCAAGAGAGACGTTCTTGGTTGTTGTTTTACGGGTAACAAGTTCAACGTTTAGATGTCCACTACTTCTAATTACCTACGCTCGATTTCAAGCTCCCATTACCTGCAATTAAAAGCCTGTTGGGAGACACAGAGTCCTCTGTTGGGCAGTTTTTATATAAGACCAGTCGTGGCCCTCCAGGCCTTTGCTGCTTATTTACATTCCAAAGGGACCCAAGAGCAGTTCAAAGCCACTTTCACCCCCCCAAAATCAGCCTCACCCCTGGCCCAGTGTTCCGGGAGGGGCAGGTTTTTAATAAAGATCCATTTGTGAGAGGGGGGGGGCGGTTAATGCCATTTTCCCTCACCTTCCCACGCACCCCTGGGCATGTTAGACAGTGCTCTGGAATGCTCCTGTGTATTGCAATAGGTAATGTATTGTATTGATGCGCCATGATGTTATGTATAGCAAGTGTGTGTGTGTGTGTGTGTGTGTGTGTGTGTGTGTGTGTGTGTGTGTCGAAAAGAAAGATTGCTTTTGAATTGTTGTCTGTTCGATCCCGCCAGTGTGTGTATGTGTTGGTAATTTGTTCATGGGTTGTGCAGGTGCATGTGTGTGTGTGTGTTTTATCATGGCCGCTTGTTCATGCGTGTTGAATATTTGTGAACCAGAAGCTGAATCAATACAAACACTTCTTCCGCTTCTGTGCTGGACCTAGATTGTTCCCTTTTAATGAGGGCCGTCATTAAACTCATCATTAAAAACTAGACGTGCAAGAATGAATGCCCTCCATTTTCTTTCTTCCCTCTCTTTGCATGCTATCTATTGTAGCTGCTCTCCCTTTTACATTTACAAGATAAACTACCCTACTCTTGGAAATAGAACAAATTCACAGGGCACATCGCTGCATGCTTTCAAGCTCTACATAAACCTCTTCACCTCTTCTCCTTTTGTTGTGGAAGTCAATGCCCATGGGGGGAGCTGTGTAATTCAGATTTTCACAATCAATTTCGTAAACGGCTTAACCCCCACGGTGTAAGAGACCCTTTGACATAATTGAAATCAACCAACCTGGGGATTTAGTTTTTTTCTCACTCCAGGTGATGTAAAGGCTATGTCATACGCACGGCTCCGCTTTCCAACACCTGACTAGTGTTGGGGGAGGGGCATTTTGTTCTCCTATCCGATTATGTAAACCTGTGTGTGTGTGTGTGTGTGTGTGTGTGTGTGTGTGTGTGTGTGTGTGTGTGTGTGTGTGTGTGTGTGTGTGTGTGTGTGTGTGTGTGTGTGTGTGTGTGTGTGTGTGTGTGTGTGCAAAATGTGTATGTTTTCTCCATTACCGTCATTGGTCGATTGGGAAGCGAAGATCAGAGTGTATGTTTGTTTGTTACAATAACATAAGGGAATATTAACGTGGAGCCAATTGTAGGTGCGACAGGATTTGATTGACTGAGCATTTGATCGGTGATGACTGACAGTAGCTAGCCACTGTTCAGTAGCTGGTAAGCTTGGATTGAGTAAGCTCAGCTTACTCAATCCAACAATTGGACCCTGAATGTAAACGCTCCAAGCCAACACACGCAACCAACCACGTCTTGGGTGACTCGATGGCTAACGGGGGGGGGGGGGGGGGGGGGGGGAGGAGACAGTAAAGGCACCGTATTGTCTCCCGCCGGTTGTCTCCGTACCTGTTGCTCCACTTTCCTTAGATAAACAAAGGCCATTGATGTTATCAGCAGCCCACATCTGCAGAGCATATCAATAGTCCTTCAACCTACACACACACACACCCACCCACCCACCCACCCACACAAGCACACATACAAACATATATCACATCCGTCCGTCCATCTCCGTGAGTCAAAGCCACCTTTTGTCCGAATGGGTTCAGGCTGCCGCCGTGTGCTTCAGACAATGCGGATGTTGTGGAACCGGTCTCACCGGCCCCGTGTCTGCCGAGCAAAGGACAATTGTTTGGCTGTGTAAAGTTTAGGGGAATGGGGCACAGCGAGTGTCCCCTTACTCCTCACCCTTGTGAAGGATCATTTTGTACCCATTGGGATATTTCAACATACAAAATGTAAAGGGATAAGGATCCAAGTGCATTACGTAAGCTGTGCTGAAGAAGCAGCATGTCTGGTTTATCACCCAGGAGTCTGTAATGAGCTAACACCCGCCTCCTGGTTCAACCTCTGTTTGCTTCTCCGGTAACCCATCTGACCTGAGCTAAAGTGGGCCAGCGATTCCGGCTACTTTCTTGTAAGATGTGTTGGTGTGGAGGTCATTTGTGGTACACGGTACTTTGGTGTTTGAGGTATGCACGCCTGCAGCTCCTGCATGCTGATATAAGGTGACTGTTCAAAGGTTGAGCAAGACGCTGGAGAACAAGAGGCCTGTTAGCTCACTTGTGCTCTCTCTCTCTTTCGCGCTCCGGTGAAACAATTTAAAACAAATTCTCCTTGTGTTGTTTTAACCCCAGCTTGGCGGCTTTCAGGCACTTGCCTTCATGGAATTGATTTCCGCCATTATCCAGAAAGTACATTTAAACTACAGGCCAAGACTGCTACTTTGGTTGACAAAATCCACCCTTGAATCAGCATGAATATTTACTCCTAGAATTCTGGTGTTCAGTGATTAAGAAAGATACATTGAATGTGTATTGTTGTTTTGCTTTTATTATCAACGATGGCCATCTCACTGTCCCACGGTCTTTAGTATGATTTTAATCAGCCCATCATCGAAGAGCAGGCACACCCGTGCTGTCGTATACCCGAATCTAACCGCACGTTCACTCTTCCGGTCGTAGGGAACGGGCCGAGCTGCTTGCGGAGGCCAGGAAGATGGAGGCGGCCAAGTTCCGCTACATACTACCCGTGTACGGCATCTGTGAGGACCCCCAGGGCCTTGTGATGGAGTACATGGAGACGGGCTCCCTGGAGACCCTGCTGGCGGACGAGCCCCTGCCCTGGGAGCTGCGCTTCCGCATCATCCACGAGACGGCGGTGGGAATGAACTTCCTGCACTGCATGAGCCCGCCCCTTCTGCACCTGGACCTGAAGCCCGCCAACATCCTGTTGGACGCGCACTACCACGTCAAGGTAGGTCTGGGCGCGGTGAGAAGGAGGGCTGATGGGTTCTGTCTATCCCCTTTTTGTGGGTCTTTTCTCGTGACCATCTCAAAGCTGGGGCTGTGATGATGGTAGCTCACCAGCAGTTAGCATTCGCATACATCCTCATGCTGTCATCGATTCCCCTTTAAATGGAATTGTTATTTTTTAGTGCTGTCAGTTAAACGCGTTATTAACGGCGTTATTGCAAACCAATTTTAACGCGTTAATTTTTTTATTGCGCGATTAACGCAATTCTTTTATAATTTTTTTAAAAAAAGCCTTTTTTTTTTCTTCTTTTTTTTGGCTCAAAACAAAGAAGCAGTAGTCTGACTGCTATGTTCAAGTATTGTATCTCATTTCTCTTGTTGAGATACAATACTTGCTTTGGGATTATGACCTGAATGTGTTTTTTTATGTAGGAAACTGGATACAACTTTCAGACCCTTGTACTTCCATTGAGGTTGTGACATTTCTGGCATGTGTGTAAAATGAAATGACTATGAGGAAGAGGTTGCCAGCAAGCCTTTGTTAGTTATTTTTGATGTTGTCTCAAATGATTGATTTAGAAGTGAAATAAATTCTGCCACCAGACCTGGCCAGATAGATTTAATCAGTTTGGTGATTTTACAAAAACGCCCAAACATTATCTTGTGTCAGTCCAGACACAGCCATTTGTTTGGGCTGAGAATGGCACAGCATATCCCTAATATTTTCTATAACTACTTGATCGGAATGTGCTCTATGAAGGAAAATAGATTGAAATTGACTTCAAGTTAAACGATATCTAATATTATCCAACCAACGGTTAGTGCTTTTTTTTTTTTTTTTTTTTACATTTAGCAGACTCCTACGTCCTCATCCCTTTATACACTACCCCTTTTTAATGAAATTCTTATTTTCCCAAGAACTTGTTGTTGTGGTTGGCTGTTCTTTATTAAGGAGCATATTTGGAAAAATTACAAAACAAAACCTGTTGATTAAAGACGTACCTAATCAGTGACTTAGTCCTTACTCACTGGCTTATAAACAGGTGTGTTCGTGTCTGTGTCTGGCCTTGCATCTGTGTGCGAGGTAGATTATAGCACGCTATGTTGTGCTGAGTCACAGTGTAAGGCAAGCTAGATACAAGTAAACCAAAGTTCACAGACAATTTAAAGTCCTAGTATGGTAAGACTAACAACCATTGCACACACGCACACGCACGCACGCACGCACGCACACACATATGCCCTGATCCAATGGGAGGCATTGTAAATTACAGTTTGTGAAATTGAAGGAACTGGCTAAACGGCGCTTCAAGACACACATGCAGTACTAAGGCATACTTCTCGTACACGCATCATAAACGACTCATACTTTTTATATGAAAAGTTTGACAAATGTTTGTTTCACTTTTGGTTGGTTCCCTGTGTCAAAACATAAATCTTGTTATTTTATGGGTTCATAAATTGCGTAGCGTGGTACAATGATTACCCTAAATCACAATGTAAATTTCTGCTTTAGCACATGGGCCATTATCGTCTCAACCCATCTGTTAAATCCTTTCAAAAGACTTTTTGCTGCTAGCCGCTGATCCTTCAACTCTCATCTCTTCTTCCTAATGACAGCTTTGCTCCTGACACGCTGGGGGCTCCGATGGGGGCCCTTTAAAATCACTTAACTGTAGATCACTGTAGGGAAATAGGGTGGGAGCCATCGCGTCTCTGGCTTAATACCTTGATGTAAACAGCTCCGCCGGGCCTGTTCAGACAGGACCCATCCAGATCCTGTCATCCACTCCGTCACCTCCCTCCCTCGATCCCGCCCTCCCTCTCCCTGTGCACGCATGTGACTGAGCCAGTGGGTGTGTGCGCTCCTCACACAAGCAGGGAAGAGACTCTCCTTTTTTTAGAAGAAGAAGAATGACGGGTCAGGACTTGACGCGGACTGCCCTGCTTTATAATAAATGTATACAATAAGGGCTTTCGCAGGCTCTGTTCATAGAAAAGGGCCACATTCATCATTGTTGCCACAGCACTTTTGACATTCCCGTAACACAGTGAACTCATTATTGAACTAATAAATCTAATCTCCGTGTTGCAGATATCGGACTTCGGCCTGGCCCGCTGGAACGGGCTGTCGCGGGCTGATGACATCAGCAGGGACGGGTTCTGCGGGACCATCGCGTACCTCCCCCCGGAGAGGATCATCGAGAAGGACCGGGTGTCGGACACCAAGCACGACGTCTACAGGTGTGTGTGTGTGTGTGTGTGTGTGTGTGTGTGTGTGTGTGTGTGTGTGTGTGTGTGTGTGTGTGTGTGTGTGTGTGTGTGTGTGTGTGTGTGTGTGTGTGTGTGTGTGTGTGCAAACACACACACACAGGTGTGGCTGTTTTTCTTGGCATAGGCGTTCACCACCATCACCCTCTCTGTACAAGCAATTTTTGGGGATTTATTTATTCCACGGCAATTTACTCATACTGAGTCACCGTTAAACCTCCATTGTGGACGCTAACGCCGAATGGAGGTGAACTAATGGCTCGTGTGCAAAAGGTGGATTACAGAGCCACTGCGTAATTGACTTGTTCTCCTGTGCTTCCTCTTCCAGCTTCTCCATTGTCATCTGGGGAGTTCTCACGCAGAAGAAGCCCTACCAAGGTGAGACCGACGGGGCTGTTGTTGCAGATGATTTCGACTGGATGTATATATTTCCGCTGTTGTTGTTGACGCACAATGGATCGGGTACAAGTTGTTACACAAACACAGGCCCTTGTCCTTAAAACACTGTCTAGACACGCAAGCACCCGCAGACACACACACACCCACATCCTATTCCTATTTGTGTGCGTTTCTTGTGTGTGTGTGTGTTGGTGTTCAGTGCATGTGAGCAAATGTGTCAAGCCTCTGCAGTGGGGTGTACAGAAAGTGTGTGTGTGTGTGTGTGTGTGTGTGTGTTTACCTGAGGAATTTCAGGAAGGAGCAGGTGGAAGGGCCAGGTGGAGGTTATTGTTTTTGTTCTCAGGCGTATCAGGTAGCAGCGCAGGGGATTGGCGTCTCCGCCGCCAACGTATCGGCGACCTATACGTTCCCGAACACCGACTTAATTAAAAAACAACAATGGGTCGCTATAGGGCCCCACACATACGTGCGCACACACTCTGGGATTAGTACTGGGAGGATTACAGGCTACAGTAAGGGCCGGAGGGCCTGCACCCGTTTGCCTTGAACCCCTGACACTGCTGATTGCTCATGCTGATACACACTGGGTCTAACCCAGTAAGGCTTCACCGCCTCTTTTGCTTCTGTGGGAAATCACCTCAGCCCTTTCAGGCTTATCTGGGTGCCCAGGGAGTTTGTGATAAAGCCAGCCGCTAATGCACTTCCAATACCTGGACGCCAGCTCGCTGGAATGCACTTTCCTTTTTTCTTTTTTTTATCTTGCATGAGTTTAGATTCTTGGCAAGTGCTTTGTTTCCATGCGGGCCTCAGCGCCTCTCAACGGAATCCAATTTGATCAACAAAGGGACATTTTGTTCAGAATAGATCATCAGCATTATCCAATTATGCGATTCATTAACAACGTTTGTGTTTTGTTTTGTTCCCTAGGAGAGAACAACATCCTCCAGATCATGGTGAAGGTGGTGAAAGGGGTGCGTCCCGACCTGGGGTGCGTGCCACGCAGTCGACCCCAGGCCTGCACGGGGTTCCTGGGCCTCATGCAGCGCTGCTGGGCCACCTCCCCCGGGGCCAGGCCCACCTTTCAGGGTGAGTGCAGCAGTCTGCCTACTTCTCCTTCTGCTGGTTCTTGTGGCTGTCAGGGCTCGATTTGAAAATATTCAAACCGGTTTTCACTGTTCAGGGTGACTGTGTGTTGTTGATCAGTGTCGAGACGCAGCAAATGTATGATTGGAGTTGGAGTCGTTGCTTTAAATTGTAACCAAAAATATTACATTTAAATTAAGAATTTTAATATTTTTTTCCAATGTGGACGTACTCGCTGGCCTTTTAGTTATTGTTTATGGATCACAATCCCTGTTGAAAACCTGACGGGAAACTGTATCCTCTCCACAGAAATCACATCAGAAGCTGAAGACCTCTGCTCCAAACCTCAGGAGGAACCGAAGATCCCCAACCCAGAATCGGAGCTGGCCTCCTGTAACAAATTCCTCCCAGATAAGGTAGGAGACCATGAGGCATTACCTCTGGACGACTGCCCATTACTGGCCTGTTCAAACATAGCCACCCCCTGAAAGAAGTGTTCACATGAAAACATGTGCATTGTGTAGACAAGGAATAGACCTTATGAGACTCAGCGGAGACAACATAATCAACAAATTCATTCAAAAATGCTAACCTGGCCATTTAACCAGCTTTACATTAAGCATCGTGAATTCTTCCACAGAGAAGAGCTGATAACATTTTTCCATCCGTCATCTGTGAAATGCCCTAGACATGGTAAACATGTGCTGTGTAAATATTTGATCCTGGCAAACAGTTACATTGGTCGCCAAGAATGTAGGCCGTTGACATTGTTTGACCCGTCGTCTTTGCTTTGTCATCGCATATTTGTTGTTCATTACAAGAACTGGGAATGCATTTTCCGGTAAGGGGCTAATGTTTTAACTGAACCGTAATCATCCATCAACAAGAGGATACACTTTTTAAAATGCGTCAAACTATTTCAGTACCTCCTCAGATCAAATCAAGAGCACAAGATGGATGCGTTAAATTATTTAAATTAGATAATTTAGATAAAACAAATAATAAAGTTCATTCTAATAAAATAGTGTCACTTGTGTTCAACATATTTCAATGTCTTACTTTTTCCCCAAATCTCTTCCGGCTACCACAGGGGTCGTTTTTTTTTTTTACATTTTATTGAAACATATTTATTAATTTTACCTTTGCTAACGTGTCCTTTTGTTGTGTTCGTGCAGGTGAAGGACAACAGGCCGGTGCGGCCTAAGTCGGCCATGCTGCCGGAGAAGGACTGCAGCCTGTCAGAGCTGCTGAGCCAGGTGGACTCGGGGATCTCCCGGAGCTTCGACCGGGTGAAAGAGGAGGGCGGCCACTGCAAGGAGGACACCTGCAAGAGGCTGTCGGGCATCTCCTCCGTGGACTCTGCCTTCTCCTCCCAGGACTCCATCTCCCTGTCCTTTGAGAGGGAGAGCACGTGTGGTACGTGTGTTTTAGAACCGGGCGTGCCATCCACTATGTTCAGCGGGTTCCCGGTTGGATTAACGACCGTTTAATGACACAGCTATTAAATCAGCTCGATAATCAAAATACTTTTACTGCTATGGAGACACTTTGTTCTCAATTCCGAGCATCGTTAAGTATGAGAACGTATACAAATACAAATTGGCATGCGGGAAAACGGCTATTAAACATCTTAACAGCCTTTTCCAGCGGGGGCCTTCATTTATGGATATATTGTATATATATAATGTAATATACATATTAGTTGTTTCTGATCATCTGTCCTGCTCCCCCCCCCCCCCCCTCCAGAGTCGACAGAGACCCACAAGCGGAAGCTGTGCGACGCCATCCGCACCAACGACACGGCCCGGCTCATGAAGATCCTGCAGCCCCAGGACGTGGACCTGCAGCTGGAGGGCGGGGGCGGCCTGCTGCACCACGCCGTGGCTCTGGCCAACGAGGAGGCGCTCAAGTTCCTCCTGCTCAACAACGCCGACCCCAACCTCGCCGACGGCCGGGGCTCCACGCCGCTGCACCTGGCCACGGAGAAGCACCTGAAGCCCCTGGCGGAGCTCCTGCTGAACCGCCGCTGCACCAACGTCAACGCCAAGGACGAGGACCAGCACACGGCGCTGCACTGCGCCGCGCAGAACGGCGACGAGGCCGTCGCCCGCCTGCTGCTGGAGCGCGGCGCCGCCCTCAACGAGACGGACGGCCAGGGCCGGACGCCCACCTACGTGGCGTGCCAGCACGGCCAGGAGAACGTGGTGCGCGTGCTGCTGAGCCGCGGCGCCGACGTGCACGTGCGCGGCCGGGAACACTGGACGGCGCTGCACCTGGCGGCCTGGCAGGGCCACCTGGGCATCAGCAAGCTGCTGGTCAAGCAGGCGGGCGCCGACGTGGACGGGCAGACGGCGGACGGGCGCACGCCGCTGCACCTGGCGTCGCAGCGGGGGCAGTACCGCGTGGCGCGCATCCTCATCGAGCTGGGCGCCGACATCCACGTGGCGGCGGACGGCGGCAACGCGCCGCTGCACGTGGCGGCGCTGACGGGCCACACCAGCACCTCGCGGCTCCTGGTGAAGCACGGGGCCGACCTGCGGGGCCGCAACGCGCAGGGGCGCACGGCGCTGCACCTGGCCGCCCAGCGGGGACACCTGGCCACGGTGAAGATGCTGATGGAGGAAGGGGCGGACCCCCGCGGCGAGGACAAGGCCCTGCGCACGCCCTGCCACCTGGCGTCCGAGGGCGGGCACGGCGAGGTGGTGAAGGAGCTGCTGAGCGTCTGCCCGGACGGCGCTGGCCTGTCGGACCACCAGGGCCTCACCCCGCTGCACCTGGCCCTGCAGGGGGGGTACACAGACGTCATCACGCTGCTGCTGCCGGAGGGCGAGGCGCTGGCGCTGGCGCCGGGGCCCGTGGTGCGGCAGGACTCTGTGGAGTTGGTGGAGGAGACGCCGGGGCCCGCGGTGCGGCGGGACCCTGGGGCGGAGGTGGAGGAGAGGCCGGTGGCACCGGTGCCCGTGGTGCGGCGGGACTCTGGGGAGGTGGTAGAGGAGAGGCCGGGGCCCGTGGTGCGGCGGGAATCTGGGGAGGTGGTAGAGGAGAGGCCGGGGCCCGTGGTGCGGCGGGACTCTGTGGAGGAGATGCCGGCGACGCCTCCGCCGACGGAGAGCCCCCGCAAGACGCAGGCTGCCAAGCCGCTCCTGAGGAAGGTGGTGATACTCAAACTGACGGAGCACGACCGCAAGGAAACGTCCCCGGACACGACCGTCCATCGGTGGTCCACGGAGCTCTGATGACCGCGTGACGCGTCGTTGTACAGGACTGTATAGATCTGATTTTTTTTTTTTTGCTAGGATCCCACGTCATTCGGTTGTAAAGTTCACGTGTTTGACTCTTTTTTTTTTTTTTTTTGGGCCATCAAATGCAGCTGGAAAATAGTTCTGGCCAAAGGGGTTGATTCTCTGGTGTTTTAAGGCTTCAGATTTGTATTTAGTTTTTTTTATCAGTGGGAAACGTTTTTATGTAAATATGTACAATGTAAATACAATGTGTATATAGTCCAAAATATTTTGAGTTTAGTCCCTTTTTTTTTTTCACCTAAAGACATGCATTTGTAATCAGAAAGTATTTGGATATTTTCCAGTAGTATTTTTCCCTCCTATGCACCCCTTTCTTCAGTGTTTCTTAAACAGTATGTCCATAAGGTATAAATACAAAGCCCAATACTCTGGATGATATGGGCCAAAGGATTGTGACATATCTTACCTTTTGATTGCTGGTGTTAGATGAATTTGTACAGCATCATTACCAAAATAAGTCTAGACTACAAAGATGGTCGTCTAAAAATCCATCTAAGAATGTGGAATATTACTTTCTCACATGCTACCATTTCTTTATTTTTTCACATGGATAAATCTAAAAAGCATCAGTCAAAGCTAATCTAGAGAACCAGACTTCTTAAATATCATTGACCTAAAGTAATGACACATTTTGTAAAAAAAAATATGTTTTGCATTAATTAGTGAAGAAAAATATGATAATGGGTTTGAATTATTGTATTCTATCATTTTTCTTTTATATACTGTCCGTGCCTGATCAAATAGAACATGTATTCAGTAAGGTTTTATTATCACATTGCTACAAATGTCTGATCTATCTCTACAGGTCAATTCATTCCAATTTAAAGTAATAACCTAATGACAATGAAGGTAGCTTTGTTTAAACACTGTCAAGTTGATCATTTACCGCCTCCAATGCAGTTTGAAGGATTGAAACATGCATTAATTTATCCTCTGCATCCAAAGAAATATAAAAGCGATACTGCCCATCTCCAAACTCTTGTTTTGTTCATGCATTCTTGCTGTGCATTGTTAAACATTAAATGTTTTTTTTACAATCAATATAAAGGACTATTTATCTCATTATTTACAAGTCTCAACACTGCAAATCACCCCTCCTGGATAATCACCAGCTCGTAAATATTTCTTGAAATATAGATTCCCATAATTCTACCATTCGACATTCATTCAAAAAAAACGGATCAACAAATGTAATGTCATTCAATCAACACCTCCTAGGACACAATCTCGGATACATCGCCAACATGCTCACCGAGACGCCTCCTAGGCTCGCTTCACATCAGGGCAGTATTCGTGGTGCCAGAGGCAGACATGTCTGCATCTGTTTTGTAGAGTCAAATGTTACGTCCCTGGCTGCCCCAGACCCCTATCAGCACGCTTAGGTTGGCAAAGACCATGGGAACGGCCCTGCAGGGGGATCGCAGGGAAGGGTTTGTGAGATGAGGGGGCGGGGGGCGGGGGGGCGGGCAGCGCAAGACCTGCAATTCCAGCCTGTTGGCTAATTCTTTAGACGACCACTTGAAGTTTTCATCAGCCGCTAAAAAAAAACCAACATGCCATAGCTGACGCCTTAAGGGCTCGGCTCCCTGTAACCCGAGCCCTCTTGTGCTCTTAAGCCGGGCCGCGGCGGTGCTCTGAGGGTGTAGTAAGAGCACTCGTGTTTGTGGAGGGAACCGGTGAACTGACTGGTGAAATGTGAAATTAGAAGCCTGGGCGCTTGGGTTTGTGTACACAGTAGAGTAGTGTGCCATGTTACCTGCTTCCCAGTGATCCCTCACTGATTCACCACTGCTATGTTGAGGCTCGGATAGCATGGCGCTGATGCCCAATCTTCTTGTCGAGGTGGTGAACCGTCTGATGGATAGGCGGGCGAGATAGTCTCAAGCCTTGTCTTGTATAAACAGTAGGTCCTTTATAATAATAATAATAATAATACATTTAATTTAGAGGCGCCTTTCAAGACACCCAAGGTCACCTTACAGAGCATATAGTCATCATTCAAAACTATGTAAAACAGACTAGGAATAAAAGAAAAACGGAGGTTAAACATGAAGAATAATAATAATTAATAACACTCAAAGACGCCTACAGTGAAGGGGGGACCTCACTAACCACCACCATTATTTAGCACCCACTTGGGTGATGGAGGGCAGCCAATCGGCGCCAGAACACTCACTACACACCAGCTTGAGGTGGAGAGTTAGGGATGAGGTGGAGAGTGAGGGAAAAGAACACAGGTCCTTTGCACAGGTCTTAAAATCAACTAACTTTAATGTATGAAGATACTAGATACCTACCTTCCGATAGGGTAGAACGAGAGCCAGGCTTCCGTCCTCCAGGCTCAGCCTGATTTGTGGCCTTAGGCCCACAGTTTCAGATTCTCATAGCCGCCTCAGGGCCATCGCCTCTGGAAGCCTGCGGCACCCTCCCCCCATGCGCACCGTTACTCTGGAGGGGACCTCTGTCAAACGTGCCACGGCAGAGTCGGCAGCAAAGGGGTTCATCTTGAGCCCCCCCCTAGGGTGCCGCTGTACAGCCTGACACGTGCCATCCCCAGCCTGGGGGAAAGTAGGCCTGTGTGTGGGTGCTGGTGGTTTAAGAACCAGGAGGTGTTAATAGACGCTGTTATCCACCACTACCCACGGCATCTAGGTTCCAGGGTTCATGCTGTACCTCTCGGGGCCCTGTACAGTTTACTACCCATGGGGGCCCAGGGTACTGAAGGGGGGGGGGGGAGGGGGGAGTCCCAGAGGTAGTGCCAGGTCATGACAGCAGGGGCGTAACCCGGCATGGTTGCCGTGATGGCCAGAGAAGGCTGAAACTGGCTCTCATGTCCTCCATGTCAGCAAGTGAGTAACCCTACATGGAGGCTGTGAGGGCCGAAGAGTGCTGGAACTTGTATCACGCATTTGGGCCGGACAAGCTGATTCGTCACATGTTATAAGCTGCAAATGAAGCAATGCATCATGCTCATGTATATCATGAAGTTGGAGCATATAGTTATCTATAAAACAAACAAAATTGTAAACATGGAATATTAGCAAGATGGACGCAAACCTGAATACACCAGCTGATTTGAGAGATGCTGACTCATAGCTTGGTTGTACTTCATGTTGTATTTCTCTATGGTCCATTGTGTTTAGTTCTAGTGTTCTGGATAGTCAAAGAAACATTTGTGTATGTATGGAATGGGAAAATAGAAATGATGTTTCTACTTTGACTACTACTTCTTGAAATGAACATACAAATCCTATGAATTCTAAATTATATTCTGAACTGGGCAATAATAAAATTAAGCAGGACTACTTGAGGCCTGTTTCATAATCTGCATGATTACATTTCATAACCAAACTTCACTGCAGAAAACGTGCAGGCCTGTGAATCTCTTCGAAAAAGAATGATGTACAACAAAAACAATGTGTCGCTCTCTAAGCAGTGACTGTATCAAGCTTTTGAACGTTTCCTTCCTATTCGACAGGTACTTCGCCTTTCTTCAGTCTTAGTCATACCTAATCCACGAACCCAACCAACTGTCCTCAATACCAACTCTGTATCCTAAACACATACTACTGACAACAAAGCCTGTTGGTCACATATCGGACACATAACCGGTATACCGACATGCCCTGCTGCAGGGATGATCGATGAGTTTTACGGATGAAATGTTGCAAAAGTGGCAGCAGCAACACCTTAGTAACCACAGCTGTTGTACAACCCTATGACTAGCTGGCTTTGTGGTGTAATGACGATGCTACGGGCTGTTTTCCTCCTCTTACTCAGTTGAACCTTACTAAACTTGTCGAACAAGATCCAAGAGGCCTCCGAAGACACGAGGCAAGCAGCAACCTGTGGATATAGCTCCAGGGCATGTGTGTGTGTGTGTGTTTGTGGGGAGTGTGTGTGTGTGTGTGTGTGTGTGTGTGTGTGTGTGTGTGTGTGTGTGTGTGTGTGTGTGTGTGTGTGTGTGTGTGTGTGTGTGTGTGTGTGTGTGTGTGTATGGGGAGTGTGGTTTGTAGTGTAGGTGTGTGTGGGTATGTGTTGGTATGTGTGTGTGTGTGTGTTTGTGTGTGTGTGGTTTGTAGTGTGGGGGTGTGTGTTTGTAGTGTGTGTGGGTGTATGTTTGTTGTGTGCGTGTTCTTTAGCAGAGATGGATTCATGAGATTAATGGCTGGCTAATGTATAAGGGTGAAGATAACGATAACATAAAGCTTCTGGTTCACGGAAAAGAAAGAAAAAGAAAAAGGGTGGGTTTGAAAACTTTGGACATGTTGACAGAAAAGCTTATATTTGGTGTTTCTTGTACAAGTATATTAGTACAAATGTTTTAGTACATTCAATGAACTAAAGTTAGTGTGTGTGGGAGAAGATGCAGTTCAGGCGTGTTATAATTGTTACCATTTTAATGTTCTACGTAGCCAGTCAAGGAATTATAATTGTTTCATAAAAACTGGTTTTAATTGATTAACATAGTGTCAACCATAAGAATTTATAAGCAATCATAACAACCATAAATACAGATCACTAAACTTTGTCTCCCATGGTTGGCTATGAGATCCGTCTACTCCTGTGGGAACCATTCCACTGTGCAACCTTCAGCTTCTATGGAGTGTATAGTCTGCACAACGGGAGATTGCAATCGTTATGCTCATTTATAAAATACTAGGCAACAAATGACCCACTCGCAGAACTCAAAAGAAAACCCTCCTTATTGACATTTTGCATTTCTCTGGGAGCAGTTCACTATACAAAAGTGTTATGAATAGGCCTCACCCTAGTTATCAATTGATCATTATATTGTTAATATCAGAAGAATATTGATGAAATGCTTTGCAATACATTTCATATATTATTTCACATTGTTTTCGGCTAAATGTTAATTATACCACAGCTCTCTATTATTGGGAGCACAAAACACTCAATGGTGTTGATAGCAAATGTAGTAGTGTCCTTTGGCCACCAGGGGGCTCTGCAAGCCATTATAAATACTATGATTGAACACAATCGTGATACAGAGTAATTTCCAAAGGGGGGTCCTTATTAAGGCACACGATTTTAAATAAATAAAAAGTGTACGAGTCGTTCATCTGCTGGTGAGGGGCTACTACACCTTGCTACTTTCTCCACCTTAATTTTTATTCTCTCCGATTTTATTTGACCTCCCGTTCGTTTCCACTCTAACCTTCCGCTCTCCCAGATGAGTGACCTTGAGGAGAATTAACGGCGTCTGCCTTGTCCCAGCTGGGGGGGATTTCTGGTTCAGAACAGCCTGATGAAGGATTCCTTGGCCCCTCCTTACAGCAACCGGGGTCCGGGGACCACCCACGAGAAGATTTTTCTACTCCAATAAAAAAGAGTACGAGCCTACCGATTTGTTTATGGATAAGATTTGCTGTTTTGTAGCATTTTCTGTTGGGCCCGGTAGAGCGTTCACACTTTGTGCCAAACTCTTTAGCCAACCATCGTTTCTGAACTAAGACTACATTATCCAACAAAACGTCGTTGGTCTATTGGTTAACTTATATGACGTCGTACATATCTATTTCTAGACGACAATATCTAGGGGAAAATATGTCATCATACATGCAGAGGAACATGATTCCCCATTTCGCGGGGAATTCCCACGTGTGGTTATTTAAATGAGTGTGCCTCTGCGGGAATCGAGTGCCATTTATCTCTTTTAGCTTTGCGGTTCCAAACCATAGTGTTTCGATTATAATAGATACGTTTTAAATTATAACGTCAATCATTCTCATTCACAGTAACTATTCTTAAATCGAAAGCATCACATTTTCTGTAGAAAGGTTTTGTTTTGATGACGTAGTAAGGATAAACCATTTTTGGACCTTCGGAGTTCAGGGGGGAAATATTCCTAAAGGTAATGGATACTAAATACATATTTGACAAAACATATGAAATGTTGCCATAGAAAAGGTAGCAGTACTACTTTTGAGAAACATGCAATAGATGATTTACGGGTTATTTTGTAACGGTAATTGAGTTTGTCAGTTTGCTCATCCCCCCTCAGAGGACGCTAATGGTTCATTCCAACCCCAGAGTTTCTTTCGCTCTGTCGTCCGTGACGCGCAGCGAGGCTAATATTTGGGTATCAGCTGTACGGCGGGAGCCAGGGGTCGGTGAAGAGAGACACAACTGTAGAAGGAGGCAAACGGTTTTCACTGTCTCGGTAAGTTACACACTATATTGCCGTTATTGTTTTGTTTTTTCGAGTCAAATGTTATTTGTTCCTGAAACAAGCGTCAAATAACGGTCCACAGCCACCTATAGAGGCTTCATGGTAATAACTCGCTAGCTTGTCATGCATTTGCTCAACGTTAGCAGCTGCTCTGACACCAAACGCTACGGCAAAGTCATCAAATACAGTTAATACGACTGTAAAGAAGCCATATAGTAGAATAACCAAGTCAAGGTACAAAAAGATGTCCCGAGAGGAAATATATTTGAGTGTGAGTCAAAGCTTCTTCCTTAAACTGAGTTCAACTTTTAACAAACAAAGCATGTGGAGTCTCTAGCTTTGTCTAGAAATGCCCTTGAGTTAGTGGAGCATTTGTTATGTGCGGGCACATATACGGGCATGGCCATTCGTGGAGCAACAACATTTTCTAGATTCAAGTCAAGATACATGTTCATTAGAATAACTCAAAACAACTCGTCCAAACTATTGTTGTACAATAACTTTTAAATCAAACCCTTTATAACATTTCCTGTTAAGGTTGCACTATAATGAAATTTAAGCTACCTTTTTAAAGGCATTGATAGTTAAATATTACATGAATGAATGGACATCTTTATTTTAATATTTGCATGGAGTAGCTCCACCGAAAAGATGGATCCATTACAAATGGATGAGGTCTCATCATTGTTATTGTCCTTGGAGGATGATCACTAAATCCTCAAATCGATTCATGAGGCTCCTAACAGTTATGTCATAATCTTCGGTCCACAATTAGGCTCCAATCCAACAATCATTAGGAGTAATCTAAGAAGCATCCACCATTTCTGGTAGTCCGTTTTGCCTTGTTTTTTATTCTAACTATGCAAATGATCCCCCGACCCTTGCTCCCATAGGCACTATGCATGAAGAGGAGCAGTTTGTGAACATTGACCTGAACGATGACAACATCTGCAGTGTCTGCAAGCTGGAGACCGACACCGGGACCATGTCTTTCTGCCATGTCTGCTTTGAACTCACTATTGAAGGTAAGATAGTGACAATTATCTGCTCTTTCTAAGGGGAATGTTTGCTCACGGTGTGGTGAAGAGCAAACACAAAAATCTCAAGGTCTGTCGAGGCACTCAAACAGACACTTGATGCATTGCCTTTGTCTGTTTTCTGTAAAGAAGGAATGTTTTCAATTAAGCTTTTCAAAGTACTTTCCACTCCAAAAAAGATTCTGCAATTCTAAATGCACTCAAGAAAGGCTTGAGATACCTTTACTGCAAAAGTTTGAAATATGAATGATTGAGAATATTTTAAGATTAATTTGACACAGTCAGATCATTTAGTCCTTTCTTTCTGACCTTCTACCAAATTAGTTGATAAGAAGAGGTGATATGTTAGGAGATATAATTAATATACAATTAGTATAGCCTATTGCTTGCCACTGTTGTAGACCAGATAATAGAGTAATGCCTCAATCCAATATTCAGAGCATCCATCAGAGCAGAGTCTGATCACAAAGGTGTAAGCAAGATTTGCTGAAAAAATAGCCTGTAAATGTTTTGTGACGGATGCCGTCCAGCACCCAAGTGTGTCAGTTTTGTGCAGCATTAATGGCTGCGAAGGGCTTACCGCCTTACCAGGGCAGGCTGCTAAGCTGCCTCCCCATTTCGGCCATGTTTAAAATGGGATTTCTTTCCTTAGCACTTAATTAATGAGCCTCCTATTGGACGAAGACGGTCGGGCAGCATGCAGACGTCTGCTAAAGGATTTGATATGGTCCCCTTTCAGTCTGTCTACTACATCTCCCACAGGATTCGATATGGTCCCCTTTCGGATCTTCTCTTACTTCTACCATAGGATTCGATATGGTCCCCTTTCAGTTCATCTCCTACATCTACCACAGGATTTGATATAGTCCCCTTTCAGTCGGTTCCTACTTCTACCATTGGATTTGATATAGTCCACTTTCAGATCGGCTCCCACTTCTACTACAGGATTCGACATGGTCCCCTTTCAGATCGGCTCCTACATGCACACAGGCTCCTTTCTCCTCCTTTTTTAATACAATCTTTTGTATCTTTGCCCAAGATAAGTGTGTCTTGCCTGCTTGTAGGTTTTTTATAGCGGATAAGGATGACTTAATTTGAAAAGCAGGATAATTATTGGAAAATGCTAAGCCCGCCAGTACAGACAGGATAACTGTCTGCAAGCACTCGCCGCAGAAGTAACCGAAAGATTAAGAAAAACCTGTCCTCCCTCACCTGTTTCTTGTGTGTTGGAGGGCAAGAGTAATTCTTTGTTAGTAAGTTTAATACAATAATATAAGCAGGGGTATAAACAGAAGATTTGTAGGCCAAACACAACACAAGTGTTTTGATGTGAACACACTGAAGAAACAAGCCGCATTAAAAAACGTATCCATGCTTGGCATGTGTATGTATGTCGAAAAGTAGGGGTTTAGATTAAATTGGCTGTGGTCAATTGATGACAGAATAGTTTTACTGCCATGATCATTGATGTAGTGTGTGTGGGGCAATCAAATTGGCTGCTTTGTACTTTGTACCTAGGGTTGTAGTGGGGGTCAGTTGTTGAATTTAAATTGGTGAGAAGGAATAAAGTGCTCAGTCGATTTACGGATTGCGCCTGCCTTAGGTCTTCCCAGGCCAGGCTATGAGTCCTAACAGACAAATCACTATGCTCTATGCTCCCGAGTCAACATCATCGCCGTCCGCATGGCTTCATCAGAGGAGAGGGATACAAAAGCCTGCTCACTAGCCAGGAAACCATGGAGAAAGAATGTCCCCCAATCCCATAAATAAACGCACACGCGCTCACTTTTATAACCAAACACGTGCTTTGTGCCTTTGGATCCAATCCGTATCATCGTTGCTTGGAGGTGAATTGCGTCTGTCGAAAACTGAATATTCATGCTTTCTGAATAATATATCGCGCTGCTGCTATGAATATTAGTTAAATTGCCTGAGAACGAGTGTCAAGCTACTGGCAGCTGTCGTTGTTTCGCACACACTCATTGTTATTCTTTACTTTGGTGCTCCATAAGCAAATTCTTAAAAGAGAGATGATGAACCATCCAACATCAAGCGCTGCCCCAGAACTAAGCAATACAATGCAATGGATGGAATGTTTACACGTTCACTGCCCTCCTGGCCAGCGATGGACCGACACGGGACACTAAAAGCAGTGTGTTATACCAGAGGTCAGACTGAAGCCAAAGCTGTCATGCAACTCTACTAACAAACCAAACACTCATTTGCCAGCTTTTCAGGGCTTGGCAGACTGTTGTCTACAATTTCTAGGAGCTGCCTGCTTAGGTGATTCCTAATGCCAGTCTCAACGTATCTAATGAGTTCCTCTCGCCAGGCGTCACCTGCCCTGCTCATGTTGAGGCAAGCGTTCACACACATCAATATGCACTCGGTTGCCCCCAAACAGCATTCGTTGGATGAACTTATGGCCGATAGCGTCGGATGGATTTAGTCTCAACAGGAAGGGCAGGCTTTAGTTTTAGCTGAAGCAGCTTGTTTCCTGGAAGAGACCCCTAGAGGCCGTCTGCGGCGCGTTTCAATAATAAGCAGCCCACCACACAGGGCTGTTGATGTCAGCCTGATGCACATAGGTGGGCATTTTCTCCCCTTTGTTGGAGCACGGCAAATTACTTCTTGCACATGTTGTTATGGCCTTGACTGTCAACTCGATGCGGCAAGCACAAATGTGAAATTGCCACACCACACGCTGTCAATCCAAATGGACTATTAGGGGTTCAATGGGTTTTACTTGTGACTGTATAGGAGCAAAGTCGTAATAGTAATGAAATATTTCAATGGAATTCAGGATAGCCATTAAATGTCTCGCGAATGTGAGGACCTACCCAATACGTTTAGTTTATGTCCAAGGCACAGCTTCAATTCCCACCAGGACTCGCGGGAGGTGCAGACTGTATCGAAGGAGAACCTATGACGCATCTAAGGGAGTCAGACACATCTAAAGAAATGTATCTCATTGAACAGAAGTTTTGTAGGATTATGGTTCTTCTTTCAGAATGTGACATTAGGGTGTGGTGGTTCACGTAGGTGAACTGGCCAGTCTCATCTTGAGCCTGCCTTTGTTATGCAGATGACCCTAAAGACCTACTTGGTACCTTTTGGATCAGGTTCAGCCAAACTCGACCCCGATACAATTTCCCTATTACCACTGACTGACTTCTGCATCAGAGGTCTGGATTATTTCAGGCTTGCTAGGTTGAGATCAAACCCAGCTGTAAAACCCAATGGAGGAAGTAAGGGAAACTCCAACAGCGACACAAAACCACAGGGCTGATTCTAAAGCGGATCAGTGCTATTATTTGGGAAGCCATTGTTTCTGACGCAGAGTTACCATGTAGGGCATGTGTATCCCGGCTGAACCAGTCACAATGCAGGTTGAGGCGAGCCAATGGCGTCGACAGTGCTGGCAGCTTTTCTGTTCCAGCACTCTGTTGGTCCAGGTATTTGCTGATTGTGCTCGCAATGCCTCGAACCCTCGCCGAGTCTCGCAGCAGGCTGTGCAATTAATCAAATTTATCGTGATTTCAATATTTTTGTCGATCTCCATACAAATTGAATGGATTTGAAACATTTTATTTTGTTGGAGAGAAATGCTGAATAAAGGCATCATGATTTCAAACTCAAAAATAGTCGTTTGAATAATCGTGATTTCTATATTGACCAAAATAATCATGACTATGATTTTTTTTCCATAACCGAGCAGCCCCAGCAGTATTCATATTTAGGAAAACAAAGTAATGAGTCAAGTCCTTTAGGTTATATATCCCTTTAATAGGTTAAGTCTCCAGTCAAGTTGACTAGGCCGTAGAAGTGCACCACAGGTCACGCGAGCTGTCTGGTGTCCCACTTGGAGCCACGCAGCTGTTGATGGAACTCCATACTAAGCCTTGCTGCATGTGGACATTCTGCCCCCGGTCACCTCTGTCCTACTCTTCCCTCCTGCCAGCTCCAATGGAAATGTGCCAAGGCCCCTGCATAGGATACATTCATAAAAGTTTCAAAAGGCTTAAGCAATGGTAATGGGTCAGAAAATGTCTGTTGGAGTTAAAGTTAGTATATTTAATAGACTGGAGTACCAGTTAAAAAGGAGCAAATAAGAGTACTAAGCATATTGGTACAGAGCTCAGAGAAAAAACGAATTCTGGTGTGTGTGTGTGTGTGTGTGTGCGCATTGATCCTCGGACACTAAAGGCAGCCTCTAACTATATTAGCTCTTGTTTGTTGCCTCCAGCATAGTAAGTGAACTAAGCTGCGCAGTAGCTTCGCTCATGAAGCAGAGCAGTGAATAGCGAGCAGCTTCAGACCAGATTCAAAGATAAGATTAATCTGTTTACACAACGGCACCCAAGAGGCCACGACAGGAAAGTTCAAATCTTTTTAGTCTTTAACCACTGCATGAAAGACTGAATACATTGAAAAGAGAGTACCTCTGAAATCAGCCCATATGGTGCCTTAAGTTATCCAATTCAACAGGGGTCCCTGCCATGCAATACACATTTTGATCGAACTGAAAATCGACTCAAAACATCTCCCATGTACAAAATTGGTATATTTCTTTGTGTTTTTAAATGATAGGCGTACTAAATTATAGTAGTTTAGTTTAAGGCGACGATTGTAGCCAAAAGCTCCGCCTTTTCCATGCTAATCTGGAAGGTGTTCAGGTGCCCAAGCAAGCCGAACTGGGTTAGAGATGAATAACTTGAAGTCTCATTCACTAACCTAGGCCTGAGCCACGTCCCGCTGCCTCGACACGTAATGTGATGATGCCAAACTGTGCCGCTACGAGAAGAATGCTCTTTGTTTGGCTGGTGTTGATGTTTACTGAGGGGCCGTTATAACCGTAAATCGTAACAAAAGGCTTGGAGATGGAGGGGGGGGGACTGGTTGTTTGTGGCGCACCAGCATCATGATGATTCACGTCCCCTTTCTGCTGTTTGAGACAATGTGAATTCAGCTCTGTTAAATGATCGGAGAGTGGCCTGTTGTGCACGCGTCTGCTACGGCTTTGGACAGTGAAAGAACTGCAGTGATGAGCTGTTTAGCCTGGGTGAGGTCTTTGGCTGCTGCTGCTGCTGCTGCTGGTGATAGTAGTAAACATCCCCGGTCAAGGGATTGTGATCGTGTCTGCTGGGCTTGTGGGGTCTTTATTTTTTAATGGAGCCTGCGAGGTGGCGTGTGAGTTCACACTGATCCCCTTACAACGGTGTGTGTGTGTGTGTGTGTGTGTGTGTGTGTGTGTGTGTGTGTGTGTGTGTGTGTGTGTGTGTGTGTGTGTGTGTGTGTGTGTGTGTGTGTGTGTGTGTGTGTGTGTGTGTGTGTGTGTGTGTGGCCTTTTATAAGCATTGCCATTTGTTGCAAGCACGTGCATACACTGAAGAGCTTAAAATAGATGCTTTCATGATATACAATGAGCCCAGGGCCTGAAACCCATTCATGGAGCGAGGAAGGACCAATGATCCCCCGACTCAATATTCCTACACCACAAATTGGAGGCTAGTAATGCAATGAGGTTGGAAAATGTATTATATTGCAAGCCTGACTGGTGATCCATTTATCTAAATTGGTTATGCCAACACTCTAGCTAAGCTCAGGAAAAAACATCTCAGCCATATTCCCTTTAGAGGTGCTATACAATACAAGGGTAAGGAAATGAACACCAGCCACCTCACACCTAATCCTGGTTGGCTGTGGCAGGGGTCATTAAACCGCCTGTTTTACCAAGAGTCAACCTTTTGAACCTTGATAAACCGTTGGCTCCACTGAGGGTTTTAGTTGTGTCAGGTACATATTATAAATTGCATGTAGTAATTTCATCTTACTCCTGCATTAGTGGCACGAGAGGGGAAAAAAAACGTTTTTCTAAACCTGGGCTTGGACTTAACCCACCGCCTAAGCTTCCATGACCTTATTTCCATTTTGAAAGATGTATAGAGAGCGTGGTACCACAGACTTCCTCACTTGAACGATAAAGAGATGAACAAACATAAAGCGTATCTTGTGTGCCTGTGGGGTTTAGTGGTGGGGGGTCAGTGCAGGAGGCGGATCAGATTGTCACAGTAGAGCGAGAACAAGTATCAGCTTCCTGTTGTTGGCCCTGACATCAATGTTCAATGGGAGGAAATGGCCCAGGGGGGGCCAACGGCAATCCAGCTAACCGGCTATTTTCCTATCCTAATATATATTTTTAGCGATGCAATAAGTATATGCCTGGGTGCGTCCCTGAGCAATTTGGCCAGTTTTGCGCAGATTGGCTAAACCAGTGCTCAGTTGCAGTCTTTGTAGTGTAGGTAGAGGAGAATGACTAATCCCTATAGCTCAGCTCCATAGTTTACGTCCCTGCCTGTGTCAGACATGGACCATTAGAAGAAAGCCATGACGTGGGGAACAAAGACTTGCATAAGCACAGTCTCTGACTTGTTTGAACCTGATTCTTTACACACGCCCACACACACTTACTTTCTCTTTTACCCTTTCAGTTCTCCAGCATTAATCAAACCTTTGAATAATACTGAAGGCCCCATTTCTTCCAAAAGTTTGTCCGACCTTGCTCTAAGATCTTTTTAATTTCGGTCTGACCAGCTGTGCTCTATCTTCCTCGGAGTGTGCCGTTTAGTGGCCTCTCGGTGTAAGACCTCATTCTAATTGAGTTTTTGTGGCCGCGGTTCCCAACCACTACAGCTGTGGCCATAACCATTTCTGTTCCAAACACGGCAGTTGAAGTTCCTGGAAGACCACATTGTAACTGTAGGGAAATCTTTCGTGCTACACCCAGGATGGCTTTTGGCTAAATCTCAGACATGCTTAATAATGGATGATGTTTGATGTGTGTTTTCCCTTGACAATTATTCTGCAGCCGGCTGGCAACCCAATGACTTGCAAGTCATTTTCATTAGTCTAAAGAAGATAGCTATGACGTTGAATGCTCTGATAATGGCGTCTTTTGTTGTGGAAAAAAACCAAAACAAAAAAAACAAACCTTCCTATGTGTGTTCGCTTTATGAATAACCAATTCCATCATGTGAACTCGAGTTCCTCTCTTCGTGTTCCTAGTTTTTCAATAAAATGCATGAAATCGTGTATGTATTAAGACTGGTTTAATGTACTGCTCTCTCTTTGCGCTTAATCCTCACGCTAAGCAGCTTTCACAGAGGAAAACACTGTAGGTCAGTCTGCCTGTTTTAGCTGAGTGCTGGCTTATTACAGTCTGGAAGGTTCAGTTGGTGGTTTGACACATACGCGTACCGAAACAATCAACTGATTAGTCGGATGGACATAATGAATGGGTTTTAATTAAGTTATTTTCAAGTGAAAATGCTTCCTACAGCTATAGCTTTTCGAAGCTTCAGCCAAAGCAATTATTGATGTTATTTGAAAAAGAATCCAGTGATTCATCTTAATAGAAACACAGCACCCCTACCTCAGACACATACGCTCCCTGGCCACTCATCGACCCGTTGGTTCGCCTCTGTTCACTACGTCACCTCATTGCTTTTATTGTGTGTGTGAACGCAGGCGTGTCCACCGCCACCCTCCTGCACTCCAAGTCGCTCCGCGGCCACCGGGACTGCTTCGAGAAGTACCACCTCATCGCCGACCAGAAGCTGTCGCACTCCAAGGCCTCGCGCAGCGCCTACGAGGGCATGAAGCTGGCCCTGGGCCAGAAGCTGAGCCGCATCATCCAGTACGCCCAGAACAAGGACGCTCAGCGGCCCGGGGCCAAGCACTGCTGCTACAGCCAGAGCGGCGACCGGGGCCAGCCCGCGCTGCGCTCGGACGCCCAGGTGCCCCGCTACGCCCCGCGCCGGGACGGGGCCGGTGGGAGGTGCGGGCTGCCGGACTACGCCGCCAGCATGCTGGAGTTCCAAGCCGCCGAGGAGCTGGGGCTGACGGTGCCCCACGGTCCGCCGCGCCACAGGGGCCAGCGGGGCGGGGAGGGGGCGCGGCGGGGCAGGAGCCACGGGCCCAGCGGCGAGGAACGTGAGTACAGCACAACTAGCTGTCCTGAATAAGAATATTATCTACTGCAGTTATGTATTTTCGTTGATGATCATTGTCTGCTACGCCCAGAACAAGGCACGGCCATGGTATTGTTTTTGAATGTCACCTCGTGGTACAAGTATCTGTTCCCTAAAAGCCTTGCAGGTTCTCATGGGAGGGGTCTTTCTTTTCTTTCAGTGGTTAAAATGAACATGGATGAACTGCACCAACTGAACGGCGAGCTACTGCTGCAGATTCAAAGTAAGAAGTCTTTGTCTTTTGTGAGACGCATCCGGCTGAACCGTCCAAACAATAAACGTCTCCTTTATGTTTATAGTTTCCAAATGTATCATTGCTTTGTTGTGAGCGTGATGTACTGTGGTTGAAGTATGCACGTTCAAGGTCACACACTGTGCAAGTACTGGCTTGTAGCCTTTCACTCGATGTGAAGGGGGATGGAGCTGAATGTTAACTGGAAAGTCAGCTTTCCCAATGTGACTGCACACACACACGCACATTCCAGTCCTGTTTGTTTACTTCCCCATTCAGCAAGAACGGCTCTTCAGGCATGAAGATTATCAATTTTCTCAAGCATGTCTCGACAGAACAGTAGCTCTGGCATTTTTGAGTGTATCCCCACCTGAATCACCTTAATGGAAGTTGGCATCTGGCACATTATAGTTCACTTAGTGATCGGTTGTGTGTGTGTGTGACCTTACGTATCTAAAGGAAAGTACTAAGGACTCTGTTCTTACTGACTTTCTCTCTCTCTCTCTCGTTCGCTCGTTCCAGAGGTGTTTGAGGAGCTGACAGCAGCCGTGCAGGAGAAGGACTCACTGGCGTCGGAGCTGCACGTGCGTCACGTGGCCATCGAGCAGCTCTTCAAGAACTGCGCCAAGCTGCCCTGGCTGCACATCAGCAGGGCCGCGGTCAAGGCCAGCAGCGGCAACACACCCGTGGAGTGAGGCGCACACCTCCTTCTCTCCTTGTTCTCCCCCTCTCTCTCTCTCTCTCTCCCTTTCTTTGCTTCCATCTCTCTGTGAGAGGGGAAGCCTGGCAAGCTGGGGGGCCCTACCCCTCCATCTCACCACTTAACGGGCTGAAGCACGCCTCCTGTTGAACGCTGAATGACTTTGGTAGGCGGCGACGCTGTGCCGCGTTGGGGTTGCCCCAAGCAACGGCAGCTGGCTGCATCGTGGCAGCCACGGTGGGACCAGGTTGGAAAAGAAAGGCAAGGCCATTGTTTTGGACCACCCCGAGGTTGTAGGGTTTGTGTAAGGCCCTGTTGTCCTTCATAAGTGGTACAACGAGAGCTGGACATGTTGCTGTAAATAGTACCCTCGGTGGGTCGTCTGGCTACTAGATGAAGTGATTTCCTCAAAGGCAATGCTTCCCTCTATGCAGTCGACGGTATTAATGGGGGACATCTGTTCATCCCGTCTCCATTTTACAATTGAATTGTTTTCTTTTGGGAATTGTTTTTCTTAAGAACTAATTTGATCTCGAAGAACTTTGGTCAGGAGATTAAATCTATCTATTTACATATTTGCTTTAAATTCCCCATTTTGTTGCTTTAGCAATTGGATAGAGAATGAAGAAGTGCCTAAGAGTATTTTAAACCTTTGGATTGACATGGTGATGCATTTTAATACGGTTCTAAACTGCTGAGCAGTCACCGTTTGCTCGGTTTTTGTTATTTAATGGCTAGAACTATTAAATTAGGGATCGAGTTGCCTTCAAGATAGAATCAGAGGTTGAAAGGCTGGTGGTGATTGTAAGCCAAAAAAAGCACATGATAGATTTGGAACATTTTCAGTTTTAAAAAAAGGTTTACACTTGATCTCCCTGAGTTCACAACTGACCTTGGCAAGCAGTATTTGCAGGATTACTCATGCAGAATTGGTAAAGCATCTGCAGCTTAAGATAGTGATGGCTTTTTTTCATTTCAATTGTGCGGCATATACTTTTGAGATGCTGTGGATATCTGTAACGCTTTAGTGACAGAGGAAGGATTCTATCAATACTAGTGCTTTCCCTTCACCAAACCAAAGCTGTTGTTGATACATTTGTGTCTGGAAATATAAGCACCCGCCTTGCTTAAGCTTGATGAATCCAGTGTAAATGCACATGCAATACCAACCAGATTATTTAATTTCATTTGTTTTTGTCACGTGAAACTAATTCATGCAATATTATCAGAAGTCATTTTTATACAGGCGGTTGGTCAAATGTCTATCATTTGGTAATGTGTTATAATTGAGGGCTAAATTGAATCTTAAGCAATACTATTAAGTTGGGTAATGGTTTCCTTGATTCGTTTGCCCTATTACAATTAAAAAAGACGGTAAAACTATCAGGATGCAATTAACCTACGGTGTGCCAAGCATGCGATCAGTTGGGGAAATATTCCCAGTTTGATTGCATAACATCCATCTTTATCCGTCTCGTTTGAAGATATTCTGGGGAGGAAACCAAAAGGATTTGTGCTTGGAACGTGTGGTGCCCCTATGCAAGAAAGGAAAGAGGAAGCCTTATATAGCTAAATGATATAAGAAGAACATATGGAATTAAAGGCCAATATATATTTTTTAGCTTTCCCCTAAGGAGAACAATGAACTACTTCAGAAAGCAAAAGGTTAGGGAAACCCTTGGGTTGAATACCAATCGATGCTTTGCATAGTATTTGTCACTGTATAAAGTTCTCTTTATAAGAGATATAATAAGTTGGACCCTTTGTGGGTCTTAAGAGGTTCCGTCTGGTTGTTTTGGTCAATTTTAAACTGTTTGGAGGGATTTATTCAGTGTGTTTGTGTTATCTATATTTTAGTTTTTATCCTTTAAGAATTGTTTGATTTTTTTGGGGACTTGCATTTTCGTTTTGAATCTGAGTGCTGTTATGGTTTGTTTACAGAGGAAATATGGACATTTCAGATCGTGACCATCAGTTGCCTGGGGTGCATCCCTTTTATTAGCTGCAGTTCTTGTTTGCATATACTGGTTTCACTTGTACTCCTTCTGAACTGATTATACAGCCTGTTTTACTTGTGATGCGTATGGTTTTACTTGTGCATTGAATTACAAATTGTATTTATTGTGTGTTTCATGGAGCTTGCAGCCTGCGTGACTTGTGCATACGACTATTTTTCTAAACCATTTAAATAAATATTTTTTTTAACATGGATTCAGAATTGGTCTCTTTTCATCGTTACTCATTTAAATATGATAATGCAGAACTTTCCAATAGGACATACTGTGTATGTGCATATACAATATTTCATTCAGCAAGGCCTCCTAAAGTAACTTATAATCCATTATGCCATCTTTAAATCGACCTGAATATTCATATTTACACGCTCAAACGAACTGAATTTACTTAACTGAGCAGCATCTTAGAGTAAAGTAACATAACAATCAAGTAAACTGACATTTCATTAAACATATACACTTGTTTAATTTAGGTAGTAGATGGAGCTAGAGTGCCCTCTTGTGGGGAAAGGTTTAAACGACTATAAACCTGCTACTGATAAATCCCTATTCTTTTCAAGCTGAACGCGGGATTAGAAGAAAAATACTGGAATATTTACATTGAACACAAAAACGGATTTAATGAAACGCTATAATTAATGTATCTACATCTCTCAAACCAAATCCAAGATAACCACCAGTCTTATACATATACCTCCTCAATACACATACGACGCTGTTCGTATGAACCCACCATGATAAAATACAACAAATTATCTAAAGCAGATTAACTATGCAAATCTACTTCGACAGAAATCGGTCTAATCCATGTGTTTCCTCTAAACCAATGGAAATACACCGTACGTTTTATGGGCAGGAATGAAAGCCTCGTGGGCGGAGTAGCGACAAACGTGAGGTCCTCCTAGCAAGAGCTTCCAGGACCTCACCGTTTCCTATCCGTGCCCACATGCTGGATAACTCAGGGAAAAGTAAGTTTGTCTTTCTATAGTTGCGTGACGTTAATATTTTTGCTAGCATTTCTTTGTCCTAAACAACGCCTTAAAGCGACGAACAAATGATCATGTTGATAAATGTTCATTATAGACTTAGCTTTGTCTTAACGCTGTGACAGAGCTAGGGCCTTAGCGCTATATCAACGCTGTTCTGACCTCACGCGATTTACTTGTCACATAGTTGCTGATGACGTTGTGATATAATGTAACATTTATGGAAACCGAAAGCTATTAACAGCCCTTAATGCAATGTTTAGCAAACTGACAGAGTACAGTAAACTATTTGAAGTGCCACATGGATAAACGGAAGTAGTGCGTCACAGCCCGCCTCGCTGGATCACTTCTTGCCGCCACATTGGAATTCCGTTGGCGGGTGACGTCATCCAGAGTTTCTAGACTCCAATGTTTTGCAGTTTTCGGGTTATCCTAAATAGTAGATCGGTGGTCACTTGCCTAAATCTTTATTATCATTTACAGAGATTGCCAAATTGTTAAGAAGCTGATGTGAAACATGAAGAAAGAAATTGCTGCCGTGGTTTTCTTCCTGAAGAGGCTCATTAAAAAGGGGGAAAAGTTGGATTCTGCTCAAATTGAGAAAGTGGTCGAGAGGCTGGCGGCTGGACTGCAGGAGAAATTCAGAGGGCACTGGTACCCAGAGAACCCCAGTCAGGGCCAAGCATTCAGGTAATATTTTTTGCTGCTCAAATATAATCACGTGAATCTGGTGTCTCAAATGGTGCTCAAACTAACCAAAACACCAACACCAAGAAGTAATGTAGACTAAATAACAACTTTTATTTTTTGCTCTCTAGATGCATCAGAGTGAATCAGTTCCAGATGCATGATCCAGTGTTGTTGCGGGCCTGCCAGGAGAGTGAGGTTAAGTACTCTGACTTGAGCTTGCCCAGAGAACTCACTTTGTGGATGGATCCTGGAGAGGTGTGTTGTAGGTGAGTCTGGAGCGATTGGTGCATTGTTATTTTTAGAACCGCTACAATCGTTTTCTCTCATTTATAGTACGGTATACAAAAGTACTACAAGCTACTGCCATGTAGTAGCTTGTAGTACTTTTGTATACCGTATTTTGTAGTATATTTAGTATTTTGTAGAATCCTGCTTGCCATGTTTTATTTTAAATTTGAATTTAGGCACCTGCAAATTAGAAGATTCTGTATTTTTTTTAAATAGTTAACTTTATTCTTTTGTTTGAGGAACAACAAATGTGGTATGAATTTTTTGTTTCTTAATCATTTGACCATACAACTAAAAATTGAATTTTACTGTGAAAATACTGGCTGTTCAAAGAACCACCGGTAAACATTGTCATTTTTGCATGTCCTCTTTCCTTGTTGCCAAACAATTAATATATTCTCTGTCTTTTAGTGTAGCCTTATTGGCTAATTTAGCGACCAATATTGGTTGTTTAATGGTTTGTTTTCCTCCTTAGGTACGGTGAGACAAACCCCTATTTCTCAGTGGCCAGTTTCTCTGAGGGAGAGGCAGATGAGAAGGAGGTCGCAAGGAAGGTGACCAGCGCCTTGGAGAGGGTGACATCGGACTACAGCTCTGGCTCCTCCTCTGACGAAGACTGTACACTGAGGGAGACCCCGGGCACATCAGCCCTCCCCATAGCCCTCGACTGCACCACACATCAGGTGAAAGCTATAGACACTTGTTTACGGTAGTATTTTACACTTTAGTCCTTCAGCAGGTGCTTTTATCCAGAGTGGCTCCGCAGTGTGGCTGAGAACCACTTGAAGCATAAAATCAATATTGGACTGCAAAATATCTGCTGCACAAGGTTTATTAAGGACATGTTCTGTTTATATGGTTGTTGGTTGCACTTTAACACTATTCGTTGTCTTACCAAGTGATTTAACAAGGAAGTGCTGGTGCAAGCTGGTCGATTTTCAAACCTAATTGCAGCTTGGAGCCAGGGTTTGTTATCGAGAAGTTGCCAAATTGTTGAAATAATGGCCATCAGAGACCATTTTCTTAAATGGTTACCTGTCCCAAATATTTAGTTGGGCTCTTACTGAGTATAAGCAGGTATGCCCTGGGCATATTGCACAAGGGTGTCTGAGGGCAGACAAGGGGAGTTAGAACCCTGAACCCACCAGCTGAGAGTCAAACGCAACACACAAGCCTGCCTCTGTCTTTGAGGAAGCTAATATAGCTTTTTCGATTTCACAGGTGATGAACCCAAATGCTCCGACGTGGAACCCCAAGAAAAAGATGGCGGTGGGTAAGGGTCACCCACCTGTTCGGCCTCACTACAGCGTCCGACCCCATGGCCGACTCCAGCACCCCTTAAGGCACAACGTTTGGGTTCCAGAGGTCTACCAAGCAGCGCATGGATACTGGGGCGGCATGCACAACATGGCGCACTCTTACAGCTAGTGAGTGTGGAGATTTTTAGAAGGGAGAATCTTGACTATCTTTTAGGGAGTAACATCAAACTAGAGGATTGACCAAATTATTTTAATAAATTATTCTAGATGATCTGATGATAGATGATCTTTGATCTGTATTAACTGTTTTCTGCACTTTGGAACATTTATAATAGTTAGAACTAGTGCTGGGCAACAATTCAATAGTATTGTTTATCTTTGTTTGGTGTTGTATTGTCACAAAATTAAGATATTGAATCATGATACCCAGTTTTAGAGTCTAAATGAATTAGGATGAGAAGATATGCCTTTAAAATGATCCACTATGAGGTTTGAAGTGTCGGAGACAAGGGAAAACGTCATGGAGAAAAGAAAACTAGTTCTACACTGATGCCATACTTTACATAGCCATATACCTTTTTTGAATTCTTAAGCATATCGTGATTTTTATTGATATGGTGTTAAAAACCTACAATAGTTGGGATAATGAATGTTTGTTTATTGCCAGCCCTAGATTGAATATTAAAATAAACATGTTAGGTGTATTTAAAGGCTAGTAGGTGGTGAGTCAATTTTCTTTATGGGTGAATTTTGTACATGCTTCCGTCCTTTTTGAGTCACCTATTATTTATTCAGTGTAGGCTAATAAAATGTATAGACTTTTTAAAAGGATACTATATTTACTTGTTTCCATGTATCAATAAAACATTTCTATCGTTCAATCTGTAGTCCCAACTTTCATTCATAATGTGACAAATATTTGATATGCAGGACAGAATAGTTGTGGCTTCCGCGGCAGTCTATGCAGCCTACCAGTAGGCATTTTAAATGTTTCTCAGGCTCACGTTGACAATGGAAGTACACGTACTATACCTAGAATAGAACTAGAGGTTTCCTCACTTTTAAGTGTTTTTGTAGAACAGATATACCCTTGCATTGTCATAAGGATTTCAATGTACTACGGGATGTTATACTGTGCCTTTGAAAATAAAACTGTATTGCCTTTCAGAGACTAACAGACATTGTACAGTTCAATAATTGTGTTTGGTTGCTTCTCAGTCACAACGAGCTAGTTAAGATAAATCAAAGTTACATAAAAAAATTCAGAAGTTATGCTCTGACCTATTAAATCTTTTTTTTTTATGTTTGTAATGTTACAGCTTATCAATTATTAATTATGATATATATTTATATTTTAAAAACTTAAAACGATCAAATAGTTGGTGCACCCACTGGCTTCCGAAATAATGACATGGAAAGGGAAAATGTAGCTTATCTTCGTTCAAAACAAACAGGAGGGGGCAGCCGCGGGTCTAATATGAAAACAGGCCACGTGACACGCGCCCTCCTGTGTGCACCTGCCGAGGGAGGGAGCGGAGTTTCGGATGCTTCAGTAGAGTGAGCTGCTCTTTCAAATTCACCACAAGTCCGTCTGACCAAGTTTCGAGAGAGTCTGGGAATAGAGCAAAAGTTATGGAGTTCGTCGGACCCCGATTCTGCTGTGTGATATTTGCTCTAATGACAGGTAAGTGTTTCTTAACAATTTAAACGGAGATACTTGTGTGACCCTGTGTGAATTTATAGGCGAAACCCGTTGGGAAAACGGCAGTCTTCCATGGCCCGCGGACAACGAGCCAGCGGCCCTCAAGCCCCGCAGGGTCACGTGTTTACGGACATAAATCGTGTTCAATGCGATCGATGTGAGCGAAATCGGTTAAATATTACCTAGTTTTATTACCAGGCATCACTCCCCCACGGTGAGATAGGCTAACTCAGGCGTTTTAATTGTTTGGTTTCAAAACTAATTGTGTTGTGTTGGTAAGCTCAACGTTAGTGTAAATGCAAAGAGTCGAGGATAACACAATTTGATGGAAAAACGAATCAGCGATGTGGGATCTCGGGCGACTAACTGTACCTCGTTGCCTTGTTTCAAGGTCGACAGTTTTCTACAAAAGGAAATGCTTTTTAAATTTACTTTGCTATGTGGCAGGACTATTATTTAAGACGGACATCGTAAATCCACCCCCGTCACAGCGGGGGTGGATTTACTCAGTATCGACACTATTGCTTCATCGTGTCTTTTTGGTAAAGTTAGTTTACGTTTAGAGGAAACTGGCCAATGTAATTTACAGAAACTCAACGTGTTAATGGGTCGGCAGTTTTTTTGTTTGTGCCAATGGCTTGATCCGCTTTAAAACCTGTAGCTGAAGAAGGACTTCAGAGACCTGCGTTTGTGTCTGCCATCTGCCAGCGCAGCCCTCCCCCCGCAGAAGACCCTAGTCCGATGGGCCAAAGATGTACGACTATAAGTCGATCCAATTAGATTACACTTTGATTTGTTCCGTCTTCAGTTGTGTGTTTGGGATAGCGGGATACCCCCTTATGTTGACCCATTCGCAATGTAAAATAATGGCCTATACGAAAAATATCCTCTATTGTAGTTTATAGACAAGCTTGTTGATGAACACGATATTGATTAAGAAGTTTTTCATGAACTACAGATGGTACTGCTTTAATCTTAAAAACGGGAAATTATGTTTCCTATCTTATTATATATGGGTGTGTTGTTCCTTTAGTGCCCTGGAATCTTGATTGAAACTACCAGGTCCTGCCTAACTTACCTTACGCATTGTTATGAGAGGACATGTTTTGTTCTTCAGCATTTATTCAAGATTTTTATAATGAGATGCTTGCTTTAATCAAACCCTCCCACTTATGTAAACCGGAGAGAGAGTTGGGGTCCAGGGCGTGGTATTTTGTCCACTTTATGCGTTTCCCACCCTTACAATGCTGTCAGACATCAAGATGATGTGCCATTGATACTTGCGCCGCGAATGTGAATGAGACTTGTATTTGGTTTCATCCAGTTACAAATACACAAAAATGCTAACCATGCATAACCTCTATAATGACTTGCATGTTTATTATGTATACATAATTATTTAAAGATAAAATGTTTAAGGATGCTTAGGGTTGTGCCATTGGATGAAAACGCATCTTGATCATAGCCCTTGCTCTACAGTTGGTAGAATTAGACTTTTATAAAATCAAGTGGTTCTTTGAAATCCAGGCAGCAGGGTATTTTAAGCATTTGTTAAATCATCTGTTTATGTGCATATATCGAGTCTCCTACACTCCCAGTTTCCGTCAGTTTTAAAAAGAAATTCCTGAGCTATGCTGCCCATATCGTTTTGAACGGTGCCGGAACAGATGCCTGCTGTAACTCACCATCCCCTTAGCTCTGGATGGGAGAGTTTTGATTTGATGCCAGATTATTTTTCACCCGAGCCCCATCCTTTCTGCAGTTGGTCCGAGACTTCTCCCATATCTTCTCCTAATAACCTCTCAGCTGTGGCTGATTGGGTCAGGAGGGGGAAATGAAGCAACTGGTTGAGGTTAAGGAAAGGCAATAGCAGGCAGTGGCTGCTGTTACCTGGTAATCCTACACTTCAAGAGCCCTGGAAGGGAGCTGGTTGCTAGGATACCTTTTGATAACACAGTGCAAGTGTGGTTGTGTGTGTGTGTGTGTGTGTGTGGTTGTGTTGCTCAAATAAAGCTACCCTCCCCCACCTTAGAGTCTTCCTTGTGTTGTCCTCTCAGTAGAACTGCTCTTCATTGTGTGTTGAAACCTGATCCATGGATATGATCTGTGTATTTGAGGTGTTGCAGTTTTTAACGCGTTAGCCTTTCCATGGATGGCCGAATGCCCAGCTATACACAGGTCTTCTGCAGTTTTAAGCAGACATTCCAGTCCATGTTTAATGTATCAATATTGAGAGGGTTTCCTTGCAGATAGTTATTTAGGCTCACAGTAATCTTCAGACATGAGCAGTCCTACATGTGCCATCATCAAGGCTCTAATCCAGCCCCGGCTCTTGGACCACAATTTCACATTCAGTTTGTCATGGCATGGCTGGTTTAATGGTCCAGCGGGCCTCCTGTTGGCTTACCAACAACCCTGACGGCAGCATCATCACCTCCCACCCGGCTGCACGCAGCCCTGGAGCCCCCTGTCCTTGGACATGAAGCGAGAACATGTAGAATCAGATTACACTCTGGGGACGCCACTTTGTCCTCCACAATCTGACGACGGGGACGACCGACCATGAATATTCAGAGGCTCCTCCCTTCAATATTTTAGCATGCGGAAGATGTACCAGCCTGGTCCTGTTTCCCCCCCCTAGCAGAGTGTGCCTAAACTCATCAGCCGCGCAGCGAGCGGCTTTGTCCTTCTCATATCTCATTTAGTAAATGAGCAAATTGCAGGCGAGAGATCTAATTAAGGAATTTCATGGTGGTTTTAATGACTGTGTGTCCACTCTGTATTCCATGGCCGTCTCTTATTCACAGATTGAGAGAGTGGTTACTGCCCTGACGTGGGACTGAAGCCAAAACCCTGAATAAGAGATATTGGGAACTTGCTATCAGAAATCAAAACTCAGAAAGCAAGTCTACAACCCAACATGTGTGTTTACATTTGGCTTATTTACAACTTTTTTGATAAGGTACAAACTGTATTCCTGTGTTTGAGCCTTCCATAAAGTATGAAGGAGTGCAGTATTGAGTAGTGAAATTAATAAATTGTGGCAATGACAGAGGTGGCCGTCCTAGTCTCAATGTTGATTTACCATTCATTAACCCTCCACTTTTAGCAATTAAAAATGTTGTCTTGTCTTTCCTAATCTCTTATTCTTTAACGCCGTCTGTCGCTCCCACTCTCTCATGCGTACCCATCAGTTAAAACAAGGTCATCATGGCGTTGATTCTGAGCCATCGGTCATCATCAAGGCAACGCTCTGTTTGGACGATAAATATCCCATTCATCATTTAGCCTCTCGCTGTGCCCGGCTCAGTCCCTTATCACCCTCTTCTCCTAATGAGGCATCATGGGCCCAGTGACAAATGGACACCTTCCCTTCAATCTGAGGGCATTAGAGGTTTCTACTAGGGATGTGCATTTCTGGCAAAAAATACTACGGTATTCAATATTCGCTGAGAAGTATAAGAATAATATTCGAAAATCAGTCAATCAAGAACCCCCAACGCACGCACGCGCGCACACTCGCAACTCGTGTCCACGCACAAACAATGACACAGGGAGAGGCTTTTATGATTTGCATGAAATCAATCTGATTATTCAACAACTGCGGCATCAACATTAACGTCAACATTATTTCAACGTGGGCTTAGGCAGATAGGCCTACATGCGCCGAAAACAGATCGCTATTTATTTTACTGAACACAACCTGCAAAACTAGACGCGTCTTTAGCATATGGAAACTATGGCCAAAAAATAACTTCACACGATGTGTCTTTTCACAATTTATTTGTTCATAGTATTGATCAGCAGAGAAATAATCCGCCAAAGACGTTGACGTCGCTTAGCAACCAAGGACGCTGGGGTTACCGGACTACTTGCGGAGTGATACGACAGAAAAAGAAAAGAAATCCACTTTACTTGTTGACAGCGGTCATTATATGCCTAGCAACGGTGAATTATCAAAAAATTATTCACCACCGAAGTTGTGAAGGCTCCTGCAAGGGAACGGAGTGTTCAACAGCATTGAGAAGAGCCGTGTAATAAATAAAGATAGTAACATTCATTATTCGATTTTCTACGTGACGACGACTTTTCGACTATTCAACGATCGTTGCCCATGCCCTAGTTTCTACATGCACCATAACCGATAATTCATCTCCAAAATGTTCATCCCTGAACTGAATGAGAACGCATGTCTTGCGAATTCTTTCAGCTCCGAAACATTTCGTCAATCAAGTACGGATTTGTAACAGATGGAGTAAAAATTTGTTTTGCATAACACATGCATAGCACTACCACACCCCATTTTCAAGTATTTAAATGGACTAATGAAATGGCCTCAACTGACATGAAGATCGGTCACTGACTAGTAGTTCTTCTCCTTGGTTAAATTGCTTTCCGTTTTCGTCCTTCATGACTATGTATTCTGGTTCTTTCTGCATATAATTCTCACGGCATGCGAGCTAGCCATCCCTCTGCGAGGGTACTCAATGTGGCAGGCCGGTCCCCAGGGTGCTGCCTCTGCAGGTGTTGGTTCGAAGCCCGACGCTCCCCACCAGCTAGGTGGGTGTCAGCTCAGCTTAATGCAACACTAGACCGCACTTCGAGTCATGTCTATGGACCAATGTGTGAGGGATTAGGTTCTCAAGATTGCTACGCCGGGGGAGTAATTGTCTCACTTTATCTACTGAACAAAGTCAGAGCCTCTGCTACTCGGAAAGAATGTTTTGTTCCCAGTTGAGGCTGCTACACTTGTCTCGGAGATAAGTTTTATTTATTGTAATGCATTATTAACGGCTGACATCCAGCCATTGTCTTGACATGGCTCTGTTAGAATACGGTTTTAATTTGTCTCCTCCTGTGGTACGCCCACTACCACTACTGCTACCACTACTTTCTTTTTCCCTGAACACCATGGCTAATTAGACTTCTAATCTTGAAAATGGCCTGTGTATTTTTTCCTAAAGGTGGTGGGCAACTTAAAGGGCTGAGGAGGGAGAAGTTGTAGCAGCTGTTGGAGCATTTTATAGAGTCATTACCTCATTGTAAAACATTACACATCATCTACTAAAAAGCTAAATCATATTTCTCAATGAATCTCTTTAAATGTTTTATCGTTTCATTGTGGTGTCAAACTTTTTATTACAATTGTGAATACAAAGTTGAGTATTGCTATATGTCCATGGTATGTTAACCAAGACAGGTAGACATATAGGAAGTAATAAACAGCAGCTGGGTTTGGCACAGCGGACAAACATTCAACTCTGTAGTTGGCCATTAACACAGCTTGTCTCTTATCGGTCCCACGTTTGTAATGGCTTCTCCCATTGCCCTGCTCTCACGGACAGGTGTCATATAAACCTGTGTTATGTCCGGCCACCTTCCATCACGGTCCTTAACCTTCGCTAGATGGCCAATCCCCCTCACCACCTGGTTTATTGCGCAGGGATTTTGCAGGATCTTTCTCTGTGGTACGATGACCAGGACATCTGCTAGAGTCCCTCCTGCAAAAGGCATAGAAAGGTCAACAAGCCACCACCGACACCGCTTTAATTACAATGGTACATCTCCCTTGAACCTGTGGAAACCTGCAGAGCTCCCTGTCATACTCCTGCAGAAATTGGATTGGACTGAAAATAGCCCTGTTTCATGGTGGTCAGCATGACCATTACTGCACCACCGTAATCACATGGAGTCCCATTTTAATAAGCATGCAAAGCATAAAAGGGCCCTGACTGCAGCAGCTCTCGCTGTGTGTGTTGGCTCCCGAGGAAACAGCTGTTAAGTGTCTTAATGGAGACCATGTATAATTCATGGCCGCACACAGAGCTGCAAAGCTGGCTGGCTCCCTCCAAGTGGACGATAATTGCAAAGGGAGGTCCCCGTTCCCCTCTAGACTAGCCCAAATGGCTTCACCATCGTTTTGCAGGCCTTGGCACAATATCAACTATACATTTATTCCCTGTGAGACCCAGCACCTTGTGAGAAGAGGCTGTACCCTCACGTTCGAGCTGGGCACGCACTGCACAGCCCATTAAAATAGTTAAACTGAAAGAGTGGTAGTTTTTAATCACCTTTGGGAGCACCCATTCACACTTTTCAGAACCTATAAACGCCCCTTTACAGAAGTCGTTATGTCTCCGAGGCAGCCTGCAACCTCAAACCAACTTTTTTCGAAATGCATGAATACCATTGTTTGATTTTACAGCAGATAATGGGTGCTCCATAATCCTTTGGCAGTGAGGTCAGAAGATATCTGATACACCTGACCCAAATATACCAACAGCTGAAAACAAACCCATTTCTAAAGTTTGATACATGGGAGATGAGACAAATTATTAGGATGTCTGCCCCCAAGTACCCTGCAGTGCCCATACGTTTGCAGACACCCACTCAGGCTTAGTGTCTCTTTCTTGAATAGATTAATTGGGCCAACTGGGCTTGACTGTATTTACCAAAATTACATAATTTCAGTCCGATGTTTCAAGAAGGTCCATAAGTAGTAAAAAAAGATTCCGATCCACTTAGTTGGGACATTGTTATTTTAAGATGTGTAGATAATCCTCCTGTTTGTCTTTGTTGAAACAAATATTAATTGCAATGTTTTTGATTCAGCCCCTCCTTGTGAGTAAGAAGGAGATTTTCAGAATTAAAATGAACTCCATAACCGTGTTCGTTCAGCTCTAACTGGCTGTGCAACTGTGTGATGCAAACTAACACACCACGTGCTGATTGGGTTTTGTGAGCGGTTTTAGTTATAGGATGTTTTTTCGTTTTTTTATACAATTATTGAAATCTCCATAAATGAACATGATCACTGATATGTCCAAATAATGAGATACGAGCTAGTTGAAATGGTACACATTGCGACTTAATGTGTTGGCTGAAATAATATTGCAACAGGCTGTAGCATCTATCCAACAGCATGATTTGTGAACCAAATATATTTCAGGAGCCAAATACACATTGCCAAATTGAAGATGGGAATTCAAAGAGTTATGCTATAGTTTTCGCCACCTTGGAAACCTTTTTAACATAATCTTCTTATTCTCTGTGGGGCATATCAACCTATACAATGTCTATTCTTTCTATTGCCTGAGTGCAGCAACTTTACATAATTCATATTTAAACTGAATTAATTTTGAGTTATGTACAGTTGATTTTTTTCCAACATCACAAACTGAGACCAGATCTTTTTTTTTTTTTTAAGCAGGGGCTTATTCCGTCTTCTATGCGCGTGTCAGATTTGCTTAGCTGTGGTAAAGTACAGAACGGCACAGCTACTGCACAGCGTTTTAGATGCAATTAATGCTCTGAAGTCAAATATAGCATGGTAGTAATCTGCATTGATGCACATTTACGCTCAATATTGTTCAAGGAGGTCAGGGTCCGGTTGGTCTCCGGGGCTTAAGTGATCAAAGTTCCTCTTCTACATGCTGGTCAGACAGAATCCACCAACCTTTTGAACGTCAGCCCAGCGTTGAAAATCACGGTTTGCAGTGTTTGCATCCAGTAGCAAGAGACTCCTTGTATTTGTGCAGTGCGGCTGTCAGGGCTTACAACATTTATCTCTGCCGCCCAGACACTCGTATAGTCTATATCAGCCTGACAAGTGTCATCTCTTCCCCAGCGCCAAAAATAAAAACGAAAAATTTATGTTGGAGGTTGGGGGTGGGGTGGAGTACTGCTGCAGCAGAATCCCTGTTGTTGATGATTGTTAAAATCATGAAATGATTAGAATTGGGTTGTCTTTCTTTCTTTTTTATAAATGTTTGACCGTGGTTTCATGCCACTTATTAAATACGTTGGCCTTTGTGGCCATCACTTCGCCTTCTTTGTGTGGCCACTGGTAGCATGAGCCGGAGGCTAGTCCTCGCCCGCTGGTCGTCGTTGAGGGCTAACGGTAACTGACATTTGCCACAGCTAACTTCCCGCTGGGCACAACATTGAGGTATATTTACCCCACCTGCCGTCTGTGAAGCACTTTGGATCAAACAGACTTGTCTTAAACTGAGGCCTGATATAACTTCCTGTTGAGAAGGCAGGAGAGGCGGGAGAAAATAGATAAAGGAGTCAAGGGCTGATCCAACGTGTTATCTTTTAACAGCTAGCTTATCTTGATGTCCTGTTGTAACGTGACCCTTCCACAGAGGACAGGAGCGTTTGTCTATGTTGTGCCGCGTTTCATACGGGCTGAGTTCTGCCCAGTGGTCAGATCCACAGCCTGGAGGCAAGGGCTTAGGGATGGCACAGATGCATTAAAAGGGGATATTGATCCTCTGTGGTTATTACAAAGTACATCATCAATACATCATTTTTCGTTCTTTGCGCACTGTCCCCATGACACTTTAATCAGAAAATTCAATATTTGTTGAGTGAAATTGTGTTGTCTGTCGGGGCCAGTGTCTCCATAAGGGCAACCCATTTGAAATGACACACAATGCCATTGTGCATCTCTACTTCTAGAACTACTTCTACTACTAGTGACAATAGTGCCAGCATCATGCTACAGTCTGGGAGGAAAGGAGTAGAACTAAATTTAGACCAGAACCTTGGAGGCATAAATGACTACTATTACTACTACAACAGCAACATGAGTAAGACAAGCTCATTGAGTGCCTCTAGGCCATTCCCACTGACAGGTTCTGCACTACACAGAAAATGGGTATCTGTGAAAACTGCATCTAGATCTGCACATAAATTTTTTGTGCAGCAATGTGCAGCAAATGTGCTTGTGATTTGACACAATGTGGGGAATTCAGCTGCGACCCAAATAATCTGATCAATTGACAGCCGCTTTGTGTTAACACCAAGGCAATGACAGATTGCAGAGAAATATGTCAGCCCGACTGCAATGCCAGCTTTCCCTTTTTGTTTGTGGTTTATGTGGTCTTATGTATGACAATGATTTATTGGAGGTTCGATAGTGGGTAGTTGGAGTACAGCCACCCAGGGTAGAATTTCCGGGCATCCAGGAGTCGAAGGGTATTCCAGGTAAAATCATTTCAACTGTTTTGAATCGCCCCTTTTTTGGAGAGCTCACTTTCCTCCAGACAGCAGGGAGGAACCGTGGAATGCATCGGAGGCATTTTGTGCCGAGCACAAGACGGTCCACAAATACGCCTACATGTCTAAAGGCTGCCCTCGCACCTCAATCCTCTTAGTACTCTGGCCGACCGCCACCGGCCGTCTTACTTCATTGTTATCAACATTTGGTTTATTTTAGTTGTCCATGTGTGGCCAATTCGACCTCACTGGCACCTTGGTTTTAAGTAGAACTTCTTTGTGTCGAGTACGTGTGTACATACAATTCCAAATCTGGTTGTTTCTTCAACTGAAACTCTGCATAAATGCTATGAGGAAATGAGGAAATGTTTTTAGTATCTGTTTGTGAGGGACCAACCGGTCCTTGTTTATTCACATTTCCTGGTCGGGCCCAATTCTATGTTAGTGAGCTAAAGTTCAGCTGAATATTAGATACATTTCAGAATAGAATAAGCCTAGCATATTGCTTCGAGGTCAAAAATCTGTTTAGGTGTGTTTTTAACTCCCGCTTTCTTTGAATAATCTTCTCTTGAATAGGTAGGTTTCTAAAAAAAAAAAATATCAAGTGGGGATATTATCACTCTGTTTGCATACAGGGGTGATTTTGGTACTTTTGTGAGAAGCCCCTTTTCCTATTATACTTGAATTTGATATCTTCTCCTCTGTGTTCATGTTCCCCTATTCGAATGTCATAGTGTGTTATAGTGTGTTTGTATGTGGGTCTATTTGCAGTGCGAATGAAGTGGCAGCTCTCTGCAGCAGTTGGCTTGTCTGTGTTTGGTCAGCGGAGCTGGCCCCCCAGATCAAAGCTGGCATTGTGCTCCTGGGGGCACGGGCAAAGGCCAGAGTCTGACAGAGTAGTGTACGACCCAAGTAGATTACTGTGCAGCCATGCTGGCTGAAATTTACCGGGTAGATGCTTTCACTCTGGGGGTCTAACCGGGTGATAAACGGGGGGTCTGTCCGACAGGATATCACAGACTTTATTTGCTCTGGGAGAGGGGGGATTGAATAGAGTATGACAGGTTTCCTCAGCAAAACGGACCTGTGACTACACCCCTGTGAGACATGTGGCTTTAATTTCTTGCTTCACAGTGAACATTTGGAAAGCGCTGCACAGAGATACCCATCTGCCTTCCCTTAAAGTTCCTCCTCGCGCTTCAGCTTCCAAAGAGAAAATAATCTGCTGTTAAATACAAACTTGCAAATGCACAGTGGAGTGTTGATTGATTAATAATTTTTTTACTCAAATTGCATTATAATATGACGCTTGTTTTAAGAGGGGCTGTTAAAAGTGTCCTTTTAGCACCGTCTGAGAGGGGGATCGGCTGAGTCGGCTGCCGTGCTGTGCACTGGGATTAGAAGGGGTTCCCTGGGAAAATGTGAGGGTATACAATGTCGTAAAGCATCACCCCCGACCCCATCAGTCCCAACCCCCCTCTCAACAGTCACTTCAGCGTGCCCAGCTCTACTGTAGTGCTCCTCCAAGGATTTTCTTTAGGCCAGGTGGTTGCTTCCCAAAAGCATTGAGAGCCCTCATGGCTCTGAGACTCTTTTCAAAACATTCAGTCACTTTCCAATCAAAAAACAATTGTCAATTATTGTGCCGTTCGAAGTAAAGTACATTTTTATATTTACCGGATCACCAGGCTGTTGACTCTATCCGCTGAGATGGAATGTCTCTTTACCAAGCAGTAGTCAATCATTAATGAATGCCAGCTGAACTGAAACGTTGTTTGGTTTCGGGTCTACGAGCCAACCTAAACACAGTGTCTCCGATTGGTCTCACACCGTGGGTCCATGTTGACATGCATATGGTTGGATTCAACGTCTTCTATTTATAATTCTTCACAAATCCAGCTTAGTGTTGTTTAATGAACATTTATGGGATTGTTTGTGGGCAAACTACAAGCTCCTCTCCACACAAACATGCACGCAAACCCTCACGCACACGCACACAAACGCACCCCCCCCTGTGGAAGCGTGGTTGACATGCTTTTGTAATTAAACAACCGGCTTCGCTCTCTGAAATTAAAATACGCTGGCAAGCCGCTCTTCCAGCCGCACAACATCTACAAGGTGCATTTGCCAAGGCAACACATCTCAGGGGACACCTCCTATGCAACGCCTCCATATTCTCCCTTTTATACTCTTTAATTTGCTCCTGGCAGTGCTACACTGGCTCTTTGTTGCTGCTGTTGTGTGTTTTTTTCCCCCCGTTGTTGTCCTTCTTCTTCCTGTTTGTTATGGGGTTGCTATCAGCAGGCTGTTTATAAGGTGCTATCTGCGTTGCTGCCTGAGATGGCCTCTCGCCTATCAGCTCCATGACGGGAACAGGCCCTGTATTATCGCCAGCCAGCACACTATGTATCCCTGCCTGGGCTCCCATGAGTCTTGACGCACAGACGTACGTGTGTGTGTGTGTGTGTGTGTGTGTGTGTGTGTGTGAGTGATGGGCACTGCGTGGGCGGGGTCTGAGTTTCTCAAACTGGGGGTAACAAGTGAGAGTCTCTGGAACAGGGACATTGTTATCTCACTCCTCAGGGTGCTTTCAGATAAAGAAGCTTTCTTCATGGGGGTGGGGAGTAGGTTGGTGGCAATGGTTTGTGTCAGGCTCCCGGACGGTGGCTTTTGGTGGAGAGGGAGGTTAGACAAGCAGCAGATGCTTGATTCCACTGGCCTGCGCCTTGTGAAATGGTAATGCACTGCCTATAAATAAACCTGTACGCTTCCCAGAGGCTGAGCCGTGAGGAACTCTGCACGCAAAATGAATTCTGATGAACAGATTAACCATGTATTAAGGAATAAAAACATTTCCTGCCGCCTCTTCCTTGTATACTCTGCCATGTGTCGCTCATTACACAGTCTATGCCCGGGAGAAGAACAGTGGTTATGTGTTCATTCCATATATTATTCCCCACAGTTACACATATCAATAGGCCTTGTCTGTTGTCTCGCTGCATGACGAGCAGCCACCACAATCTCTCTGTATTTATTTATAAATTGGGATTCCTAAGCCACCGGTAGGTCAAGGATTTAGCTATGAAGGGGATTCATGTTGACCTAATCTGATTAGAATAATGACGGTTAGTGTGGTTGGCCTCTAGACGCTCATAACACCGCCAATAACCAAAGCCCCCCCCACTTCCATCTCCGCGGCTCCCTGTAAAAAAAATGAAATAAAAAAGGCTGTTTAAAGCTGAGGCGGGAAAGTCCTCGTCGGTTAATGTACAATTGTGTTAAAACGGCCGTCGGGTCGTGCGCTCCGGGAATTGACGGGAGGCTCAACATGGCGGCCAGATCTCTCAGCCTGCATTACATAGCTATCAGTGTGGCTGAACGGCCCCCGCCTCGTCCGCACCCCTTGATAAACCTCGGAGCTCGGCGCGAGCCCGCAGATTGTTGGAAATTGAATAGTTCTCCCAGAGGGGACCCTGGGACGAGCGTTCCAAACCCCCTTTTCATTGCTTCTTTATTGAGCTTTTCTTCCATTCCAGCTTCCATTTTATTCATGTATTCATTTATTGATGTATTACTTTCGCAGCTCTCGGGGTAGTTCCTGTGTGACCACTGCCTCTGGCACGCATGTCAATAAAGGTGCATGACTGCATGTGTTTTCAGCCCTGTTCCACACAAACCCCTTAACCATCAGTCCCCTGCTTTCTTTTTTTTTCCTGAATGGTGGCCCCGCTAACCAGCCGCTTATCCGTTGGCTTCTCTTCACTCATCCCAAAAATAACTTGCACTCTGTCACTAGTTGGTTCCCTTTCTCCATTCAGGTGTTTTTGAGGGCAGGATGTGAGCTCAGCAGGTCTCCTCATTAGCCCTTCCACATGGATTTGTGGAGTGTAACCCCTCCACTGAAACCCTGTCCCCCTTAAAGTTTTGTCACCTCCCAAAGCACGGGAAAGCTGCACCTAGCATTTTAGTTTGACAGGCCCGAACTCGGATGACAAAAGGCTTTTACCCGTTAATGGGTCATGAATGCGTGGATGCCCCGTAAACCGCCCACATGACCCAGCGCATTCAGTCATCCTTTCTCATCTCGTTCACTACGGCTCGGCCATGCGAGACAGAAATAGATACAGCCCAGTGAGCCCACCCTCTCCTCCTTTCGGTATGTCCTGGCTTTATCGAAAGCCCCCCTGACCCCCAGGAGTGCTCTCTTGTGGTGAAAGGTCAGCCCCGGTGAAAGAGGCTTACGATCCAGCACTGCCACAACCAAGAGCTTGGATGGCCTTTCCCCTCGGCCCGGCCCCAGAGGGTTCATTGGAGGGAACTGAGCACCGTGGCTGTCTGGCCCGCAACGTGGGGTCATCGTGGCTGTCCCCACGGGGCTACAGCTTCCTCAGCCTGCCTTATCCTACCGTCCACCTGGAAACCTTGTGACAAATCACTCCTGTATAAAAAGGTCTTTATTTCGAGGCATGTGCACACTTCACTGACTCAGACTAATCCGAGCAGGCTTTCAAATAGCGGATTCTATCCATGGAAAGTCTAAGTTGTTAACGTTTGGGGAATATTTCTGTCTTTGCTTCATTCATCTTTTGAATGGAGCTACTTTATATTGCATTGAGTGGTCTGTCCTTGATGTATTCCTAGTGGCATAAGAACACCTCCAAACACCAATCTCTTCCTATTCTCTTCAGAATCTCTCGCTCTCTATGTCTCTCTCTCTCTCTCTCTCTCTCCCTCTCTCTCCCTGTCTCTCTGTCTTTGTGTGTAAAGATCTGGTTGCTAGGAGACGGGATTCACTTCCCATTGTATGGCGATAAAAGGGGAAGGGGTCTGGTTGGTGGAGTGGCGGCGTACCATCAGCAAGACTGGGGAGGGGATTTGGGGGCAAAGGGATTCGCTCGTCACAATCAGGGGTGTGTGTGTGTGTGGGGGGGGCGGGTTTGAGAGGGGGAGAGAATGGGCCAAGAGTGATGAGGCGCAGGGCATTAGGTTGGGGGTCTGACACCCCCACATTCCCGGTCTCCGGGCCAGCGTCGCTGACGGGGGAAGTGCTGTGTCAGACGTGGATCGGGAGAGGACTCGCTGGCCAAGGAATGCACACACAGACGGACACCCAGCGCCGTGAATGGGTATTGAGGCAAACCTTTTTAATTAACAAATGCACATGCCTCCCCCACAAAGCAGCGCGGCTCTGCTACTAAACACCCATGCGTAGTATCTAGCAGTGTAAACACTAGATGTTCTCACACTGTTGATGTATAATCATGTGTGCGTGTTGTAATACTGTGTGTGAATTTATTTCCGTCCCGCCGCAATGTCGCTCCCAGCTCGGCTGCCCACTGTTTACCAGGAGCGTGTTTCTCATATTGGTCCCACATTCCCTTGGACTGGTCAATAATGACTATTATCAGCCCGTGCTTCCGTCTGGGACCATGGTCTGTTTGCTTTGGCAGTGGTGCCTTTTACTCTGAATAAATCCCCTCCCTGCTATATGGGCTGCTGTAGATTATGAGCCAAGGCATTCCAGCCACACAGGCAATGGCTGATGGTTTTTCTCCCAGACTACCTGGATCGTTAATCATTAACTTTTTTTTAAGGCACTAAGGCATTTTATGTTTTTTGTCCAGCTGTGAGTCAGCCGCTGACGGTCGAAGGTTATTTCCTGAAGAACTAGGCGGGGGAGTCATACCTGTGTGCTACGGTCTTGTTCCTGCAGAACCATCAGTCTACACAAGCCCCCTCCTCGACGGGGCGCTTTAGAGCCACCGCTGATGGTCCTTTGCCCGGATATTGTTGAGAGAAAAAAACATAGTAATCTTTTGAATTCATTATTTTCTTTATCTCTGTGCTGCCCCTGTCCAGAGATAGTACAGCTGTCTTCTTTTGACAAGTTAGTTAAAATGATTAAAGGAACGTTGTCTCAGGGCTTGGTTACATCTCTGTTATCAATTTGTGTTTAGCACACCAATTTGTGTTTAGCACACCAATACAGGTGCACACCAATCTGTGCACCTGTATGTAAAGGTGGAAAAAGTGTGTTGTCTTTCTCTTCTAATGCCTCTCATTACCCTTGGGATTTACCATTGTAGAACCTGCTTGTCCCACTCTGATACATATTTAACATGCATGCTGAATTGTATTGTCTAATATGTCTTCTTCTACTTCTCTCTTCTTCTTCTTCTTGATGTGATTTCAGGAAGATCCCTTTCATAAATGAATTCTACTGAATTTAATAGGAGGCTGTATTTAGTGGGATTTCAAGCTTTGGGTAATTTCTTCTATTTTAATCAATGAATTATGAACCAAGGTCTCCGGCTTCATTTAGACCGTAGAACTAACTTACTCTTTCAAATTAAATTAATTGTATGAAGTCATGTTCTTTGGCAGGTTGTTTACCTTCTACCAGCCTGTTTGTTAGACGTGACTGAAAAAAAAAAAAGGAACAATGTAATTTAATAACTAAACAAGAATACCGAAATAGCAACCACCAGAGACTCGATATTTGAATAACTACACATTCAAATGATCAGGGCCTGCCTAGTTTCTACCTGCTTAAGTAGGTACTGGATTAGCTGCTGCCATTTTTGATGCTGGAAAAAAATAGATTTTCGATCCCTTCCAGTCTACCTTAAGACAGACGCATGCATGCGATGAACTGGTTGACCTTGGCTGTGTTGTGGCAAGGAGTTGGCCTGCTTCCAACATGGGTGACCCTCTGTTGCCTCATCCTCTGCATGTCTTTTCTTCCCGTTGTCCGAATTGAAATGTATGCAAATCACATCCTTCTTTTAATGGTCTCAAACGGGCTGATGTGCACTCGGTGTGAACCAAATTGAAATCACTGATTGTCACGGTATTTATTTGATCTAACGTAACCCACGGACACACATGCACACGGCTTATCTTTATCGTGACCCTTTTTACCTGAGCCCTATGGCAAGATTTTGTGAGCCAGTCAGGCCGAAGATGCCGTTCATATTTCATGTCACCTCGGATATGAGCGAGGTGCTCTGTCTTATCCGGTAATGGATACAAATGGCGGCAGAGATCACTCCTGCCCTTTCCTTGATTGTACGGGGAAGTCGGGGATGAAAGTGACAGAAATAAATACCCTAAGCGTCACACTCCTTTTTGCGGCGCATTATTTCTTTCTCCACAACCGTTCGCTGCCGCCCTAAATCTCCCCCAGCTCCCCTTGTAAAAACCCTCTTGATGCATCGCATGGCTCTGTGTCTCGCGGAATGCCAACCCAGGCTTCCTTTCTGACATTGACGGATGCGTATGTCGGATTGTCTCCTCCACTACGATACTCGCTCTCACTCTCTCGCCGTCTTAGCTCGCCTGCCCGTACCTCAATGCGATGGATGGCTCCCATCAAGGGCGTCTGTCACCAGCCGCGGGACCTGATGCGACGCCAGCGGTGGTTGCGCTCATAGTGGGCGCAGGAAAAAGCTTCTGGACGACTGTATCAAATGCTCAAAGGCTTCGGGGGAGGCCTCAAGAATCGGGGCGGGCGTGACCGAGATTGTCACTCTGTATGTGGCTTTGGGTGTGTTTTTTAAACGGAGCTGTCTGTGCTGTTGCCCAGAGTAATGCTGCATTTTTTTTTTATGGCATGTATACCGGGCTGATGGTCATGAGAGGAGGCAGGGTCCTTCACCTGACCCCCCCCCTGCACCCCCGCCCCAGCATCTACCCCCCTCACGGCCAGTCCGTCTGGTTCTGGAAGCACCATATTCCACTTGGCTTTTAAAAAGCAGATTCAACTTTTTTTATTCAAGCAGTCTGCTAGCAGAGGAAGTAAACATTGCACAATTCAGTGATTTTGGTGCGTATATATAAAAAAAAATATGGTAGGGGGTCATTATTTCTAGATAACTGTTTTCTGTCCACATACCATTTAATTTTTTTTGCTTTGTGCTATGAGAAAGAGGTAGGACCAAACATGGAACAATCTGACACCTAAAGCCTTTTTCCCCGCCTTGACTACTACTGTGTGCGTGCGTGCGTGCGTGCGTGCGTGCGTGCTCCACTCCAGCAGCCAATCTTTTGGGAAAGATGACATTACTTTAGCAATGATGTATTCCCCCACCCTGGTTAAGTGGATGGCGGCAGGCTGTCATAAGGATTTTAGTGCATCTAGCCAGCATGTGACAACTCCATTCTCTACGGGGAGTGTTGCTTGGCTCAGCCTAAATCTCTTATTCAATAGATACTCTTAGCCCCAGTTGATGTCACAAGAAAATTATGTGCATGCATTTCTAAGAATAAATGCGCAGGGGTCCTCTGTTTGCTGTTTGGTTGATTGGACACACTCTTTATGTAGATACATACAGAAATTCATTTGAATATAGATAAATTCATGAATGTTCCACTTGATTTTCGTTTATTTCCCCCCTGACTGTATAAATTACATTTGAAAACGACACAATTTTGAAGTGCTATGCAAGGGTGTCATTAAACATTCAAATAAATATCCTTGAAAGACCTGTGGCATTAGCTGAGCATTTGCCTCAGGATTCAATGAAGCCATTCCTAATCAAACAGAGCCGGCTCTGTTAAGCTGAATCTGTGAATATGTGTTACGTGGGGCCATTACATGCTTTTGCTCTTAACATTTTTATGCTGGGCTGACTATAAAGTTAAAGATCAACATGACCATCCTAAAATGGACTCCAAAGGCAGACTGCCAAAATGAATACCAATGAGAAGACAATCGCTGCAGAGCTAAATCGGAAATTCTTAAAATAAAAACTTATTCTGCCATCTGTCATGATACATGTGGCTCTACCACGATATGCGGCTGCTAAGAAGATTTCAACATTCGGTGCGTCTGTCTCTGTCCACTCAGGGCTGGCCTCTGGTCTGGAGCTGGCCATCACAGGCCCATCGACCATTGAAAGAGCCAGTGGACAAACGGTGAAGCTGGAGTGCCAGTTCACCCTGGGCCCTGACGACCTGGCCCCCCTGGACATCGAGTGGAGCTTGCTGGCCTCCGACAACCAGAAGGAAGACAAAGTGGTGAGTCGGGTGTGGTTGACTTTGACAATGATCAAGTTGTGTTTTCTCTCCCTGAATGTCTCGTTGTGCAGGATCAGATTCCAGGAACAGATTGAATATCAGTATTTTCAATCAGTCTAATAAATGGTGGTGCTGCTGCATGCCTATTTAAAGGTTTCTTTTGTCAATTGACAAAAGAAACCTTTCGATACGCCAGCCCAGGATGTGTACTTACCTTTTGTTAAGTGGAAGAATTGAATTCCTCCCGTGTGGATTCAATGTGTGTCTGTTTGGATGGGACAGATTTCGATGTGTGAGAATGTTTTTCCGACTTTGTTCTTGAATGCCCACTTGATGCTGTATAATGTTTGGAGGGAAGGCAAATGTCTTAAATGCTTCCACACGCATGCGTGATAGTGTATATGAAACTACCTCTGGCAGTGTTTGGTTTGAAATAATACACACCAGTGGTTCTCAATTGGTCTAGCCTCAGGACCGAACATGTGTACTTGTACGTAAAATGTACTTAATATTGCAGTAAGCAACACTTCCATCGTGTATTGTTAAAAACATTGAACCAACAAAAATCAGCAAGAATTGGGGCTAAACTCAATTAAATAGCCATAGAAACATGAATTAACATTGAAACATTTGCAAGTTCATGGGCTTCTTTCTAAAGCTGTCCCGCAGGACCAACATATGGGTCGCGACCCACCAGTTGGGAACCTCTGCATACACAACCCCAGGGCTACACAGGCCTTTTTTCCTCACAATATGTTAATTTCTCGCACGATGATTAAACGGCAAATTCCTTGAAACCATTCAACGTAAGTGTATGGAGAGCAACAGTAACCTGACTTGGGTGTGTGTGGGAGCGTTCACCTTGGTTGCACTCCCACAGTGGGAACGCTGGCGGCTCCTGTTACAGGTTCTGGACCCCTAGTGGCCTCATCAGTCCCAGAGAGCGGCTCCCTTCATTGACCCCCCCCCCCATGGATCCCTGCCTCACGCAACCAATTGTTGTGGACTCCCCGCACCCAAATGGTGGACGGTTGTCTGGCCAATAGTTATTTGGCCCAAACTAGAAATGGATCAGCATTCCATCATGGGGGAGATTCTCTCATAGTCACACCTATATCTCGTTAATTCCATGTTTCCCCCTCTGACCCAGTCCGGCTCATTACCAGGGCGCCATCCTGGTAGGAAATCAGGGGCTATTCCAATTACACCACTATTGTCGCTTGTGACCTACTTGGTTGTACGTACAATACGAAGCTGAACACATTAACTGGGAGAAAAGGCGGAGGGGAGATGGCAAGGGGAGGGAGTCAGCATGGCTGCTTTTTAATTTATGGTCTTCATTCAGTAATCAATTATAATAAGTCCCCTATTGTAATATCCCTCCTTGTTTGTGCTCATTATTTAATTACAGTGCAATATGGGCGATTTCCCTGCCACAGGCTCTTTGAGTATGTATGCAGATGTTATTAATCATGGTGTAGTTTATTTACTATAACATTTGGGTTTTTCATCCTCAAGGTCATTGGCGATGCCCCTTGGAATGGCCAAAACCACGGCAGACTTTCACGTTTGATAAACATCGCCCTCCGAGCACCGTCATGCTCATTGATTTTAACTTTATTCACACACACATTATTTGCATAATCATTGCCCAGTCCAGAGTTCCATGCAGAGTAATTTAACTAATTAGCTGCCCATTAATTTCCTGTGGCGGCTTAGTTCATGTGACAGCGCCCAGACAATGCGATTAGGACACGGAGCTTCTTGGCTGGACACAGAGATAAGGAGGATGACTGAATTTAGGACCCAGAGGGTTCCGGAGGCCCAGAGACATGACGATGATGATGATCTGTTGTTCACAGGGCGTGAGATTCCACTAATCTGTACAAGAAATTGGGGACCAAGCAAGCGCTATGATCAGAGCTATGATCAGTTCAACACTCGTAGCAATGATCTGGTTCATAACATCATCAGTAAACAAAGCCCTTTGCCTTATAACTCCTAACATGAATGACATGGGCTGCAGACAAATGCATATGCTTGCTCACTGTAGCTTATACATAGCTGTCTCTGCTACAGACTTGATTGATGACGTCCAAAAGCCAGCAAATACCACCCACATTTCGAGATGTACGAAATCAACCACATAGCCATACATCAGAGTGAAAGTGTTTGTTGGTTTGATGCAGTGGGGAACGAAGCCACCGCCCAGTCTATTCATAACCGGGGCTCTTCATCTGACATAGCATACATATCATGAGGGTCTTTTGGTGGCCAGTAGAGCACGGTTAATGCGGGCCGCTTTGTTTGGGCTTTTCAATGCGGGATGCCAGGCATGCCTACAGTAGCCATCATTAGCATTTGGTTCTCATGGCTGAGCTGCATGCTTCTCTTTTATAAAGTAGGGCGTTCACCATCACTGGGAGGACAATGCAGAGGGCATGCATCAAAACAAACAGAAAAAAAAGTAATGAATGAAAAAATACCACCATCTGATGCAGTAAATAATAGGAGGTGGTGTCTGTTGCAGCGGGGCAACACTTCAACAACAATGTGTCATGCCTCCAGCTGCTGCTGCTGTGTTTTGACATAAAGCCTTGCTGCCATTTCATTGCCCAGGACGAGGCGACACAAATTTGTATGCAACGAGCCTCTGAGGGTTTTGGGCACAGACGGCGTCGGTCGAGGGTGAATTGTTCTCTGTCGTCTGTCACATATCAGGGGGATGAATTGGCTCGCCTGCCACGCTTTGCAGCGTTTCCGACCGGCCACGGCTGCAGTTAAGGTCACCGCAGTCATTCGCGGCAAGACTTTTATTTATTTTCTGTTCACGCTTTAACCTTGGAGGCGCAGAGCTGCTATGTCATATGTGAAGTAGGAAGCGGCAGGACGTCAATAGAGTAGGTCTCTCTGAGTGTGTGTGTGTGTGTGTCTATGTGTGTTTGGCTACTCTGTTTTGCCTCTCAAATTGTCCCCGCCCTATTTCTCTTGTCTCTCCACCGCTCTCTCCGCCTCCCTTTCCATTCCCCGTCTGTGTACATGTTGTGTCCTCAGTGCCAGACACAAGGCGCCCAGGGGAGACATCTTTATGACTCCCTCCCCCCACAAGGCTGTGTGCTGCTGGGTACAAATCGGCAGCACAGGGCTCCCACCTCGGTGACACCTGTGGAGGTCGCCGACGCTGTCCTTACATTACCACACGCGCCTGCTCTCCCAGGCGTTCGCCCTTGTGCTTTTCATTACCCGTGTGTGCGTGTGTTTATGAAGCATGTGTCGGTATCCGCTGTAGTCCACCGGAGACTCCCTGTGTACGGTTAACAGCGCACATGTCTGCGGAGTTGTTTGTTCTTTTTTTCACTGTGGGTTTTATTTCTTCTGAGTGAGGGGAGGAGCTCTTGTCATCTCCTCGCCTCCAGGGCAATTTCATTTCCTCCTCCCGTGGCCTCGTCTCGACATTAATACTGCCGATGCTCTCCCAGTCAGCCCTGGGAGATTATGCGCGCCCCCACCCCGCCCTCCACCCTCAGCCCCCCCACCCCCCGTGTCCTCTGGGAGCCAGGTGGAATTTTCCCCTGTTACCTGTTTATGTGGCTAATGCGTACAAGATGTACACCGCCTGCCAGTCTCCATTTGTTTTTGAGCTCCAAAACAAAGGCCCGACGCTCCCGTTGGGAGCGGAGCAGCAGAAGGCAGCTCTTGCCCTCTGCACACGCACACCAGGAGACCCCCCGCTGGTTCTGTTTTCCTTCTTCACTTTAATAAAGCCCCTTCCCTCCCCCCCAGCCGGTTGATTATGCATGTTCATGTTCATTTTGGCTTGTCTCAGTTGTTATTAATTCCTGCTCCTCTTCTCCTACCCTCGGGTACGGAGGTTTGGGCTCCTGATCGTGGAGCTCAGCTTGATGGTGAGGCGAGGGGAGGGGGGGGGGGGGGGGGGGGCGGTTCAGAAACAAAATGGATAGGAAATATGTGCCAGACTGAGGAGGATTTGGAATTGTTCATCCTTTTCGTCTTTCCTCCTTTTGTTTTTGAGTTCGTAATGTTTGAGTTATTGGCCTGGCCCTGAGGCCTTGTTGGCTGATAACCTGGCACTTGTTTACTGGCATTTCCGTGTAGCCTAGCGGCGCCAAGCAGGTTTTGGTGGAGCGGGTTGATTGTGGGGGGGCGGGGCAGTGTCAGGGGCTGTGGGGCATGACTCTTTGTTGACACAGCAGCTGTTGATTTTACTCCCAACAGTGGTGGCTTTGTTTGTTCCATGTCCATACCTGGGCCGCACGAATTGGCTTTTAACAAGTTCAGGCTGCCAAAATGAAGGGCACCGGGGAGATACTAACTTTCTCTTTCTCTTTCTCCCCGGTTACTCTCTCTCTCTCTAAGCATTTGTTTGGTAGCCTGGGAACCACAGTGCTAGCTTGTGTTTTATTTGCTCGGGATATGTATCTGGGTCCCCTCCCGCTCTGACAGAATACCAGCATACCTGGCCTCGGTCATGCCAATCACAACCATATTTTCGAATATGGCGGGGGGGGGGGGGATAATTCAATGACTGCAAAGGGCACCATTGAGGCATTGATTGTGGGTTTATCAAATAGCGTCAAGAGGCCTCGTAGCCCGGCCTGTTTAACTGAGCGGTTCCAGACTAATACACATCCATGCTGTGGTTGGTTCAATGCGAGGCATCAGGTTGGTTCATTGGGACCTGTATGCATCTCTTTAGACGGTTGTTTATTTAAATCCACCCACTCTCTCTCCCCTCGATCCGCAGGTTATCCTTTATTCCGGCGACCGGGCCTTCGAGGACTACCCTGTCATGAAGGGTCGCGTCCACTTCAACTCGGCCGACCCCAAGAACGGCGACGCCTCCATCAACCTGACGGGGCTGCGCTCGACGGACACGGGCACGTACCAGTGCAAGGTCAAGAAGGCCCCCGGGGTACGCAGCCGCAAGATCCTGCTCACCGTCATGGGTGAGTGCCGACGTGTTCCGCCGAAGGGCATCGGAAGTCAGATTCACCGTCTGGGTTTTTAATGCAACGCTCTTATCACGATTTATTGTGTTTGTTTTCCGTTGCTATCGGAGGGCGAGAAGTCTATATCTTCTCCGCTCTTTCTGGGGAAGGTCAACCGAGAATATTTCCCACGTCCAATTCGCCACAACTTCCTCGAAATCGTTTACATCTTTACGTTTTCTAGAGCACACTCTATCCTTGTATCTACACTTGGCATGTGTAAATATAAATTGAATATACCGGAATCTTCCGCAAGTGGATTTACCTCAGCAGCGTTTGGAACTTCGATATAACTTGTGAAACAAAACTAGTATCAGATAAAAGGCGGAAGGGTTTAATGAGTTTATGATGTATGACGGAGGTGATGACACAAGCATAGTTTGCGTATTGACCCCACACACACTCCTGGGTTTTCCCCAGGCTTGTTTGCCTGCTCACTTAGGAAGTGACACATGATGACATGTTTTGCATTGAGTGAGACACTCTGCTAGCGTTTGGACCATGCAGCATGAGAAGGGCGATGCATCATCAAGTTACGTAACCAAGTTCATCACCCTAGGCACACACACACGCACACGCACAAACACACACTCACTCTTTCTCTCTTACTTCCTCGTTCAATCTCCTGACTCGTGACGGTAAAAGAAGTACACTCACTCTAACCCGTGAAACCATCCACCATTTGCATATGGTAACAATAGCTGCACGCACAAAATGGCGCACGCCAGCACTTTCTGATCTCATATTTGTGCTGTGTGCCAAAAGTTAAATTGAATACAACCTTGAAAAAAATGTATTTTCCTTTAGGGGAAGGTGAGCTCAACTGCCGAATTAATATAGATAATAGATAACACTTATTTGTCTGTGTGTATATATAGAGAGAGTTTGACCTCTAACATGCGCCACTGCAGAGTTTGTGTTTGCGGGAGAGCGAGCTAGAGAGCCAGAGAGAGAGCTGATAGCTGGAAGGCACAGCGGCTGGCCGCCTGCAGGATATTGACCCCAGGGATGGAGGTATTCATTAACAGTGACAAGAAGACGGTGGGACATCCTGCCTGCTCTGCAGTTCACCTTCACGTTGATCCTGCTGGACACCCTCCAACAACAGGGGCCCCGAGATGCACACACACACAGAGACGTGTGTGGTGCTGCACACTTAGACATGCTCATGGAGCCGCGTGTGGGTCTAGTGTTGTCAGGTGCCCTTGGATCCAAAGGCAAGGGGACAGCAGGAGGGGGACGGCGGTCCCTCCGTGTGTTTGTTTATGCCGGGCCGGTTGAGATGAGACAGAGAAGTTAACCTCGGTCGAGGGTCCACCTGTTGACCAGCGTGACGTTCCACTCTGGGGCCACGTCGTCCGCCTCTCACAAACACTCGATCCTCTTCCTTATTCCGAGTGCGCTCCACACAATCACTTAAGGTGGACACTCATCGCGGGCACACCGCAACACAGGCCACCGACAGCCAAACCTCTTTCAGCAGCAGGGGGAGGAAAAGGTGGGGGGATAGTTGATTGGACTCGAGTTGGTCATCAGCCCGCGGTAAACCGCCGCTCACGGCCTCCCCGCCACTCGTAAACACAACGAAGAGCACCGCGTCATGGCCACCGGGCGCAGCCTCGTACCTCTCGTTAATCTCTCCCCGGATGTCTCGTGTTCTCGTGCTCGTGTATGTATTGATTTATTTCTATATGGCTCCGGGAGAGCTCATGATGACGGTAAGGCCCACCGTCTCTCTCTCTCTCTCCGCTCTCTCCCCCCTTCCCCACCTTCCGGCCCGGGGACCCCAATGCCCGGTCGCTGACCCCCTGGAGGTTGACCTCGCCCCCCCCCGCGCCTCTCGCTGTCATATCTCGCGTATAAATCGGACTAGTGAACGGTGGGGCTAATGCGAGGAGCCACGTGTCACGGCTCCTCCGGAGTTGACTTTCACCATTTTTAAAAGAAGCGTTCAAAATGTCAACATCGCGGCTGACATTTACCGTCGTGCGTGCGTGCGTGCGTGCGTGCGTGCGTGCGTGCGTGCGTGCGTGCGTGCGTGCGGCAAACATCCCCCACTGCTCCCTCCTCTCATGATAAAATGACGGGCCGTTGAGTGATGAGCTACACAGCCTTGCTACGTCGAACCCGCCCCCTCGGCTCACCACCACCCCTTCCCTCTTATACCCCCCCCCTCCCTCCCATCCATCCATCCATCTGCACTTGTTTTAATATCTCCTCTTCTCGCTCGACTCTGACCCGCGCCCTTCCATCCACACTCCAGGGTGTAGATTAGATTAGTTGTGGGGGCGGGTAGGGGGTAGAGACTGGAGGGGACGGAGCTGTCTGTCTGGTGTTAATCCCTGCAGTTCCTCTCCCCCAGCCCAACAACCACCACCACCACCGCCGCCGCCACTGCTGACAGACGGACACAGTCCTGGCTGGCTGCCTCTGTCAGACTTGGCCAGGGGTCTGTTGATCCAGTGCACATTACTGCACCGTGATGTCATAGCCTCGCGCTCTGTGGACATGTACACACCACACAAAGTCCTGCACAAACACACACATGCGTGCGCACACACAGACATACTGGCATTATGGATTGTCTTTTTTTTGCGCTGTGTGATACGCACGCCAACACAGGGTATGGTTTGTTTAGATAATATCACCGCAGCATCAATTACAACCCCCGACCCCCACGCCTGTTTCTCCTACCTCTTTCAACCCCCCCCTCCAGTCCCACCCCACACACCGCGACCCCTGCTACTAGATCTCGGCTCAGCCCAGGTCTGCACCCCTCAGCCGGGCTCAGTCTGCCTTTAATTTAGGGCTCTGGATGTTTGTTAGTTTTTCAAATTCCCTTTTCATCTCCTGCCAGAGCAGAAACCGTGTGTTTGTTTGCACAGGTTTACTCTGACCACCAACCCATCCCCCTGTGTGTGTGTGTGTGTGTGTGTGTGTGTGTGTGTGTGTGTGTGTGTGTGTGTGTGTGTGTGTGTGTGTGTGTGTGTGTGTGTGTGTGTGTGTGTGTGTGTGTGTGTGTGTGTGTGTGGCTATGTCTCCCGTCCCATGTCCGCCAATCTGCTATTATCCTGAGTGACAGCAACTGTAATGACAGCAGCTGTATCAATTACCCTGATGACTGCTGTCATTATCCTGAAGGCTGGCACTGTGAGGGGGGGGGGGTGTGTGTGCTCACAACGTGAGTGTGTGTGTGTTTTGGGGCATGTGTCTGTGAGTCTTGTTGTCTAATATGGACTCCACCTGGTGTTGTCCACCTGGTGTTGTCTGCTACCCCGCTCACCGCCCGGCCCTCCCTCCGTGTGTCCACAGAGAAGCCCTCCCGGCCCCGGTGCTACGCTGAGGGCCCCACCGAGGTGGGCAAGGACGTGATGCTGAGATGCGTGTCCGCCCAGGGAACCCACCCCCTGCAGTACATCTGGGAGAAGATCAGCGACAGCAAGCTGCTCCCCGCCATCGCCGTGCTGGGTAACGCACACACACACCTTTTCTCGCTTATTACTTCAACACACACTTTTCATCTCTTATCCCTTCAACACACTCACACTTTTTCCCTCGTATTACTTCAACACACACACACAAACACATTTTTCTCTCTTAGAACTTCAGCACACACACATCTTTCCCTTTTATTACTTCAACAAACACACACCTTTTCTCTTTTATTACTTCAACACGCACACACACTTTTTCTCTTATCACTTCAACACTTAAAATATAAAAATTATGATGGAAAATCATCCAGCCGCGTAAACACCACTTTGGCTGCCGGGTGTGAGCCATCTGTTGACTTCACACACACGTTAAATATATAATGTAAATAGTCACATGGCTCGCTCTCTCTCACACCATAGTTGTCTGCCTCTCTCCCTCTCTGCAAAGAGGGAAGCCTGCTCTCTCCAAAGACTGAAAGGAGGTCTAATCACCCTCCAAAATGTAGATCAATTTAGATCAAGCCAATCAGTGGCCTACTGCTTGGCTTGAGAAATTTGCATTCGCTAAATAAATAACAAAAATCCCTCTCCGCAGACCCAGTCGGAGGCACCGTCAACGTCAGGAACGCGTCGGCCGGCGTGTCGGGGACGTACCGCTGCAGGGCCAAGAACCTGGTGGGCTCGGAGGAATGCATCCTGCACCTCAACGTCACCCCACGTAAGGACCCACACCTCCCCCTTATCCCCCCTTAAAGGGGCCGTGTTGTACCACCAGGTGCGAGTGTGATTAGCCATTACTAGCCGTGTTGAAACTGCAGCCTCTGACATCACAGGTGGGCGTGTCCACCTTGATGTGTGACGGATAGATGAGCAACGTTTGCTTCAGTCCACTGGGTAGGCTGGTAGGCTGATCCATCCAGCACACATCAAGGTGGACACGCCCACCTGTGATGTCAGAAGCTGCACATTTTGAAAACGGCTTGTAATGGCTAATCACACTCGCACCTGGTGGTATAATATGTCCCCTTTAATGAGCACAACCCCCGACTCCCCAATGAGCACCACCCCCCCCCCCCCCCCCCCCCCCCCCCGACCCTACTGAACACCCACCAAGTGGCCCACCAGCCGGGCGCTTCGGTTGGCCGGTCCCCTGAGCAGAGAGGGGCTGAGGATGGCGATGATCTACTTCTGTCTCCCCCCGTAATGACAAATCACCTCACGATTTATCAACGAAACATTGACCTAAAAAAACATTGCTACCAACACAATAACGATCACTGTAGTGATCTTCTGCTCCCAATATGGCGGGCGTCATTACGATGTGACGTCATGTACACACCCTTTAAGGGATGAAGGTTACAAGGGTAGGTTAGGTTGTTGATTGTAAATCCATAGCATTAAAAACAGGCATTAACTTTCAGAGGTATGTAGAGTATTATCTAGGTGAAGGTTTTATTGATAATTTTTATCCTCGAGCATGAAAACGAAAAACAATCTCTGCAAAAATGTTTTCAGGATTTCTTTCAAAATAACTCACTCAACCCAGTACACTAAAAATGTATCAAAAAAAGAACTTGTAACCCACCACAAACATCATCACTAACACTAACATTGTTTTTCTGTTTTGTTTGAAGCCCCCAACACCGCGGGCATCATCGCAGGCGCCATCATCGGCGTTCTGCTGTTCCTCATCATCCTCGCAGTCATCCTCGTCTGCTGCTGCCGCGCACGCCAGAAGAAAAAGTACGAGAAGGAGATCTGCAACGAGATAAGGTGAGGCCCCCGCACAAACGCACGCGCACACAAGCGGAACCCTTTATAAATAGTTCCAACGGGATCTGAAATTAAACAGAAGACAAAATCTGCAGATTTCTTTTTTCTGCATTAACACTATTCTGATGTATAAAGCCGCGGATTTGCCGTCTGATTTGCCATGTGGAATCCGACTTCAACCTCATTCCTTATCTGCGAGCGTTACCATCCAGAGTCGGCCCTATCACAGAGGAACTGCTGGGAGCCACCGGCGATTCAGCCACTAAAATATCAAAATACGTCAAGGCTCGGGCGAGGGTGACTCCTGGGCTCTTGTTTGTTACTGTCTCCGTTTTGCGTCAGTTGCCTCATTCACAGAAGCCCTGCCCTGAGGCAACACATTATCTTTAGATTAAAACAACACACCCGCGGCACCGACGGATCGACGGATGTGATAGCCCTCCTTGTTGTTCTTTCCCATGCAAGTTGGTTTAGCAGAGCCATCAGTGATCACAATGTCGTCCGCAATCGGGCACATTAAAACACCAAATGGATGTGAACAGCCAGACAATAATAATCAACCAAATTACAGTAATCATAGTTTACGGCAGTCATAAATCCACTATTCATTTATGAGCTTCACCTGTGTTTACCCCTTTGACCTTCTGTGGGAAGGGTTCAACACATGTCCAGTATTTCTCTCTGTCTCTCTCTCTCTCTCTGTATCTGTCTCTTTCTGTCTATGTCTCTCACCCAAGCATACTCGCAGAGCTTCAATAGCAATGAAAAGGGTTGTCGCTCCATCAGCGGTTTCCCTCCCCCCACCCCCCTTCCATCCTCATAGAAACAGCTGTGGTAATCAGTTTGAAAGCTTTGTTTGCTCTGAGCGTCCTGTGGCTGACCGCCTGGACCGGTGAACCCACTCCCACCCGTCCCATGCCGAGTCTGGCTGGGCAACGTGTCCATCTCTTTTGCAAAATGACCTCTTTCACTAGCTCCGTCCGTCTGTCTCTCTATATCTGTCTCTTACTAGCCGTCTCTTGCAATCTCCATCTCTGTCTATCTCGGTCTGGAGGAATGTTTTCATTCAAATGAAACGCACAGTATTACAGTTTTTGGAAAATCTGCAAAAAGTAAATTAAAATGTTTGCACGTTTTCATCCACTGCTGTAATGCTTATATTTGGACTTGATTCAGCGATATTAGCAGTAGATTGCACTAATTCTCCAGTCAGCTGCCATTATGCCACTGCTGGAAGAAGTCAATGTAATTAATAGAGTACCCGTAGGTCTAAACCAGTCAAACATCAAACAAAGGAAACGAAAGCTTGACGAAATGAGAGCACACTAGACACTTGAATTGGAGAGATTTTAACAATTGTGTGCATACACGCGGTAGCCTGAGGGACCCTTAAGTCGAGGCATTTCTGCACATCATCATTTAATATACTTGTTCGCATTGACCTTTTTATAAATACACACCTGTGTGTCTCTCTCTTCCTCTTAATCTCTCTCCCTCCCCCCACCCACCTCCAGGCCAGGGGCAGCCCTGTTGTGGGATGGATCAGAACCAAAAGCACAACGCCCCTCGCTCATACTGTAACACAAAGAGGATTACCACACGCACACAGCTTAGTACAGACCGGCGCCCACCGCTGAGCCTCCTGTCTAACTAACGGAGGCCGACGGCCCCCTCCGGCCCGTTGTGGTGCAGCTCTTAACTCACTCATCACTGCCGCTTATTGGCTGTTAATGTGGCGGGCAGAGGGAGCGCAGGGTGCTGCTGTAATGGTCCCCCGCAGGCTGCGTCTCAGTCACTGCCTGCTTGTCTGGTAGCGGATGCCCACCGAGTCACCAGTCCTCTGCTCTCTTTTATCAGGTTGACGCCTGTGATTCACTCTCACGGCAAAACACATTTTTCAATCCGCTGTTCCATCGACCGCTCTTGATTCCCATGTGAGCATGTGAGAGTGAGCGCTAAGGGAAAGCAAACACGGCCTTGTTGACTGACCTTCGTCTTGTTATCTTTTCCTCCGCCTGCCCCCCCACCCTCTCCCCATCTCCACCTCTCCCCTTTCCACCTCTCCACCCCTCCCTTTCTCCACCCCTCCCCTCTCTACCCCTCTCCCCCTCTCCCCCTCTCCCTCCTCTCCCCTTTCCCCTCTATTGGCCATCCTCCACCTCTCCATCCCTCCATCCTTCCCTCTCCCTCCTCCTCCCCTCCCTGCTCTCCATCCCCCCCCCCCCCCACCACCCCAGGGAGGACGTGCCGCCGCCCAAGAGCCGCGTGTCGACGGCCCGCAGCTTCACCAGCGTGGGCAGCCACCGCTCCTCGCTGGGCTCCATGACGCCCTCCAACCTGCACGAGTACGCCCTCAAGCCCCAGTACGACAAGATCCCCTCGTCCGAGGACTTCGACAGGCCGCCCAGCCGGGCCCCCATGGCCGCGCCCATCTTCACCGCCCCGGCCCCGGCCCCCGCGCCCAGGGTGGCCGGGCCCAACCTCAGTCGCATGGGAGGCATCGCCGTGATGATCCCCGCCCAGAACAGGGACGGCTCCATCGTGTAGCCAGGCCCGGAGTCCTCGACTGTCTGCCTCGGGGGTGGTGGTGGGAGGTGGCGGGGAGGGAGAGAATGTGCTGACGGACTGGGATGGGATGGGAGGGGGGAGGGATGGGAGGGGCGGGAGGGAGGGAGGGAAGAGGGGATTGAATGGGACACCATCCGATGTGGACAGCCGGAGAAGGAGTGCCGGGCGAGCTAGGCCTGACTTGTTGCTCTTTTTTGTCTATTTCCAAACGCGGGGAGACTTTCGACTTTCTTCTGTGGAGGCCTGGTTCCATTGTGTTTTTTCTGGTGAAGGAGAAGCAACACGGCCAGAAGCTCCAAAAACACAACTACAACCCACTTTGGAACACATTAACTTTATACCGACAACACAAATGATACTGCTTTTATCACTCTTTACTTTTTGGGACCTTTCTCACATGAAACGAAATAGAAGGGGCGTGAGATGTGATGAACGTACCCTTCAGATTTTATTGTATATAGTGGAACGCATGTTGTCGTTTTTATCAATTCTAGATGGCCCTTTCTATGGTGACGTGTTGAAGAAGTGACCGTGGCCCCTCTTTTGGCCAGGCATATGTATACAGCTCTATGCATGTATGTATGTAGGTATAGGAATGCAGATTGCAACTGTGTGCTTTGTGCAGGAATGTCAATAGCACACAGTGGAGGGGTTAGGTGTATTTAAGCAACTATTGATTTGCTGCCCACAATGATGAAATACCCGTTGGGGGACACACTCTTATTGTTATTATTTTAACCATGTTCTCTGTGAACCATTGGAATTCATCTTTTTTCAATTCCATGCATTCTGAATTTTTCAATTCCTAACAATGAAGGCTTAAATATATGAAGGGGTTTGAGCCACAGTAAGACTACTAACGAAGGAACCGGTTCTATCTGAAGGAATCCAAGCAGCCACACATGGAGTCGGATCACGTTCTCGCTCTCTACATAGATGGCGTTTGCATTGTTAACCAGCCCCTGGGACATGGAGGTCAGCTCGCTGCGAATGAGAGAGCAGCAGTTTGAATCGTCCAGTTTCAGGTTCCCTACAGGGTGGGGGGGGGGGGGGAGGCAGAGGGGATTGGGCGCTCGCGAGGTGGAGCAACTCACCGCTGCTTGCCATTGGTGGACTCATGTGTACCGGCTTAGCTTGAAAACAATTGGAGAACATCGCCCCTCCTCGCAATGGGGGTGCAAGAGGGAGAGAGGGCAGTGCGTTGGAAATTAGTTGGGACAAAGTAGACCGCAAGGTTCACTAGGCAATCACAGCTAAGCGGGTTTGACTGAAGCTAGATCCCCCCCTCCACTCCCATCCAACCGACGCGAACGCACAGAGACACGCAGATACACACCTTATTAGCAGGAGCTCCGCGGCCCGTGTTAATTTATCATCTGGAGCGCCCGCGACCCCGGCCCAAAGGCCTGACGTACTTAATCCTCCCTTTTGCACTTGCATTACAGGCAGCCAATATCTTGATTAACCTTCCCTCCCCGCGGTCAATACCAAATCCCCCCGCCGCCGCCGCCGCACTAATTGGACTTTGTAAGGCGGAATACAAAGAGCGCGACCGAAAGCGCACGTGACGGCGTTAAAGAATAGACGCCCGACAAAAGAAGGTGAACCGAGACCCAGCAGTGTTTTTGTGTGTTTGTGCAAGTGTGTGTGCTGTGTGTGTAGACTCGTTTTGAGTTTGTTTACACTACGGTTCAGGGTGTTTGAAGCAGGCGTGGTCACCAGAAGAGAGAGAGAGGGAGAACTGTTGTTCGTTCCAATCTCTCTTTGAAAACCATATCAGTTTGTATTGTTGCACAGAAGATTAGAAAATGGAGGCCAATCACCGCACATTGTCCACCTCATCTCCCTCCAAACAACCTAAACACGCATGCAAACACGCATAAACCATTTTCTCATTTTCCATATTTTTTCGATATCCATTGTGCCTTGTCCCCCGTTGCCATGATTTTTTTTTTTTTGTGTATTTTATTCGGTACACAGCTGCGGCTGGTCCATGGTTCTGGTCCACTGGGCCTTATTTGGGCATTGTCTTTTATTCCCCCCCTCTCCTGCCTCAGAAAAGAATATTTCCCCCTATTTTTAAGTTCATTAATATCCGTGCTTTTTTTCTCCCATGACCTACATTGGTTCTGGGCTCTAGGTTTCATTCTGCGGAATGGCAATAACATAATATCTAATCCCAAACAACAGTCTTAATGAGATGATCAATGTTTGTGTGTATATACCATGCTCTGCAGTGCTGTGCCCACCCCAACCCTCATTAGAAGGGAGGGGGAGGGAGGGAGCGAGGGGAGGGAGAGAGGGAGGGGGTCCTGTCAGCCTGGATCAGATGCCTCTCCGACTACAGCGGGAAGGGGCCCTGTTTTGTTGTTTGCCTTACCGGGAATGTGACGGCTGTAGAAGTCCTTCCTGTTAACTTAGCGTCACTCCGTTTTTCTACACGTAACCAACCCTATTTCCACCTACACAACACTGCGGCCCCAGATGGGCTGTAAAACCTGCCGACTGCTGTAGCATCTTGGTTTGTATAGCTGAACAGAGCCCTGGGGAATAGACAACAACCCCACCCTCCCCCCTCCCTCTCCCTCCCTCCCTCTCCCTCCCACCTGGTAAAGACTGGTGGGATCCTATTGATATTAACCGTAGCTTCTAAATGAGCGTACTAATATAGTATGAAGATCATGAAGGTTTGCACACCATGTGAAAACCGTTATGCTTATCTTTTTTTTTATTTTGTGTGTTTGATCTTTTTTTGTGCTGTATTTTTGAATAATAAAATTCCACAAACAAAAACGAAAGAAAGGTAATGTTTATTTTTATACCCAGGCAGCCTAACCATAAAAAAAACAACGATTTTCTCTCTCCCCATCCCTGCCTGCCCCCCCTCCTTCCACCTCCAACCCTCCACTTCCTATGACTGTGATTAATTTCAATCAGTGATCTCGCCCACCTCCCCCTCAACAACAGGTGAGCTGGCTTTCCAACCACTTAATGACTGCGATTAATCAATGATGCAGACAGACCCGGACGCAAAGCCGCCATCTTCTTCTTCCCCTAACCTGAGCATCGACCATGCTAGCTCTTTCAACCAGATGTGCTTTCACCCTCATGACACATGTAGCACACCACACATACGCTCCCTTATTTCCACCGGCTATTTGTGGACTTTGCACAAGGGACCTCACATTCAGTCTCCCCATCAATTACAGCCAATATCCCTTAGTTAATGTGCTGGGTAATTATTTGCTTTGCAGGCCACGGGTAATCAACACCGTGCGGAATTGGCTGGCTAATTAACTACACAGAATGTGTTATGGGAAGGACCAATACGTGTTAGTTTTTAATTCTTAACCCGAGGATAGATCATGTCGGATCATCTCCCTCGACATTTCCATCACTTGATAAGCCTTGCAGAGCGACGTCCGTGTGTGTTTGGACGGCTCGATGCCCTCAACTGTTGCCAACAGCGAGCTCGACGCACGCCGGTTGACAGGTTGTCAATAAAAAAAGACTGAAACACTTAGCAGCAGTGCTAAGGAGGCTATCAGCTATAATTGGAACTGGGTAACGGATAGGGCCCCAGAGCATTGATCTATGGCCTCTGGAAGTCACTCTGGATCGTAATGACTCTGGCGAGCCTACCTCCCGGGGGATTGGTTGGCTGCAGATGCGCCGGTGGGGTCTTGCGTCGTAGAACATCCAGCGAAGAACATCACGGGAGGGACCCGGGATGTAATGGCACATTTATGGCCGTGCATTGTAAACCATCATTAAAAGACCATAACTGCCCGTGCTCTTACTGCACGTGCACTGGGTACGACGGGTGTGGGGGGGAAATAAGATTTATGGGTCTTTTGTTGTTCTGGTCTCATTGAATCAATGCAAAATGATTCATACATCATTCCTCAGTGTGCTCCGGCGCTATCTCAATTTGTGACACATTTTGCACCCGTTGTCCTCGTCCACAGAAGAAGAGAGACGGAGAGAGCGAGCGAGAGAGAGAGACGGGGAGAGGGGGAGATACACTAAGCAGCTGGGGATTTGTGAATGCCTCCCACCTCTTTCCTCTCTCCCAGTGTGCCTGTGTAAGGTATTAATTGTTTGCACAGATCAGGATGAGAAAAGGGGGGGGAGGTGGGGTAGGGAGAGAGAGAGACAAAGGGGTGCCTCATTGGTTCGCCTGGAGAGTTTCCTTGGCAACCTTATCTGGTTGTACCCAGCCTAAAGCTGGCTGCTTCTAACGGTGATGATTTATCTTGTAACCAGAATTATCTCGGCGGTAACGAAAAGGTGTTCCCCTCTAAAAGCATCGGTCTCGTCACAAACGCCTCCCCGCTTCCACCCCGGCGCCGCCGGCACGGTGTCTGAAGTACTTTCCATTTTTAGACTGGGGTTGAAGACTGAGTCAAAGGCGTTCTATCTAGGTTGGTGGAATACGAATGAACCTGGAGCTCCAAGGGCACCGCTTCGACTCCTGTGGCTTCAGACGGAATACAGGTTGCCTTCTCCATCCCTACAAGCGTGTACAACTGTTTTGTCTTAGGGGGTGATTTCATTTCATGCTTCTAAAATTAAGACTGCTAGAAATAATGCAGTCGAGGCCAGTGTTTTGGAAATTATCGGTCTTAATGCAAGCCATGGGAAAAACGTAAATCTTGATTTTCTGCGACACATTCCCAACAGAAAAATGATATACATCTCTCCTTATCGGATTTGTAAAGTCAACCGTTAAAGGAATACTCTGACTTTCGAGGGGAATTAAGGTTAATTTCTGCTTATCCGTAGTCTTTTCTATTTCTATTCAGCACAGCGCTTTTCGATAAGCATTCGACCGAGTAAGCTGAAATCAATGGAAGCAAGCGCAGCCGGTTAGCCCCCGTCGGTGTAGAATACACAATCGCAACCTCCTAATGAAACAAAGCACCGTGGAGCCTTTTCACATCCACAGTGCCCCAGAACACTCCGGAGAAAACCCCAACGGCCTGTGCTGCCCCGTAGCCTTGAGACAACCGTTCATTCTTTCTCAAATGCAACGCACGCGTCAGGATCGTCGGTGGAGAGGGCCCAGGGTCCAAGGCCCCGTCTCCCCCCCCCCAATCAAGCTGCCTACGTGTGGGTACGACGCCAGACAGCCCAGGCCTCTCTGGAGCCCTGCCCATCTGCCGCACTCTCATATTTCATCAGATCTCATCTCCTCTCATCAGCAAGGGTTGGATGGGTGGAGGCAGGAATGGATGGTTGGAGGCAGAGGGATGGTTTGGTGGAGGCAGGGGGGTTGGATGGGGGCAGGCAGGGGGATGGAAGGTGGAGGAAGAGGGGTGGATGGGTGGAGGCAGGGCGATGGCGGGTTGGATAGGGCATTTATAACCACGTCAGGGGGACCCTTCCTTTCATTCCGAGCCTGTCACGCAGCAGTCATCTGCTCCGGGCAGGACTCCTCGCGGTGGTCATCTGGGTGACCTCTCCGCCGCTGACAGCAAGACATTTTGATGACTCATGTGTGTCTCTTGATGTACGACCTTCAGCCGCAGATGTTGCCTCATCATTGCTCGATTTGGCGCGCGCGCGCGGGGGAGGGGGGGAGGGGGGGCAACGCACATGGAGCTCACGCTAAGAGACAGGAAGCTAGCTAGCTCCTTGTGGGACTAGCAAGCTTCACGGTGGACTGCTTGTCGTCTCCCATCGCTGGTGGATGTGTCATTTGAATTGTGACCGGGAACATTGCGTTGTGTGGGAGGTCTAGGTTGGTTGGACGCTTGGGTCAAACCAATCCGGAGACACTGTGTGTTGTATCGGACCATCTCCTCGCGGATTCGTAGCCGGAGATGACCCTAGCCCTCTAACTGAGAGAGAGAGTAGAAGCAAATAGTCACACACAACCAAGTGTTTAGGAGGATATCTAACATCTGCTTTAGTGTCCTTCCAGAACCTCTCAAACAGTGCGAGAAGGATATTAAAGAAGATGTGTTTAAGAGGATCTCTAACCTCTGCTTTAACATCCTCCGCAGCACCAGAAGCACCTTAAAATAAAAACGCCATAAACAATGAGTTGCGTTAGCGGCGTTCATTTTACCCGAGTCCGGGTTTCTCTCCCGATTTAGAGCCGAACGTAAAACGTGGATGTGAGCGGGGCCGCGGCGGGAGCGGGGCCAGATGCTGCCGGGTTGATAGGGCACTGCAGGCGCAGTCGTTTACACTGTGATTTGTACTTTTAATCCGCACCCGTGGCCGACTCCATTATAGTTGATCAACCTCCAATGCCATGTCATCAGTCCAGGAGAATAGAGGGCAGCAATAAAAGGTAGCCTTGGTAAGTTTTCCCTTTTCCCCTCCCTCTCTCCTTACCCCCCCCCCCCCCCCCACACTCCCGCTCTGTGATTGGGGTCATCTCCACCCATGATGATTGTGACGTTGGTGATAAATGTTAGTGTGTGTGTCGAAACCAATCCGGCCTGCATACTTCTATGCTCTCATGCAGGACGGACACACACACACACACACACACACACACACACTCCTGTCTTACTTTGGTACCGCAGGGACGTGTGCCGGATCTGTGCACCGCACCCCCAAGGAGGACGGAGGTCAGGATGGGGATGGTTGTAGCAGGATAGGGGTCATTGCTCTCTTCTCCCTCCCTACCATCCCTCCCACCCCATTCCAACCCCCCGAATAATCATCACCAACACCCCCACCCGCACCACCACCCCTACTCCACCCGGGGATGACTGTGACCTCGCGCAGTGGGAACACCAACCTAGCAATTATCTGCCCCCCCCCCTCCCTTCCTCTCCATGCCAAACACGTAGCCTAGTGGGTACCACGGCAGATGGAGCGCCAACTCGCCCCCCCCTACCTGTGATGCCAGAGTCGCTATTACCACCTCTTCCACACGCACCCCCCCCCTCCACCTAACTGGGACTGACGCTGGAGACCCAGACGGTTGTCGTATCACCGCCTGAACTCAATTGCAAAGGGAGGGAATGCTGGAGAGGTCCAATATGGCTGAGGTTGAATAGAACGGCCTGCAGTGAGAACCGGAGAAAAAAAATGGCACTGTTGAAAATTGGAATAAATTGTAGGAAATTGAATTTATTTTGTATTTAATGTAGGGCAATCGAAAGCTATGAATACTTATTGTGTGTGTGTGTGCGGTTGGCGTACGTGTGTGTGTTTCATGGCACACGGTCAGACATTGGCTAACAGTTTATGGCCAAATAAAGTGGGCTGACTAAACTTGGCGGACTGCCTTATAATTAAATGTATTTCGAAACAAAATTAATTATGGGCAGTCCATGTGCTGTGTGTGCCCTGTTTATTAATTCCCAGTTAGTTGGGTAACCTTTTGCCGCTTTTCCACTGCATGGTACCAGCTCGACACGACTCGACTCGACTCAGCTCGCCTTTTTTGCGTTTCCACCGCGAAAACATGGTATCTGGTACCTGAAGTGGCTGCTTTTTCTAGTACCGCCTCGCTCTAGGTTCCAAGCGGCTGAGCCGATGCTAAAAGGTGACGTCGGCAGACGGCCGGCCACTGATTGGCCAGAGAGTGTGACGAAGTCACGAGAGCGACATGGCGACCATGCTGGTAACAGCCATAGCAGCGCCGCAGCCAACATATTCCACTTCTTCAACATGCCAGCTAATAATACGAACACGAATACCATCGCATCGATGTTCTCCATTGTTGTTATGTGGGTTCTGTCCATGTGTGGGTTACGTAGGTGTTGTTTGCGTCGCGTACAAAAATACGTCACGGCCCTTTCGCGCAGCCGACCCCGCCCACGTCCCGGAGGTACTATTTGCGGTGGAAAAGGACCCGCGCTGCTACCGTGTCGAGTCGTGTCGTGTCGAGTCGAGCTACATGTGCGGTGGAAAAGCGGCATTAGACCCCCCCCAGCCCGATCTATTCTGCTATGCTCATTATTTAAAGTTCATCTGTGTGAATCAGCGAAGCTAAGGCCGCTCTCCTACTCACAGGGAAAAGGTCATGGTGAATCATCGAGAAGTCGGACTCTCCTGTGGTTTTGCAGCTGCAGTGGTTGGAGGTCACGAAAACAGGCTTATGTGATGACACCTTTCTATACATGTGAATTATCTTTTCAGTGACAACAGCACCAGTTGGGAGATGAATTTGCGAAAGGCCTCTTGACCAAAATGTCTCTGCCAATGTTTTCATTCTGAAGCCGATATTGAGAGGACTTTCTTCACACATTGTTGAAATGTACGATGGCTCATTGCATTCACTCAATAATGAAAATTTCACCAGGTTATCTCATAATTATGAGATAATTATCTCATAATTATGAGATAGTATCTCATAATTATGAGATGATTATCTCGTAATTATGAGATAATTATCTCGTAATTATGAGATAACTGGTGTTCTGACCATCAGTAGTGTTGCCAGATTGGGCGGTTTCCCACCCAATTGAGCTGCTTAGGATGGCCGTCTGCGGGTAAAAATGGGTAAAAAGGGTATTTGGGTGGGTTTTTCTGCAGATTTCTGGCCATAGAAAGCAATAGAATTTAGTTAAAATTGGGCGGGATTGGGTGCTTCCAGGTGGATTTTGAGCATTTTTGGGCTGGACATCATCAGTCTCACCTGACAACCGTGCAGTTGCACTAGTCCCAGGCTTGCTGAGGGTTGCTTTCGTGATATAGATGTACGTGCGTATGTCACGCAGCTAAAATGTTGCTTGACCATTTTGTGTCAAAAATTGTCCTACGTACGCAGCTACGCGCCTGTGGCTGCGCTGGATTTAGGAGTCCCAGGAAGGAAACCCAAACGCCGCCGTGTTTGGGTGCATGATAGAGCTTGGATCGGGTTAGATTAAATAATCTCGGATATAAATAACAATAATCGGGTTAAATAACTTCACATGGTGTGTCTGGTGTGTTTCCAGCATTCGTAGTGTTGATCAGCAGAGAAATAGTCCGCCAAGACGTTGAGGTTGCTTAGCAACCAGAGACTCTGTCCATGCAAGTGAACGGAGCGTTCACTCTTCGTCATAACTATCAAACCAAACATCCTTCACATTCACCGAGCGAACATTATGAAAGTAAAATGCACATTTCTCGCTAAAAATGTTTCCATAAACGCATTTAATGGCGTAACTATGTTACTATTTCCAACCAGAATAAAGAAAGATGTCGGCCGTATGCTTCTGTGCAAGCGTCACTACTCTCTACTATCTCATAATTACGAGATAGTATCTCATAATTACGAGATAATTATCTCATAATTATGAGATAACCTGGTGAAATTTTTATTATTGAGTGAATGCAATGAGCCATCGTAGAAATGCAATCAAATACAAATCTGTTATTTTAGTCTACCTTTTCAGGTTAAGTTTAAAGTGTAAACTATTTAATCCAGGCTTTGATTCTATTAAAAACACTGTAGCTGTATGTGGGCTTTGAAGACCTTGAAAACATCTATTACGGTATCGGAAAGTTTTGTATTGACATGGCTAAGCAAAGACTTTATAGAATAACAGCATTTGGCTGCAAGCCGAACAAAGATTTCAAGGACAGCCTTCTAACCGAAATAGATTTTTAAAGTGGAATGTGCTCCTAATAAATAAGAGCTTTTTTATTAGTCCATGTATTAAAGAGAATCCAGCTCTTTTGGATGAATAATGTTAACTGTCCATCTGGGCTTTATCAATGGCATATATATATATCTCTGACCACAAAGTATATGTTCCTTCAAATGTAAAGTATACTTTAATATGCAACTGTATTTTATGCACACTTCTTTTAATTATTTTTCAAATTGTAACAACATTTATAACCTCCCACCATATCACATACATCCTATCGGTGCGCAGCAGCAAAGGCTGTTGGTCCTCCGCTCTGGAGACCTGGGTTCGAGTCCTCTCTGTGGAGACGGTAATGATGCAGCAAATGAAAAAAAAGATTTTTCGATACCTCCTTTTCCCCCAGAAAAATATCTCTCATATTTTTGTTTTTAAAGAGAGAGAAGTTATGAATTATAAGGGAATAAAGAATAGACAACTCTGAGAAGGAGTCCTAGAAAAATTGTGGAGAGAATAAAATCTAAAAAAATCTAAACAGTGAGGTATAGAAAATGACGGAGAGAATAAAAAATAGCGGTCCCAGATGTCCTACTTGGCTGTCCCCAGCTCGGTGAAATTTTATTATTTGTAGGATATTTTTGGTGCTTGTGTATATATTTCCCAGGTGAAGTTTAGAAATATACACTTTGCGAGACATACAGGGAAAAGTTTAGAGCAAACACACACACACACACACTACACACAGACACCATCAAAGGCCTCATTATTCTTGGTGTGTGCTACCCGGATTTGAATTTCAAATGTCATTTATTTCATCTGTCCACGAGTTTCTGTGTGAAGGGGGAGTGTGGGGGGCAGCAGGTTTTAGGTTCTAGGTTTTTGTCAGTAAAAAGGAAAACAAACCTTTGTACCAACCCTATAACAAAAAAACAACCCTTAAACCTCACCCCAATAGTAAACCCTAACCCTTATTCCAAACCCTAAAACTGAATAACCAAAATCTAAAACCCAACCCATTGGAAACAGTATCCCTAAAAACAAACCCGATAGCCAATCACCAAACCTAAAACCCAACCCTAAGACCAAACCCAATCCCTAAAACCTAACCATTCAAAAATAAATCTGACCCTACAACTAAACCCCAAAAACCAAATCCTAAAACCAAACCCTAAAATAAAACTTTAACACCAGAGCATGTGCCACTGTTGCCTTAGGTCTGATGATCATGTCAGAGATAATTATTCCCATGATATCCGTGAATGAAAATTGGATACCGTGACAACCATTAAATCAGTGTATTGATTTGTACGGTTTGCTCTGAACTGGTGGATCCTACCAGCCAACAGAGTCCATGTTATAATTTATTTCCTCAAGGCTTAGCGTCTTATTTCTGGAAGCAGTCCATGCATAAGCGGTTGTCTACAGGGATTAGGATAATTTACCAGGGCTGTATTCACAGTGTACACCAATAACAATGTTTAACAATCAAGGCCAACGATTGGTCTTTTCATCTCTCTCTCTCTCTCTCTCTTTCTCCAGTTATCCCAGTTTTGCTATTGATGTGTGAACTTTGCATGAAGGAGCGTAGTTTCTTTTGGAGAAAGGCATTCAGCTTGTCCCCCTAATCCTTCTCTCTGAGAACCAAACGCAGTAACGGTGTCTAGATCAATGGAGTTTAAGCAGTGTGTGTGTGTGTGTGGGTATTTGAGAGTGAGAGAGAGGGAGTGAGAGAGAGAGTGAGAGTGCGAGATATCAGGGGCAGAGCTGGGAGTTGCACTCAAGCCTAGCCACTCTACCGGCCTACCCCCATTGGCCTACTCACCGTCACTTTCTCTCCTTTGTATTCCCGCAGAATAATTGTATAGAGGTTGGACCGTCATCAAAACTAAGGATTTACAGCAAATTCACAAATGTTCATACATAAAGCATATTTCGTCCAGGATACCCATTGTAAGGGTTAGGGTTAGTGTTAGTAATACAATGAGGGATACAAATTGTATTGGCCTCTGTTAAAGTGGAAATTAACCCACTGTTTCACCTGGAATTTAAACACAATGAGGTCGTAAAAATTGTGTTTTGGGCCGAGTTTTGTAGGATGGAGGGGGTACGTGTTCCCCCCATGGTTATGACCCACGCTAACATTGTGATGCTTTTTTAAGCTAATACTCGACTTATATGAGCTTGATGTAAATAAGCAATGTGAAGGAAATTAATTAAATGAATGGCATATTATGTTGAAAATCATGTAGGAGTTATTACCCTGCTAAAAAGGCAAAAAACGGGTTCACAGCCCCTTTAATAGTCTTTTCCTCTTTCCAATTTACCCCTGGATGCACCTTGAAATTAAAATGACCACCGTGGCACAAATACAAATAAAATACATCTCATTATGGGCGCAGCCATCTTTGTCGAGTCGTAGGGTTAACCTTGCTGAACCCGATGGACTCTCAGAATCCCAAGATATTACGACCAAAAGGGGGTGTGCCTCTGTGAAATGCCGCCAGAAAACTGGGAGATTTCCCACTTTGCAACTCGTGCGGATGGTGTACGAGGCATCTCGAACACACCATATGTCCTCTCTCTTGTCCAATGAGGTCTCCCAAGATATAAATGCGGCATTGGTTTCGGCAAACCTAATGCCAAATTTGCTGTACTGGTCTATAATTCCTTACTAGACGTTTTTCCTTTTACGAGACCTTCTTAATGGATCTTAGTTTAATAAGCTGTTATGTTTTGTCTAACCCTGGCAGTTTAAAAGCAAGCATCTTAATTAAACCAGTTTGAAAATGCTGTTTAGAAGAAAATACTAACAAATAGAAATACTTTAGCTTAGATAAAAGCTGTACTAGTTTTCCCCCATTGAGAAAGTGGCAAGGTTTCATAATTCAGTCCTAAATGCTATACTCAGATAGGCTACATGTTTAACGTTAAAACAAAAAAAGGTTTTTACTGGCAAACGGAAAGTAGGGAAAGACACAACAGGCAGACACAACGTAGCCTACTAATTCGATCAGGTGGAACTGTGAATACACACAATTGGATCTAACGAAAAGCAAAACCTTCACACAGAAACACAGACTCGTACCTTGACCGACATCTTAAAGGTTGGGTACGGAATTCGCTTTTTTGGCCATTTTTGCAAAATTACTTGAAATCCTTATTATAACCCGCTTACAGCCACTGAGTCAGAAGTACTGACATGAAAATTAAACTTGTCAATCATCTGTGGAACGGGCAGGGCTCAAAAAACTCCAACCAATCATTTCCATTGCCACCGAGTTGCATTGGACAGTAAGTACGTCAATCAAACGGTTGTACTGCACTCCCCCTCCCCCGCGCCCCGCGCGCGACCCCTTCGTGCAGTACTCGTGACCCAGAGCTCGTGACCCAGAGCAAGCTCCTGTTTGTTGTTATCCTGCGGTAGCTACTGGAACTAGTTAATCCACATTTGGACCTAGCAGTAGAAGACAATTTCCATGGCAGACAAGACGCCACCATCCCCACCACCACCACCACCACCACCAGCAAAGAGAAGGAAAACTCTTTTTCAGAGAGTAATTGATAATAAAAACGCTGAAAGAGAAAAACTGAAATCAAGAATAATCCTAGGCGCTGCTTTCGAACGTTGGCGGCAACTGAAGGACGAGAAGGGTCTAAAAACCGATGCTTGTGTGGCGGTTGACCTAGTTTCAAAGTTTATACCGTTTATACTCGGTAATACCGGTGTTGAGACGAGTGTATTACTCGGTGTGAAAAGGTCCACACCGCGGCAACCCTAGTGAAAACCAGGACTTCCAATACAATTATATGAAACAAACATACATTTTCTAAAAATAGTAATGATTTATGTGACCGTTTAATGTTTATAACATCTGGTGCAACCATAGCCGCGAGAACGTATTCTCAGCAGGGGGTGCTGAAAAAAAAAAAACGGCCTGCACTAGACTCGCAACTCGTCACATTGATCAAAAAGATATATAGCAGCGCAGCTCAATTACACCAGTGCATGCGCGCACAGTTGAAAATCGATCGTTGTGTTCATTTCCTTCACACCATGGTTCACATCCAGCTGCTCACAGAACAAGTTTAGCGCACCACCGCTACCCTCACACTTTTTCATGTAACCTTTTTTCAGCACTAGGTCATATGAGCATTAAATAAATGCTGCGTCTCAACATGCCTTGGACAGCAGCGAGGATGACTCGCTTTGCCACGGGCCGAAACAGTTCGGAGCAACCACAGCCAGAGCGAACACAGCGGGGCAGAGGAGTGTCAGGAAGTCTTTGGTGTACACATCAGTACGGCCTATTTGCACTACTGTTTAGTGGCAATGCAGTGTTTTATTCTATGCCTTTTTATTTTCGTATATTATTTCAATTAATACAATTTATTTATTCATGAAATCAAGATCTGGTCCTCAAATCTTTTTTCCAAATATAGGTCGTCTTACAATGGGGTTTGTGTTTATATTCGGACCAATACGGTACAGCGGGCGCTCACATGACGTTAAGCATTTCCTGGTGCATAATGTGACGCTTCAGAACCTAAAATCCTGTTTCTCCCCGTTGACACGACAACACATAACCGGCGTTTTCAGAAATCTCCACTTTGGCCGGAGTTTTTAGAAATGATCGTTTTCTGTGATAAGACAGGGCCTCGGACAGGGGGTGTTGCAGCACCCCCAGCACCCCTACTTCCCGCGGTACTGGGTGCAACTTACAGCTGAATGTAGTGCCATGTTGTTAAACGAAAACCTACGCTAGCCTGGCTCGCTCTCGCGCATCTCTGTTCGCGCTCGTGCATGATTGCGCGTCCAGGTACTTGGAATGGGTGGAGTCAGAGTCAGCGTTGAAGGAAAGGGGGTAGGACCATTTGAGTTGTGTATTTTCAAAATCTGCTGGCGTTTCGCAAATCGAGTACCCAACCTTTAACCTTACTTGAGAGGCAGCCTGCATTGCGAGATCACGATTTCCCAAGAATGTACTGCACCAATGAAAAAAACATAAGGGAAATACACACATACATTTTAATGTCATGTATATCCTCTTTATTGATGATTGATTATTGTGTATTTTCATCGCCGCAGTGGCGTGCACTCGGCCTAACCCACTGGTGACCGCGGCTCAATTTCTGAGGAAAACACAATATCTTTAATTTTAAACATAATGCTATCATGTCTATTGAACTGCCATAAATAACCTCAGACATAATTAAATAAAAGATCTCAGTGGGAAGTGGAGAGAGCTGTGAGCTAACCTCCTGGAGACCGGGGTTCAAGTCCGGTTGATGTCCTCTGTTGGAAGTCTCTTATTTCTATTTCATGCAAATTATAAAGTCAAGTATAACCATTGTGGTGACATTATTCGGTGTCTTGATGGTGCATTGGTAAGTTCGGAGGTCAACACTCTAAACAGCTCAGGTTCGGATCCCCGCAAAAACGTTGACAGGGGTACCACTGTTGTTTTTTATTGGTCAACATGGAAAAAACATCAGGGGTAACTCTGTCGTTTTTTATCGGCCGTCATGAAATAAACATAAGGGGAAACACTGTCGATATTTATCAAATAAAACATAGGGGGTAACACTGTTGTTTTTCTTCGGTCGTCATGAAAAAAAACACAAGGGGTAACACTGTCGTCTATTATCAAATGAAACATGAGGGGTAACACTGTCGTTTTTATCAAATGAAACATAAGGGGTAACACTGTCCTTTTTTATCGGTCGTCATGAAAAAAACATAAGGGGTAGTAAGACTGTCGATATTTATCCATTAAAACATAGGGGGTAAAACTCTCGTTTTTATCAAATGAAACATGAGGGGTGACACTGTCGTTTTTCTTTGGTGGTCATGAAAAAAACCATAAGGGGTAACACTGTTGTTTTTTATTGGTCGTCATGAAAAAAAACATAAGGGGTAACACTGTCATTTTTTATTGGTCGTCATGAAAAAAATATAAGGGGTAACACTGTCGATATTTATCAATTAAAACATAGGGGGTAACACTGTCGTTTTTATCAAATGAAACATGAGTGGGGACACTGTAGTTTTTCTTTGGTCGTCATGAAAAAATCCATAAGGGGTAACACTGTTGTTTTTTATTGGTCGTCATGAAAAAAAACATAAGGGGTAACACTGTCATTTTTTATTGGTCGTCATGAAAAAAAACATAAGGGGTAACACTGTTGTCCTTGTCAAATAAAATATAAGGGGTAACACTGTTGTTTTTCATCAGTCATCATGGGAAAAAAACGTAAGGGGTAACACTGTCGTTTTTATCAAAAGATACGTAAAGGGTAACACTGTTGTTTTTTATTGGTCTAAATAAAAAAATATATAGCCTAAGGGTAACACTGTTGTTTTTTATTGGTTGTCATAAAAAAACACAAGGGGTAACACTGTTTTTTATTGGTCTTCATGAAAAAAACATAAAGGGCAACACTGTTGTCTTTGTCAAATAAAATATAAGGGGTAACACTGTCGTATATTATTGGTCGTCATGAAAAAGAACATGAGGGAAATAATAGAAATTCACGCATACATTTTAATGTAATGTATATCCTCTTTATTGATGATTGATTATTGTGTATTGTCATCGCCTCAGTGGTGCAGTGGAGTGCACTCTGCCTAACCCACTGGAGACTGCGGCTCAATATCTGTGGAAAACACAATCATTAATTTTAAACGTAATGCTATCATGTCATATTTAACCTCAGACAAAATTAAGTTATAAATCTCAGATGGAAGTGGAGAGAGCTGTGAGCTAACCCCCTGGAGACCGGGGTTCAAGTCCGGTTGATGTCCTCTGTTGGAAGACTCTTATTTCTATTTCATGCGAATTATAAAGTCAAGTATAACCATTGGAATGACTTTATTCGGTGTCTTGATGGTGCATTGATAAGTTTGGAGGTTAACACTCTAAACAGCTCAGGTTCGGATCCCTGCATAAATGTAGACAGTCGACACTGTTACAATTTATTGGTCGTCATGAAAAAAAGAAAATTGAAAAAAAAGAAAAAAATTGTCCTTGTCAAATATAAGGGGTAACACTGTTTTTTTTCATCATGGGAGAAAAACATAAGGGGTAAGACTGTTGTTTTTATCAAATGAAACGTAAACGGTAACACGTCGTTTTTTATCTGTCGTCATGAAAAACCCATAAGGGGTAACACTGTCAAAATGTGTCGAATAAAACATGGGGGGTAACACTGTCGTTTTTATCAAATGAAACATGAGGGGTGACACTGTCGTTTTTCTTTGGTGGTCATGAAAAAAACCATAAGGGGTAACACTGTTGTTTTTTATTGGTCGTCATGAAAAAAAACATAAGGGGTAACACTGTCGTTTTTATCAAATGAAACATGAGTGGGGACACTGTAGTTTTTCTTTGGTCGTCATGAAAAAATCCATAAGGGGTAACACTGTTGTTTTTTATTGGTCGTCATGAAAAAAAACATAAGGGGTAACACTGTCATTTTTTATTGGTCGTCATGAAAAAAAACATAAGGGAAATAATAGAAATTCACGCACTGTAGTTTTTTATTGGTCGTCATGAAAAAAAACATAAGGGGTAACACTGTTGTTTTTTATTGGTCGTGATGAAAAAAAACACTAGGGGTTACACTGTGGTTTTTTATTGGTCGTCATGAAAAAAACATAAGGGGTAACACTGTTGTCTTTGTCAAATAAAATATAAGGGGTAACACTGTCGTATTTTATTGGTCGTCATGAAAAATAACATATTTGAAAAATATGTGACACTGTCGTTTTTCTTTGGTCGTCATGAAAAAACCATAAGGGGTAACACTGTTGTTTTTTATTGGTCGTCATGAAAAAAAACATAAGGGGTAGCACTGTTGTTTTTTATTGGTCGTCATGAAAAGAAACACAAGGGGTAACACTGTTGTCTTTGTCAAATAAAATATAAGGGGTAACACTGTCGTATTTTATTGGTCGTCATGAAAAATAACATATTTAATAAATATTAGAGCTGTCAGTTAAACGCGTTATTAACGGCGTTAACGCAAACCAAATTTAACGGCGTTAAAATTTTTATCGCGCGATTAACGTAATTATTTTATTAAAAAAAAAAAATAATAATTTTTTTTTTTTGCCTCAAAACAAAGAAGCAGTAGCCTGACTGCTATGTTCAAATGACATTTGTTCAAAGCAGTCGTTTATTTGCACTATAGGCTCTTTTTTTGTATCGTCCTGTTTTGATCAGTATATGCCAATGTTGTTATCAATAGAAAATCATTTGCACAAGGCAAGCCGATGCACTTCATCATGTTGATAAGAGAATTAAAATGAGAAGAATTATGGGACAAAAAAATCAAGGGATATTTAGCATAGAAAAAGAATTTGCGATTAATCGCGATTAATAATAGCTAACTCTGACATTAATGCGATTAATCACGATTAAATATTTTAATCGCTTGACAGCTCTAATAAATATGTGACACTGTCGTTTTTCTTTGGTCGTCATGAAAAAACCATAAGGGGTAACACTGTTTTTTATTGGTCGTCATGAAAAAAAAAAATAAAGGGTAACACTGTCATTTTTTATTGGTCGTCATGAAAAAAAACATAAGGGTAACACTGTTGTTTTTATCAAATGAAACATGAGGGGTGATACTCTCGTTTTTCTTTGGTCGTCATGAAAAAAACCATAAGGGGTAACACTGTTGTTTTTTATTGGTCTTCATGAAAAAAAACATAAGGTGTAACACTGTCGTATTTTATTGGTCGTCATGAAAAAAAACATAAGGGGTAACGCTGTTGTTTTTTATTGGTCGTCATGAAAAAACTGCAGGAACTTTAAGATACGCTATTGGAGCTGGAATTACCGCGGCTGCTGGCACCAGACTTGCCCTCTAATTGACAATTATTTGACAATTGTCTTTGTCACATAAAATATAAGGGGTAACACTGTCGTTTTTTATTGGTCGTCATGAAAAAAAACATAAGGGGTAACACTGTTGTCTTTGTCAAATAAAATATAAGGGGTAACACTGTCGTATTTTATTGGTCGTCATGAAAAATAACATATTTGAAAAATATGTGACACTGTCGTTTTTCTTTGGTCGTCATGAAAAAACCATAAGGGGTAACACTGTTGTTTTTTATTGGTCCTCATGAAAAAAAACATAAAGGGTATCACTGTCATTTTTTATTGGTCGTCATGAAAAAAACATAAGGGGTAACACTGTCGATATTTATCAATTAAAACATAGGGGGTAACACTGTCGTTTTTATCAAATGAAACATGAGGGGTGACACTGTCATTTTTTATTGGTCGTCATGAAAAAAAACATAAGGGTAACACTGTTGTTTTTATCAAATGAAACATGAGGGGTGATACTCTCGTTTTTCTTTGGTCGTCATGAAAAAAACCATAAGGGGTAACACTGTTGTTTTTTATTGGTCTTCATGAAAAAAAACATAAGGTGTAACACTGTCGTATTTTATTGGTCGTCATGAAAAAAAACATAAGGGGTAACGCTGTTGTTTTTTATTGGTCGTCATGAAAAAACTGCAGCAACTTTAAGATACGCTATTGGAGCTGGAATTACCGCGGCTGCTGGCACCAGACTTGCCCTCTAATTGACAATTATTTGACAATTGTCTTTGTCAAATAAAATATAAGGGGTAACACTGTCGTTTTTTATTGGTCGTCATGAAAAAAAACATAAGGGGTAACACTGTTGTCTTTGTCAAATAAAATATAAGGGGTAACACTGTCGTATTTTATTGGTCGTCATGAAAAATAACATATTTGAAAAATATGTGACACTGTCGTTTTTCTTTGGTCGTCATGAAAAAACCATAAGGGGTAACACTGTTGTTTTTTATTGGTCCTCATGAAAAAAAACATAAAGGGTATCACTGTCATTTTTTATTGGTCGTCATGAAAAAAACATAAGGGGTAACACTGTCGATATTTATCAATTAAAACATAGGGGGTAACACTGTCGTTTTTATCAAATGAAACATGAGGGGTGACACTGTTGTTTTTTATTGGTCGTCATGAAAAAAAACATAAAGGGTAACACTGTAATTTTTCATTGGTCGTCATGAAAAAAACATAAGGGGTAACACTGTCGATATTTATCAATTAAAACATAGGGGGTAACACTGTCGTTTTTATCAAATGAAACATGAGGGGTGACACTGTCGTTTTTCTTTGGTCGTCATGAAAAAAACCATATGGGGTAACACTGTTGTTTTTTATTGGTCGTCATGAAAAAAAACATAAAGGGTAACACTGTCATTTTTTATTGGTCGTCATGAAAAAAAACATAAGGGGTAACACTGTCGATATTTATCAATTAAAACATAGGGGGTAACACTGTCGTTTTTATCAAGTGAAACATGAGGGGTGACACTGTCGTTTTTCTTTGGTTGTCATGAAAAAAACCATAAGGGTAACACTGTTGTTTTTTTATTGGTCGTCATGAATAAAAACATAAGAGGTAACACTGTTGTTTTTTTATTGGTCGTCATGAAAAAAAACATAAAGGGTAACACTGTCATTTTTTATTGGTCGTCATGAAAAAAAACATAAGGGGTAACACTGTCGATATTTATCAATTAAAACATAGGGGGTAACACTGTCGTTTTTATCAAATGAAACATGAGGGGTGACACTTTTTATTGGTCGTCATGTAAAAAAACATAAGGGGTAACACTGTTGTTTTTTTATTGGTCGTCATGAATAAAAACATAAGGGGTAACACTGTCGTTTTTTATTGGTCGTCATGAAAAAAACATAAGGGGTAACACTGTTGTTCTTTTATTGGTCGTCATGAAAAAAAACAAAGGGTAACACTGTCATTTTTTATTGGTCGTCATGAATAAAAACATACGGGGTAACACTGTTGTTTTTTTATTGGTCGTCATGAAAAAAAACATAAAGGGTAACACTGTCATTTTTTATTGGTCGTCATGAAAAAAAACATAAGGGGTAACGCTGTCGTTTTTATCAAATGAAACATGAGGGGTGATACTCTCGTTTTTCTTTGGTCGTCATGAAAAAAACCATAAGGGGTAAAACTGTCGTATTTTATTGGTCGTCATGAAAAAAAACATAAGGGGTAACGCTGTTGTTTTTTATTGGTCGTCATGAAAAAACTGCAGCAACTTTAAGATACGCTATTGGAGCTGGAATTACCGTGGCTGCTGGCACCAGACTTGCCCTCCAATTGACAATTATTTGACAATTGTCTTTGTCAAATAAAATATAAGGGGTAACACTGTCGTTTTTTATTGGTCGTCATGAAAAAAAACACAAGGGGTAACACTGTTGTCTTTGTCAAATAAAATATAAGGGGTAACACTGTCGTATTTTATTGGTCGTCATGAAAAATAACATATTTGAAAAAAAAAAAAAAAGTGTTCTTGTCAAATAAAATATAAGGGGTAACACTGTTTTTTTTCATCAGTCATCATGGGAAAAAAACATAAGGGGTAACACTGTTGTTTTTACCAAATGAAACCTAAAGGGGAACACTGTATAGAATAGAATAGAATAGAAACACACACGCACACACACACACACTCCGACCGGGATTTCCGTTGCGATGGGTTTCCTCCATCAGCGACTTATACAATAAACAAATTATATAAAACAAAACCCCTCTTTCATATAGTATGCAAATATGTTGAAAAGGCCTCCATCTTTGTTATACTTTTAAAATGTTCCTATATAGCCTATTTTATAGCTTACACTGATATTTTAAAACAGGAATGCGAAATGCGAAATGCATCCTGGGATATTTAACGGTCCCAAGTCCACACAATGGACATATTGGGCTAGCCCCACCAGTAAGTAAAATTATCTCCGTCCACTTCAACAGAGAAACACTCTGAGCATGCGCATTTCAATATTTCAAGTCCAATACACATTGCATTGGGCTGGTGGGGCTAGAGCCCCTCTTGCCCCTCCAGACGAACTCAGCCGGAAGAAGCAAGCCAGGGTCGACTAAAAATTAAATAAAAGCGCCAAAATTATTATTTTATAGTACTTTCTGGGGAGATTATTAAAAAAAAAATATATATATAAAAATATATTATATTTTTTATATATATTTTTTTTTTCATTTTTTTTTTCTTGTGAGAGTAGCGACTTGCCCCTAATGACCATTCGCCACTGGTCATTCTGACCTGGGACATTTAGAATTGTCGTTCTTTTTAATAACCGACAACGGGAACTCTGCTATAAACCGGCCTAACTTTCAACGTCAACGCCGAACCCCTTCTTCTTCGCACGGCTGTCAACATCCGAAACATACGCTAGTTAGATTTTCTCAAACAGCAGTTTCAAGTACGGGTAGCATAGAACTAACGTTAGCCAAGTGGGGACTCCATGATTGCTAAATCTAATGAGAGGTAAAATTGCCATAAGGAAGGAAAGCATAGTAGGCCTATGCCTTGCGACTGTGCTTCGCAGTAGGCCTATGCCTGTCGATGAAACGCTACCAGGAACGCCTAAAGGGCGTCTTGTGTCATGACGGAAACGCCCAAGCTGGACCCTTCTCTCCACCAATGAGCTAATCTGAGGAACCAGGAGATAGGCGGTAATTGCGTTTACCCAATGCAGATGGTTCATTTTATTATAAAAAGAAAAGGGCAATTCCATTAGATTTTCCAAACACTGACGACTTCCCAGATGGTTGTGTAACAAGAACTAGGCCTACCCCTCATAATCATCTGCTACCTTAATAAGTAGAATCCAGTTCGTCTGGTGAATGGGTTATCGCGATTTTCAATAATATCGACAAATGTACTGTCCTCAATACAAAGACTCATAGCCTTTGCCTTGAAAAAAATATTTAACGCATACAAATAAACACAAAGGTGAATTGATATTTCAATCATGTATTAATCTGTACATGAGAGCAGGGGTCCGTCCTGTAAGCCTACTCCGAAACCTTAACCTAGAACCAAAACAATTCTTCATATCCATAATGAAGTGTTATGGTCCCATTCTGGCCGCCCAGGCGCCCAGCCCAAAAAAATAGTCCTGAACCGCCACTGAGAGACACACAGTAGAGAGAAGTAGCCTTTTATACTTTTTGTTCGATATTTTTGATTAATTCTTACTTCGGTATCCATTTGTTTTTTTTCTGCGGAATTCAAAACATAGGCTACACGAGGGCTAGGCTGCTACAAACGTCTTAGCTATGTGGCTCACCCTGTTTAGGAGCATTTCTTTTGCTGACGACAATATGAGGCTAGCTTTGTTTGCATGATGAGTTTGTTGATTAACAGCTCAACCTGAAAAACGAGTTTTATCCCATCATGGACGAAACGAGAGCTGGATGCATCCTGCTAGCTTCCTCCTCTCCGATTCTAAAATTGTGATTTGTTGCCATCTAGTGGCGGATTATTTTAATACATGGACAAAGAATGTATTTCCTTTTTACTAGTTGGAAGATAAATCATTTATTACATTAGTAACGATTTCACTCTAGTTTCTACTGTTATTTAAAAAACGTAATATTATTATTATTATCATTACTATTATTATTATTATTATTATTATTATTATTATTATTATCGTTATTATAATAATACTTAGTCATTAATACTATTGAACTATAATATTATTTATTATAATATTAATATTAATATGAATAACAGTTATAATTTTCTGGGATTGAATCCTTCAATTTATTTTAATTCAATTAACGTATTCCTTAATGCCCATGATGGACCACACCCTTTTTTTGTTATGGGTAGTGTTGCCGTTTTATATATAAGCCATTTTATTTATATATAATAAATAATGGCCTTTATGTTAGGTCCCCCTTCTTAATTTGCCCTGTAGATAACGTAATACAGGCCTGGGTAGAAATATTCATAAATAAAAACTTACCATCAATCAGGACAATAGCCCAATAGCCTGCCAGTCATTTTAAGTGAACTTTAGCACCCTCTCCTGGCCTTAAAAAATAACCGCACACAAGGCTGTTTTGATAGTTCAGTGAGAAGTTAGATAAGCCAACATTAAAGGTTGGGTAGGTGATTTGCGAAACGCCAGCAGATTTTGAAAATACACAACTCAAATGGTCCTACCCCCTCTCCTTCAACGCTGACTCTGACTCCACCCATTCCAGGTACCTGGACGCGCAATCATGCACGAGCGCGAACAGAGATGCGCGAGAGCGAGCCAGGCTAGCGTAGGTTTTCGTTTAACAACATGGCACTACATTCAGCTGTAAGTTGCACCCAGTACCGCGGGAAGTAGGAGTGCTGGGGGTGCTGCAACACCCCCTGTCCGAGGCCCTGTCTTATCACAGAAAACGATCATTTCTAAAAACTTCGGCCAAAGTGGAGATTTCTGAAAACGCCGGTTATGCGTTGTCGTGTCAACGGGGAGAAACGGGATTTTAGGTTCTGAAGCGTCACATTATGCACCAGGAAATGCTTAACGTCATGTGAGCGCCCGCTGTACCGTATTGGTCCGAATATAAACACAAACCCCATTGTAAGACGACCTATATTTGGAAAAAAGATTTGAAGACCAGATCCGTTTTTTATGAATAAATAAATTGTATTCATTGAAATAATATACGAAAATAAAAAGGCATCGAATAAAACACTGCATTGCCACTAAACAGTAGTGCAAATAGGCCGTACTGATGTGTACACCAAAGACTATTCCTGACACTCCTCTGCCCCGCTGTGTTCGCTCTGGCTGTGGTCGCTCCGAACTGTTTCGGCCCGTGGCAAAGCGAGTCATCCTCGCTGCTGTCCAAGGCATTTTGAGACGCAGCATTTATTTAATGCTCATATGACCTAGTGCTGAAAAAAGGTTATATGAAAAAGTGTGAGGGTAGCGGTGGTGCGCTAAACTTGTTCTGTGAGCAGCTGGATGTGAACGATCGATTTTCAACTGTCCGCGCATGCACTGGTGTAATTGAGCTGCGCTGCTATACATCTTTTTTTATCAATGTAACGAGTTGCGAGTCTAGTGCAGGCTGAGTTTTTTTTTTCCCCAGCACCCCCTGCTGAGAATACGTTCTCGCTGCAATGGTTGGACCAGATGTTATAAACATTAAACGGTCACATAAATCATTACTATTTTTAGAAAATGTATGTTTGTTTCATATAATTGTATTGGAAGTCCTGGTTTTCACTAGGGTTGCCGCGGTGTGGACATTTTCACACCGAGTAATACACTCGTCTCCACACCGGTATTACCGAGTATAAACGGTATAAACTTTGAAACTAGGTCAACCGCCACACAAGCATCGGTTTTTAGACCCTTCTCGTCCTTCAGTTGCCGCCAACGTTCGAAAGCAGCGCCTAGGATTATTCTTGATTTCAGTTTTTCTCTTTCAGCGTTTTTATTATCAATTACTCTCTGAAAAAGAGTTTTCCTTCTCTTTGCTGGTGGTGGTGGTGGTGGTGGAGATGGTGGCGTCTTGTCTGCCATGGAAATTGTCTTCTACTGCTAGGTCCAAATGTGGATTAACTAGTTCCAGTAGCTACCGCAGGATAACAACAAACAGGAGCTTGCTCTGGGTCACGAGCTCTGGGTCACGAGTACTGCACGAAGGGGTCGCGCGCGGGGCGCGGGGGAGGGGGAGTGCAGTACGACCGTTTGATTGACGTACTTACTGTCCAATGCAACTCGGTGGCAATGAAAATGATTGGCTGGAGTTTTTCGAGCCCTGCCCGTTCCACAGATGATTGACTTGTTTAATTTTCATGTCAGTACTTCTAACTCAGTGGCTGTAAGCGGGTTATGATAAGGATTTCAAGTAATTTTGCAAAAATGGCCAAAAAAGCAAATCACCTATACAACCTTTAATTACTGATAAAGCTCCCTGAATCATGACCACGTTCCTGTGGCAGTATACTGGAAATGTCAACAACTTAGTGTTTCTATCATCAATGAAGACGTTTCTATTCTTTCAAAAAGCACGTTGCTTTTTATTGAAATGTATCCATTCTTTAAGTAAATAGGCCTAGCCGTTGTAGTGTGTGGTTTTAAATTAATTGTCGAAAGAATTAATTTAAAACCAGGTGCTCCAACGTTACCACACTGTCTTTCCAATCAAACACGTTTTTTATTCATCATGGGAAACTAAACGGCTGAATTGGTCCTAGTTTTTAATACGTAAATATGTATCAACAATCCTTAGGGTTTGTTTATCATTAGCACCCAAACTGTAAATAATAAAAAAGGAGGCATGGCACAAAGTCATTAGCATTGTGTATGAGTAGGTATCAGACAAGTTTAGTACACATTTTTTAATAACATGGCACAATTAACATAACACAAGTTTACATGAGGAGCATGCTGAAGATTCAGTCGCTTCATTTTTTCATATTTTTTGTACATGATCTATAAAGACTTAATTTTTCCCTTGTACATGTTTAACAGCAAAAAAAAAGTTTCTTATTTAACAATCTTTTTTTGCAATACGCGTTGACTAAAACCACTATGGCTCTGATGGACATTTTGAATGTTGGATTGAAAAAGAAAAAACTTCACTGCACAACATGGTCTCACAGAGTTTGAAGCGCAAAACTAAACCTCCAGTGAACTACTAAAAATAGATCTCTGCTGCTCATCGGAAAACAAACTGCCTTTTTTTGTCTTTTCAATTAGTACGTACAACAACTTAAAGGTGTGGAGCACTTTTAATAATACACTGCCCATGAACCAACAATTTTCTCAGAGAAAACACGTACTTTACATTCCTTCAATTAGGGCTAGCGGTATGCTCTTTCTGTATTGTTGACTGCTCATTCTCTCCAGAATTAGACTTGCGAGATAAAATTTTTATATCGAAGAATTACACTTTTGCATTTTCGCTTTTTACGTCGCATGTACTGTTGGAAATACATCGATATGCGATTCATCAGAAGATGTGTTTAATACAGAGCCCACACGGCTCGGATAAAGCTTGTCCTTACTCATAAGATCTCCACATATGGGTCTTTTGAATTGGGGAGAGAATGCAGTTTATGCCTCGGTCATTACACGGTGTGTACAGATGTGTGGAGAAGGCCAGCTTTCAGAGAGGGAGCCCAGATGTGTGTTGCATAGTTGAAGGCAGGGATAAGGGAGGCGGGTGTGGGTATGTCGTATGGTACAATGTCAATTAGTTTGTCAACCGAACCAAAAACGAAAACAAAAATATCTGTCTGCAAAACAGCACATTCTGATTCTCCAAACTATACTCCTCTATGTACAATTAAAGTAAAGCTTTCCAAAAACTCCCCGTTGCATATTTTGTACCTCGGTTGTAATCCATACAGAGGGGAGCACATTGACTGTACATGTATCTACATGCTTCTGTCTCCCACTCCTTCCAAGTACCTTCACATTCCAGCGTGGAGGATCGGTGGACACAGCCTCCATCATATAACCCCAACTCTTTGAGAGAACCAATGCACACAGAACACTAGACAAAACTGGGCAAACAAAAGCCAAAAAAGCCACCCTGAAAAAAGTTTTTTTCGTTGTTGTTATAAGATTTTGTCCCTTGTTTGTGTTTTTTATACAAAACAACCCAAAACAATGATTTTTACTAGGCATGACTCTGCCTACATAAGTTATTCACAGATATGGTACAGTCGTGGTTCGCCCAAGGCTAAGTGCTTGGTGTGAGTTCAATGCGTTTGGGACACAAGGCTGCGGCGGCGCTCCACACGCCTTCAAGTCTGTGGCGGGAGAGAGAGAGAGGGTCCCATCTGCTCAGCGCGCCTCAATGTCTTTGTGGTTGTGCGAGGAGGGTCTGTCTCTGATGTCAGTGGCCAGGGGCGTAGTCCGTCTGGGGGAGCCCACTCGCGTGCCGAGCGTGGGGATGAGAGGCGGGGGGGCGCTGAGAGAGGCGGTGGGCGGCGTTTTGTTCATCATGCTGTTCTGATGCGCGGCGGCGGCGGCAGCGGCCGCCACCGCAGCAGCAGCCGCCGAGGGGTTGACCCTGGGGTAGTGCATGCTGGGTAGCCCGGGGGCGAGGAGCCCCGGCCCCCCGTGGGGGAGGTGCCCGTCCATCACCTGGTGGTGCATGGCGGCGTGCAGGCGCCCGTGCTCGTAGTCCTCTCTGAGCATGTGCAGGCGCTCGCGCTCCTCCATGTGGGCGCGCTCCTGTTCCCGCCGCTGCTCCAGGGCCAGGGCGTGCATGGTGGACTGCTGGTGCTCCCGGTTAAAGTCGTGGGGCTCCCGGTCCCGGTACGAGCGCTCGGCCTCGTAGAGGCGGGGCCCCGCCAGCCGGTGCAGCGGGTCGTTCCTCATCAGCAGGTCCCGGGCCAGGTGGTCCCGCCTGTGGATGTCCAGGCCCCTGTAGGGGTCCCGCATGGGGTCCCAGTGGAAGGCCGGGTAGGGGAACCTCTCGGCGCCCGGTATGGGGCTGATGCCCATGAAGGGCGCCACCATGCGAGTTCTGTCCAGGCTGGCGATGCTGTTCATGGGGTGCACGCCGGCCATGCCCATGGGGATCCCCATGGAGACGGGAGGCGGATGGTGGGTGGGAGCGGGCGGTGGCGGTGGCGGCGGCGGCGGCGGTGGCGCCTGGACCGGGGGCCCGTTCCCCCGGTCGGTGGCCGGGGCCTCGGGCTCCTCCTTGCGCTCCTCCTTCACCTTCACCTCGCTGTTCTTCTTCTGGTGCTCGTAGACCGGCTCGCCCTTCCTCTCCAGGACGTCCCGGCCCAGGCTGCCGTTCAGGGGCCGCTCCAGGCTGGCCTGACGCACGTAGGGGGACGGGGTGGCCCGGCTGGGGGTCTTGTTCTCCGACAGCCTCCCGTCGTGGATGACCGGCGCCTCCTTGTCGCCGCCGTGCTGGCTCTCCTTCAGCTTGTGCTCCTCGCCGTGGCTCTCCTTCCACACGTCGGCGTGCTCCCGCTCCTTCTCCTTGGGGGCCTTGAGGTCCTTGTCCCGCGGGGGCTCCCCGGGGAGCAGGTGGTTCCTGTGGTGCTGCTCAGGGGCCCGGCCGTGGCCCAGTGAGCCCACGGGGGACCTGACGGCCACCGGGGAGGGGTGGCTGGAGTGACGCTTCTCCGTGGACTCCCTGGGAAGAAAAGAGAAAAATATGTTGTTCATACGTCTCTGGCTCCGTGACTCGCTCAAATTCAGCTGTGGAAACAATCACGCTTTCTATCATTTCGCTCGTCGTAATCATCCGCTCTCTGAGGAAATAAGCTCCTCCATAATCATCCCCGCATTCGGGCGCAACAGAGCAGAGCCATGGCGCTGCGTGATGCTATCTCATGTCTGAGGACGCGGTCCAACAGAACTTTCCCTTTAAAGATCTCCTATTATACTACTTTTCTGGTCTTAATTTCTTATTAATGACTCCTATAGAGCAACCTGACACGAATCACAGCACAAAAAACGATGTCGATTTTCGGGAAACTCTTCCTCTCATCTGGGCGCTAACAGCATTCTCTGTCAACATTCGGCTTCGTCCTTCTCCGCCCCCTCGCCCCCCTCCTGCCAACCCCACTCCGTTGTGATTGGTTACCCTCCTGAAGAGCATGTTGCAGCATTACCATAAATTGAAAAATCCGGATTGTTCTACGTAGATAAATCCCGGAAATTTGAACAAGTGAATGGCGACCGGCGACCGGCGTCCCTAGTGTTTAGCGCCCTGCACAGCCACCCCAGACGGTCAGCAGGGAACACGTCGAAATGCACGTACGTCATTATTTGACACTTTAGTATGGTTAAACATGACTAAAATCTTTATAACAACGTCGATAGGTCATAAAAGTCGAAAAAGCATAATAGGTGCTCTTTAAGAAAAAGGTCGCCGAGTAAAAGCCATCGTTGCGAGCGGGCGGGACGTGGCACCCACCTGGGCTCCTTGTCGTCCTTGCTGGCCGACGGGGCGCGCTTGTCCGAGTCCCGGTCCCTCTCGTGGGAGCTGGCGGAGGCGCTCCTCTCCGACTCGCCGGGCTTGAGCCAGGGCGGCGGCGTGGGGAAGGAGGGCGGCGTGCGGTGCAGTCGGTTCCAGGGCTCCTGCTGGCCGCCGCTGGGCCCGTTGGGGTTGAAGTGCTGCGGCGGGCCGGCGGGGCCGTCCTTATGGCCGAACATGGAGTTGGGCGCCGTGAGGGATTCTGCGCAACGAAGACGACAACGGTGCGCAGCGGTTAGGTTGATTGTGTCAAGCGCAGGCATGGGAATGAGATGCGAATCAGAGGTCAAGGGTTGGCGTTGAGTGTCTGGTGGAGGGCGATGAAGAGGAGACTCACTCAGTGCTGGGTTTCCCAGACCGCCGAAGGCTGAGGAGCTGAGCGTGCCCAGTCCCCCGAATGAAGGAGGCCGGCTGAAAGGCTCTGGAGGCGGAAGAGAAGCAAAGATTAAAACTCAAGCATACGTGTATTATATATATATAGATATATATACGTTTATATACACATATACGTATGTGGATTTTGTCTCATATTTTTAGCCCGACATTAACAAGGAAAGGGTGTTTGCAGCGGTTTTTCGTCTATTGGTCATTTTTAAATGGGTAAAATATGTAACAAGGGTACTGTAATAAATCATAATCTGACCATGAAATGTCGTCTTAATAGGCCTAAAGCCTTAATATAAAATGGTGAATCTGCATACCAATCTAATCTGAATACAAATCTAAGCACAACAAACAAAGTGAATGACAAAAACAGCCCATGTTTCTCACTAAAAGTATTTGCATCACCCATGTTTACCCCAAATTACATGCACAGCACATGTATTATTCATATCCCATTACATTTTTTGCTCCAGTTTTTTTAAATGATGAAAGGGCTAATAAGAACAGAAAAAAAGAGAAACACTGATTAAGGTTATTTTTTCAAGAATTACTCCCAACTCTGAAGGTCAACTTAACGCTTTAGCTTTTCTTGTGATGATTGACATTGTTCAACTGCCTCCTGTGCTATATGGTTATCTAGGAATGAGCTTTTTTGTGTATTTTGTAAATAGTCTTCAGCACATCCAAGTTCAAAGGCTCCTTTTGAAACAGCCCCTGCAAAATGTGTTATTATCTAAGGCATCCATGTCTGCTATCTATTATGACATTTTCTGTCTTGATACGAGTCATTGTGTACTGTTGCTCATTCCACACTTTTGCAACGGGCAGGAAAAGGCAACCAAGAGTCAGTGTTATATTTCTCACGACCATCCCATACAGAACAATAACAACTACGATACAAACAAATTCTCCCCTCACGAACGCCTCATCTATTTTAAAAGCCACCCTGGGATCAAGTGATTGAGTGCTATTTATGTGTCCACCTCTATTGCCTTCTAATAGCTCCTTACGGCAGACTCTTTGTGATTATCACTGGTTGTCATGGCTACCTTTAATTATTCAACTCCCTGCTTGGCCATTGGAGACCCACTCAGGGATGGCAGGAAATCTAGCTGAAGGGGCCCTTTCACCGGTCCCCTGGCTTCAGTTACCGCTCTTATGACACTGAAGCAGATTCTAAAGCAGACTCTGAAGCAGACTCTAAACCAGACGCTGAAGCAGATTCTAAAGCAGACTCTGAAGCTGACCCAGAAGCAGACTCTTAAACAGACTCTGAAGCAGACTCTTAAACAGACTCTGAAGAAGACTCTTAAACAGACTCTGAAGCAGACTCTTAAACAGACTCTGAAGCAGATTCTGAAACAGACTCTGAAGCAGACTCTGAAGAAGACTCTGAAGAAGACCGTGAAGCAGACCCTGAAGCAGACCCTGAAGCAGACCCTGAAGCAGACTCTGAAGAAGACTCTGAAGAAGACTCTGAAGCAGACCGTGAAGCAGACTCTGAAGCAGACCCTGAAGCAGACCCTGAAGCAGACCGTGAAGGAGACTCTGAAGCAGACTCTGAAGCTGCTTGCCCTCTTACCGAGGTGAGAGGCGGGGCTGAGGAAGTTTCCGGGGTGGTGGGGAGGGTGGCCAAAGGGGCCCGCTGCCGGGTGTGGGGGGCCTGGGAACGACAGAGAGAGAGAGCTTTATTACACGAAACGCACTACATGAAATTCTATTTTAATATTAATAAGGTCAAGTTATATTAAATGAATTATCCTCTCACTCACACACACACACACACACACACACACACACACACACACACACACACACACACACACACACACACACACACACACACACACACACACACACCTGCGGCTGAGAAGAGCGTGGCGGGGCGGGCCAGGTCGTGGGGGTGGTGGATGGCCCCGAAGAGATTGGGGCCCGGTGGCCGACCCAGGAACTCGGGTTTGAGGCCAAAGTCCAGCTTATGAGGGTCGACCTGCATCTGCTGCTGGAGGACGGTAGGCACAGGAGAGAAAACACCATGTTAAACCTTCACACACAAAAGGGGCAGCGTGTTGCAGAGTGACCCTGGCTGGGTTAGGATTACGATTCCCACCGGGACCACCCAGGCTAAGAAATGCAGCCGTTGACCGTATTGCAGGACGCGTTGGAAGACACGCACGCTCACTATCTAGTGCTGAAGTTCACTTTAGTGAAACAACAATTACTAGAAAGATCATTGTTTCTTTGTTCTGGTTATAGGAGAGTGAACAACAAACAATAAATATTGAACAACGGTCTATGAATCTCATAAAACTGCCGGTTAAGCCACAGTAAAAGCAACATCAATATTATGTTCCTCTTGACCAACAGAGAACGTCTTGTGTCCATGTGAAACAAATACTAATTAATTAAGCCTGTCCTGATGCGACACTGCCCCCTGGGGGCTGAAACACGCCACGGTGTCGACACTGGCGCTGCGTGTCCTGTTTCCACTGTCACCACGGATGAGTCCTCACCTTCACTTTCTGTTGATGGTGGTAGATCTGCCACGCGATGTGGACGTGCATGGCGCACCACTTCCCTGGTTTCTGCGCAGGAGCGAGAGAAAAGAGAAGAAAACAAGTGTGAATCTCATTGTTTATGGTCCGGCAGACTCTAACCCTGCCACCACGATGTCGCTCCATGGCGTGCGTGTGTGCTGTCTATTTTGGAAAGGACAGATCTCTTGCGAGCGATGCTTTTAGAATTCCCAAAGTCTTGTTATGAAGTCTGGAAGGTATCACTGCACACATTTGTAAAGTGTTTGGGCAAGGTTTGGAATAGTTTGAAGCCTTGAGAGAACGCTGCATTCTGTTCTCAAATAAAATGGGCTTTGTTGTTGCTGTTCTTGATGTGATAAACTCGATAATGTTCTCCCTCCAAGGACATAACTTATTCAAATAAGGGCGCTATTTACTTTGATAGCAAGACCACCTGATGTGTGCAGCTGGAGTCAGAGGTAGGTGTGTGTCTTTGTTAGGTGGGTGTCTGTGTTTATATTTGTTTGTGTATTTGTGTGTGTTCTCTGTTTGTGTATGGCCTTCACTGAAACACTCACCCTGAGGATAGGTCGAAATGGATCCGTTAGCTGCGAGAAAGGAGGAACAAAGAGGAATCACAATGCTGTCACACAAGTGCTTCAAATTACAGATACAGGTCCAGACTTAATTGATCCCTGAGGAAGTGATTTGTTACACTTGCTCATGCTCAAGCCAGAAGAAACATTGAAGTGAATGGAATGGAATAGAACTACACAGCTATCAATTTGAACACAAAATATTATACTAATTATTACATAAAGCATAAAAAAAAATCTAAATTATATTTTCAATCTGAATAATAATTGTGGTCATGTCTCTGTTAGATTTGAATCCACCTAAAGGTAAACCAACAAGCCCGAGCTAGTGCTCTAGATGCTGCTCCTACCCTGGGGTCCTTCTGTAGGAGTGTGTGGGGTACGGCTCCGGGCCGGTTGGACACGTCCAGGGGGTTGGAGGTCTGAGAGAGCAGAGAAACACAGAGAGAGGCAAGCGTTGAGAAGACTCTCCGGAAGTTCAAATTCAGGAGAAAGTAAAGTTTCTGACATATGCAGTGTTCATTTACAAGTTCAGTCCAGTGCAGCGCAGCCAATACACACTCAATACAGAGATTTGGTCTTGCGATTCAAAATGAGCAGGTCAGTGTTTTCCATTGACCCTACTGTTTCTTCTCCGTGCTTTTGTTTTGTTTTATGTTTTATGCAGAACGGTGCTGGCACGGACATCCATGCCGTCTGAGAACACTATTTCCATTATCCTCTTCTAAAAACCTTTGGGGCCTCAACTTCCAACAACACGATGAACAAGGAAACAAAAACAAGCCACAAGTAGAGCATCGGGATCAGGTTATCCCAATTTCTGTTTCTGATTGGCTCAGACCAGCGCCAGGTGACATCACTGTACAAAAACGTCAACCACCAATCAGTAACCGGTAATTGCAATCCTCTACCTTTTCACCAGCGATGACGCTGTACCCTGCACATCAACCCTGCACATCAACAACAATCAGCGGTTTGTTCACTATACATCTCCGAGGTGGGCTAGGTGTTTTGTCGCCCCCTGTGTGTGGAGCTCACCTTGGGCTGGAAGGCTCCTTGCAGTGAGCCGAAGGGGCCGGTGGGAGGGATGACCGGGGGGAGGCCAGACATGGCCGGAGGGTAGGAGTGGAACAGCTGAAGGGAGAAAAACAAGAGAGCAGGAAATTGAGGATCAGGATTGTTTTGGTGTGAGGCTCATTACTGCATGAGGCCGTGACATCGTTGGCGGGGGAAATGGAGGCGGTAGCTCGGCTTTCTTTCTGGGTTCTGGGGGGACTAGTCGTTCTAAATGTATATGTGTAAACTGTAAAGTTTACACACTTCTAACATCTCTCAACTGTAAAGTTTACACAATTCTAACATCTCTCTCAGAAACCCTTTAAACGCCCGAACGATGGACTAAACGTCTGTTGTTCTGACGTTTTAAGGGTTTCTGGAGGAGATGTTGGTATTTGCTGAAGTATGTAAACTGTACAGTGTAAAGGTCACAATCTACTACGTGTTTGATACAAAATAGAGCGATCGATGAGGTGTAACAAAACAATCTTTCAGCGATGCTTGAAGGGTATAGCCCATCACTCTTTTCTGCACACTGTAGTAGTTGCTGTGCCCAGCCATTTTCATGTGATACCCTACACAACTTATGCTACAAGCAGTAGAAATCTAACACAATGAGGGCTGCAACTATTGATTATTTTCCTTGTTGATTAATCAAATTATGATGTTTCTTTATTGATTAATCATTTGGTCCAGTGTTTCTCAAATGGGGCTACCCATCTTTACACCAATTATAGCCATGTATTATTTATATCTTATACATATTTTTCATTTCTATGAAACAATGAAAGGGCTACTTTTCTTAAAATAGGATCTGAGTAAAATGAATTTGACAATGATTATGTTTTTTTTTTTGAAAACCCGCCATAAGTTACAAAAGCCGAAAGTGATGTCTTAGATTAGCTAGCCTCGTGTGATGAGCCGCCAAGATAATCATTTCAGCACTATAGCTACAAGGCTTACAGTTTGTATTCAAAGTAGCATATGAGCGCAAGCGGGGAACACATGACGGCGCCACGGCCCCAGACAGAACAGCGACAACAACAAGCACGGGCCATGGGTTCGCTGAGGGGACGGACACGGTGAACAAGGTGGGATCACTCACGCTGTGTCTGTAAAAGGGGTCCACCTTCGTTGGGAATTTTTCAAACTGTGGGAGAGAAAACAAAAGAGTGCTCAGTACAGAGGGGTAAAAGGGTACGGGGAAAGATTTAACACCGTAACCGAGACATTTACAGCTCCAGGTTGAATGGCCCCGTTCCTTGGGGCACAACATAAAAAAAGAAGTCACCACACATCGCCCCCCCGTGTGGGGGATAGGAAACACTTTAAAGTTCAGCGCCTCGGTAAAGTGGTCGTTTGTAACCTTTCCTTCTTTTCTCACACACTTTTGTACGCTTTTTTCCTGGCCGTCTGAGGACCAGTTTGGGGCCTTGTGTCTGTGTCTCATTTGTGAGCACTCGGGGTTCATTCCCTTTGTGTGTGTGTGTGGTTGAATGCGGGCTCAGAGCGCCCATTTCCACAGTCAGGGCTAAACACTGGAGCCATAAAGAAACACTTTATAGTCTCATTAGCTGTGAAAGGGCCTCACAGCGGTGCCTTTGAGGAACCATCAGAGCACTGGCTGAGAGAAAAAAACACCCCAAAACAACCCCGGGGCGCGTTACCGCTACAAGCCGTGCAATGCGAGCGTGAGGCAGTCTCTCCCGGGTCCTCAACTTGCTCATTGCCTGTGGTCTGCCCTGACAAAGAGCAAGCCTTTAATTCAAAGCATTCTGCAGTACAAAAACTAAAAACTAAAACACAACCACCACTACCCAACTGGGCCAAATTATGTCATTAAATTCAAACGGAATTAAGTGTATTATGCTTTTAAAGTTGGCAATGAAATGCAAAGTGCTCTGGGCCAAGCGATGGCTAATTCTGGAAATGGGCACTTTTTGGTTACAGGGCTGGTTGGCGGTGTGTGTGCGTGCGTGGACGGGGCTAAATCGGTCGTCCCTAAATACAGCGCTGGGAACGCATTCCGGGAGAAGAAAGGCATCTTTGAGGCGCGTATGGGGGCACACATGGTCATCGTTCAAACCCTGCCACAATAAAAGTCCCCACAAGGTTCCCCGCGGCTGCCAGAGCTTTGGGTATGTGTGCGAGCTTTATGAAAGCCTCAATCCCCAAAAATGCAACAACCTAGGAAGGCGTCCCAAAACCCGCTGAAACAATCCCCCTACCACCTGGTCTTAGCTGGGAACCAAACACAAGTCGTTGCTGCACGACACATCACGATAAACAACGAAACAAGAACTTAAAAGCCCCCTGTGTATGTCCTTGACTCGACCTCTACACATTGACCTCGTTCGGTCGAATCAACCCTCGCCCCCTCACCCGACACCCCAACCAACCCCACAACCCCCCAACCCCACAACCCCACAACCCCCCCAACCCCACAACCCCACAACCCCCCCAACCCCACAACCCCCCAACCCCACAACCCCCACAACCCCCGGGACACTGAACGGCGAGCTACTTATCCTCACGTTTCTGGTGGGGGTACGCACCATGGGCGGTGCTGGCGTGGGCATGATGCCGTGCGGCGGGAAGGGCGTGAAGGTGTGCTGGTGGGTGTGCTGGTGTGTGTGCTGGTGCTGGTGCTGGTGCTGGTGCTGGTGGAACTCGGTGCGCAGGTAGGGCGGCGGCCCCAGCGAGGCCCCGCGGTCGGCACTCTGCGACGCCAGGAAGCGCGTGTTGAGCTCCTGCCGTAGGAGGTCTTGTTCTGTGAGGGGGAAGAGGGGAGGGAAGAGAGGGGAGAGGGAGGGAGGTGGAGGAGAGGGAAGGGGAGGGAGAGGGGGGAGAGGGAGAGGGAGGAGAGGGGAGAGGGGGAAGAGGGAGATGGAGGAGGGGGAGATGGAGGAGAGGGGGGAGAGGGAGATGGAAGAGAGGGAGATGGAGGAGGGGGGAGAGGGAGATGGAAGAGAGGGGGGAGCGGGAGATGGAGGAGAGGGAGATGGTGGAGGGGGGAGAGGGAGATAGTGGAGAGGGAGATGGTGGAGAGGGAGATGGAAGAGAGGGGGGAGAGGGAGATGGAGGAGAGGGAGATGGTGGAGAGGGAGATGGTGGAGAGGGAGATGGAAGAGAAGGAGATGGAGAAGAGAGAGGAGAGGGAGGGGAGGGAAGGAAGAGGAGGAAGAAATAGTTTTAGTCCAAGACGTGTTCTTGGACTTTTTCACGATCCCAAGGTACATCGTGTTCCACACAACTCTGTCTGTGTGGGTATTTCTTGGTAATTTTATTTTTATCGTTATTTTGGGGAATATTTACAGTTGTCATGATTTTATATATTGCCTTTAATTATTTAGAAGGAAGAACATTGTTTAATAGTGTGTGTTTAATTTTAGAAGTACAGAAGGCTCTCCTTCATTTTAATTTCCTTCTTGTTATTGCTTTGTGTTTGCTTTCCCCCTGCTCCTACGCTCGCAGACTTCTGCATTTGTCATAAGAGTTTCATTGTCCAGCCAACCATGTGTTTTTCGGTACATAATACATTTGATAATAAAACTCTTCTGACTTTGAACATTTGTTGGCCTCTTTTTATTCCCATTGTATTTTTTTCTTTCCTTTTTTCCCAGAAACACACAAAGAACACTTTTTTTCTATCATAAATCATTGTTATAATTTAGTTTTCAATACATTCATCAAATAATTCAATAGCATTTAAACATTATTTATCGTGAACTCGATTTACGCAAAGCCCATTTTCAACGCTTCCCTAGAATCGAAACTGAATCTGGCCTGTCGCGATGAAAGCCAGCGTTCATATCCAGATGGCTCAGTGTTTAAAACGCTTCTTAGTCCCCATTGCCCAGCGATCAATATCAATGTCAAAAACCTCCCAAAAAGGACAACACTTTTACACAAAGAGGAAACCACACTTGATCTGATCGGCACATCCCGTTACTCCTCCTCTCTTCTCCAGGCCAAGCGTGGCTGAGGGTTGTAGACGAGACATCGTGCCAGCAACACGTTATCTCCGTTGTGCTTTAATTATTATTTCTAATGATAGCCGCTGTTGTTGCGATGAAACCTTCAACCCTTTGCTGTTACCTCGGATGTCTTCTAGAAAAATCTAATCATTTGCTTTTCTTAGAAATCCTCCGCTAAATTGCCGCGGAAAAATTGTATTCTCTCCCGGGTAACCGTATTATTTCTATTCCGCGGTGACTCAATGCACAATTTCCTACGTTCATTTCAAGCTTTATTAGGTTGGAAGCAAGAGATGGAATTTTCTCTTCATAAAAATTTCATTAGTGTCTTTTGAACAGAATCCAACTGGGGTCCGTGTGGTATTGAACAAATTGATTTCTCAGATGAACACTGTTCCAGGTGAAAATGGAAGCCCTGGAAATTAAGTTAAACCACCAACCCACTAACCGCCCCCCCCTCTTCTATTTCCCCCCTGGCCAACCAATTCTGACATTCAGTTGTACGGCATGGTTTGTGTGTGTGTGTGTGTGTGTGTGTGTGTGTGTGTGTGTGTGTGTGTGTGTGTGTGTGTGTGTGTGTGCGCGCGAGTGTGCGTGCGTGCGTGAGTGCGAGTGTGTGCCTGAGTGATTTCCTCTGTGTGTGTGTGATCGCTTATGTCAAACGACAGGGCTACCTTCTCCACGGTAAACGGTGTGTGTATTTATTTACTATTAATTCAGTCGATCATTCACAGCTTTATGCTTCGGTTAGAGTGCGACGGTGAGCAGGGTTGTGGACAGGCCGTCTGTACGCACTGAGGGGGCCGTGTCCAGCATCTGGAAGCCCTTACCCCCCCCCCCCCCCCCCCTCCCGTCCCCCGTCGACATTATTAGCCCGGTTTTGACCCGATCCGACAGATGTGGGATTTGGAAGGAGTTATGTGGCGGTTGTTTATTGGTCGTTTGTGGGCTGCCTGATGTGGGACAGATGACAGAACACCCTAACTTCACCATTTGCAACACATTTAACATTTTGAGTTCACTGTCCCGGAACTAAGCTGAGCTTAGTTTTTGTTGGTTTGAACTGTTTACGTCCGCTTTTGAAACCCGCCGAAGGGTTTCAACGATCAGAATTATTATATTAGGATTACCTTTAAATAACCGAAGAATTTGTCATCAATTCTTCTGCACAACAGGTATTACACACATATATATATATATCGACTATATATCGTATACACATGCGCTACCCCATCGCTGTTTTGTATAGTACATGAGCGGGGTAGGGGCTCCAAGGAGCATGGTGTTTATAATATATACACATACATATATGTGTGTCTGGGTGTGTGTCTGGTGTGTGTGTGTGTGTGTGTGTGTGTGTGTGTGTGTGTGTGTGTGTGTGTGTGTGTGTGTGTGTGTGTGTGTGTGCCGTTGTTTCTATAGCACCTGAGCTGGGTAGGGGCTCCCAGCAGCAGGGTGTTTATAATATCTACACATATACGCATCTACCTCATGTGTGTGTGTGTGTGTGTGTGCGTCGTATAGTACCTGTACCTGAGTAGGGGCTCCCAGCGGGGGGTTGTCCGGCGACGGGCAGGGCGCTAGACGTCAGTGGCGGTGGTGGAGGCAAGGCAGCTGGAGGTGCAAACATATTGGGGTGGTGTGGGAGCGGCGAGGACTGCAGGGCCTGGGGGAAGCCGTGGGGGGGGGCGCCCTGGTGGGCCGCCAGGGGCAGCGGGAAGGGGGAGGAGGACGCGGAGGAGGCCGCTGCTGCTGCTGCTGCTGCGCTGGGAGGCGGCGAGGGGTGGGGCAGGTGGAGGGGGCCGGCGGCGGTGGGCGGGGCCCCGTGGATCTTGGAGCCCGGTGTGCTGCTCCGGCTGCTGCTGTGGAGACGGGAGGAGGAGGAAGAGGAGGAGGAAGAGGAGGAGGAGGAAGAGGAGGAGGAGGAGGAGGAAGAGGAGGTGGAAGAGTTGTATGAGGATTAGGAGGAGGGGGAGGTGGAGGAGGAGGAGGAGGAGGAAGAGGAGGAGGGGGAGGAGGATGAGGAAGAGGAAGAGGAGGAGGAGGAAGAGGTGTTTGAGGATTAGGAGGAGGAGGAGGGATGAGGATTAGGAGGAGGAGGGGACGAAGGAGTAGAGATTTGGAGGAGGAGGTGGGGGGGAGATGAAGGAGGAGGAGGAGGAGGAGGATGGGGGAGGAAGATGGCGGAGGGGATATGATGGAGGAGTTCGGGAGGAGGAGGAGGAGAGAGAGAGCGAGTAAGAGAGAGAGCGAGAGAGAGCGAGCGAACAAGAGCGAGAGCGCAGAGTGTAGAGGGAGAAAGCAAACAAGGAGGAAGAGGGGGGGTTAGGGGCCAGGTGTGATGGGATTAACACTCGTTTCCCGGGGCGCCTCCACGCCTCCATCTGTCCCCCCCTGCCGCCGCCCGGGAACCTCGTTTTCACGCCTCAGCGCTCCCGCGTTCACACAGAACACACACGCCTCCCGCCCCGGGCCCCACGTTCCGCCGGAGAGCTCCCTCACCGAGCGCAGGGGCTCCACTCTCAGAGACACCGCCACGCGCAAAACATGGCGCCGCCCGCCAGCCAGGCCGGCTTCACGACACAAGCGTCTGCCTTTGAGCAAGGCTCCTGCTTCAACGCCACTTCCTGCTCCTCTGCCAAGGCACGCCGCATGATTTATTAAAAAACAACAACACTTCAAACCAAGACACGCCGAGACAGGGACAGAGCGATGGCGTGTGTGTGTGTGTGTGTGTGTGTGTGTGCGTGTGTGCGCGTTTGTATTTTTACGTGTGTGTGTGGGGGTTTTCCCGCAGGCTGTTTGGAAAGGCTTGTCGTTCTGCATCTTTACACACTAAGCTCCCCTGGAAGAGGAGCCCGTCTGCCGCTCTCCAGCCCTGTCACCGGGCCAAGCCTGATTATTCACCGCCGGTGCCAGGGCCTCGGCGGAGCTCTGGCGGGGGCCCCCGGAGGGGCCGTGGCGTCGGGAGCGCCAGGCGCAACCAGCTGCTGGGGGCCCCCGCGAGGCGAGGAGTGTTGCTGGGCCCACAGGAGGCCAGAGCCTCACGGCTCCAAGAGAGAGACGGAGAAGAAGAGAGCAGGAGGGAGGGAGGGGGAGAGCAGGAGGGAGGGGGAGAGAGAGAGAGAGAGAGAGAGAGAGAGAGAGAGAGAGAGAGAGAGAGAGAGAGAGAGAGAGAGAGAGAGAGAGAGAGAGAGAGAGAGAGAGAGAGAGAGAGAGAGAGAGAGAGAGAGAGAGAGCGAGCTGCTGCAGACCCATCCGTCACCATTTCCCCGTTTAGTGTTGTTGTTATGGACCCCATTTGCTCCAAATTGGTGCCCCTGGCTAGTGTGGTATCGATGATTAACCAGTGTGTTTCACCTTAAGCGTCAGACAAAAAAGATAATGCTGCTACGATTCCTAATCAGACGAGCAGACATAATGTCTGCACGGAGGAGCAGAAACCACTGCTTGATTTCTAGAAGTAGTATTTTTTACACTTCTTTTCCCCCTGGAGGACCGTTGTTTGACAAGGCCCCAACAAGCGCTGCGTTAACACAACTCAACACAAACAAAACAGATGAACTAGAAATTATGCAGCCGGGGTGTTGATTCCGGAGCGTATGCTAAGGTACGGCGCGGCGGATGGAGTGCGATGGTGATTGTGTAGGTGGTTAATAAGTCCCAGGGTGCTGTTCACCTCCCACTGTGGACAATCAGCCACTTCCCCCCCCCCCCCCCCCCCCCCCCCCCGTCTCGTCTCGGGGTACCTTCCACCGAGCCGTGTTTGAGTTGATTAACAGCTGAAACAAACAACGCAAGACCTCGGAAGTAGGTCTCGCATATTAATGTAGATTTGTTTACTCGCAGCTACACCTTGGCAATGACATCTTAACACGGCCTGAATGATTTTGATTTTATTTTCAATTTTAAAACAATGATGTTGTTATGGTGCAGTGAATAGCAAATCTAAAATGTGCTAATATCGTGTAGCTATTGTATTGCCTTTTGGGAACATCGGACAGCTTCTAACCTGAGGTCTGAACCGTTCCGCACTGCACTTGGATGATCATGAGAAGCTGGGGCTGGAGCGCGCTAACACTGGGGTCTTACCTGTGTCCGTTCAGGCTGTGGCCGTTGTAGGCTGACAGGGGCCTGGGGTGGCAGCGTGAGGGGGGGCGGTGGGGTCCCGCCTGGCTGGGGTGCTGCTGCTGCTGCTGCTGCTGCTGCTGCTGCTGCTGCTGGTGGGGGTGGTGGTGGGGGTGGTGGGGGTGGTGGGGGTGGTGGGGGTGGGGGTGGTGATGGTGCCCGGGGAGGGCGGGCGACGGCGGTTGGGGGTGATGCAGGCTGGGCGTGGGCGGCGGCCTGGGGTGATGCAGGAGGGGGTCCGCCTGGTGCTGGTGCTGGAGCCGGGGCCGGGGGGCCAGCGAGGGCTCTGGACCCTGGGCGAGAGGCAGGGCTGCGGGCGTCTGAGGCTTTGGGGGAGCCTCTGAGCGCGGGGGCAAGTAGGCGGAGCTCTGGGGCTGGACGCGGCCGTTGGTGTGGGAGTGGTTGTGGGGGTGGGGCTGGGCTTTGGGGTGGGCGTGGCCGTGTGCGTGCCTGGGCGAGGGGGGCGGCTGGCTCGGTGGCAGCGGAGGGTGGGGGTGGGAGTGAGTGGGCGTGGCCACGGGGAGCCTAGGCGGCGGCGGCGGCGGCGGGGGCAGTGGCGGAGGTGGGGGTGGGAGTGGGGTTGGAGGGGTGGGCTTGGCGGTGGCGCTTGTGGGCGGGAGGGCCGGGGGCTCCCTGCAGCTGTCCTGGCTGCGCTCCTGACTGCGCTCTAGGCCTGACACCTTGAGTGGGGCCGGCCCCTGGGGCTCCTGGCTGCCATTGGTGGAGGGCACATCAACGCCGAACTCTGGAACTGGGATGGGGGAAGACAAGGGGAAACAACGAACCAATCAGTGGGTTGCATCTCTCTGAGAACAGCTCTTCACTCGCGGCCTTGTTGACTAGAACAATCGGTTCTAGTCATCGGGGCCCTAATGAGATTAGGGCCCCCGATGAGGATTACATACAGCGGGACCGGGAGCGTTGTGATTCACCGTTGTGAATCAACGGTGCAGACCTCAGCCACAGATGTTTTTTTGTGTACATTTGTAGAGTGCTAATGAACCGAGTAGTTGCTGTAAATAGCAACAATGACCGCAGAAGAAGAATACGGTGCAGCGGTACACAGAGGAATTGTAGAGCTGCTTGTGAATGAACAAGTGGTTCCTCACAGGCCTTCTGTTACACACTCAAAACTCATCTTATTCCCGTTTCTCACAGTGTGGTTGTGTCTCTGGGAGGTATTGCACATACTGGTACATATCTTGTGAGGAGAAGCATCTGTGCCAAATCCTCAAACATTTGCAACAAATAGACCCTGGAGTAAAATGTTCATCGTCCAACATTATCGGCCCCTTTCTTCAAGGAAAATCAAACCGATTTAGATTGAATGAATTAAAATCACAACAAAAATGATAAACCCTGTTGTTGGCTTAGTTTCAGCTATTTTTGTCAGGGGGAACATCCAGCCCCATTTGTGAACCGTCGACACCGTGGGATAACAAACAGTCCAACTATTCAAATCCTGCCCGGAGGACTCCTTCATAAAACCACATATGAACACCAACACACTCAAACAGTAAATCACAATCAGTGAAAGCGTCCTCCTAACCGAACGCAGACCAGAGAAACGCACCAATCCCCTCCGTCCTGCAGAAGGTCTCTAGATCACACGGCAACATTGCCCCCTTAAGGCCTTACAACCGAGAAACCCACGACGTGTGAGTCTCACGCAATGAACAACAACAACATGTTTATTAGGCTCCACGCAAAGTGGATGCATTCTCTGCTGGGACTCTCCATCACCACAGAGGAGCGCCTAGGCCCTATTCTAGGTGCTGCAGCCGGGGCCGTGGGCCTGCGTGGCTCTCCAGAGGCAGAAGAGGGCTCGGGTGCTCTGGGGTGTAAAGTGGGAGGGAGGGAGGCTGGGACCGAATGATGAGTTCATACGTACGCTGTGATTAACTCTCTCCGGACCTCCTGGGAGGGAACGGGGGTGTGACTAGCTAGCTATAATCCTCTGTGGCACCGAGCTCTATATCGGGTCTGGCTCCGGCTCCACCCCCTCTCCTGGGCTTCAGCTGGAACCCATCACCCCCTGAGGGGCCTCGCGGAAGGGGACGGGGACGGGGGGACGGGGGGAAGGGCCCCAGCGGTACTTCGGCTCCCCGTCTCCTGGGAGGGCCCCGGAGGGCCCCAGGACGGCTCAGAGCAGTTCCAACCCCGGTGGGACTGGATGGGTTGGGGGGGAAGGGAATTGGTGGTGGTGATGGTTGGAGTGGAAACCCCACTGGGAGTAAGCTGGGCTGGGGAGGGGAGGGGGGGGGGGGGGGGTGTAGGAGCTGAAGTGGCGGAGAGAGAAAAGCAGTGCTCTATTGCAAGACTAAGCATTAGCATTCAAATGCCAAAGTTGGTATTGGCAGGGCCCTCCCGGAGTGCATCCCATACAGCAGTAGCAGGGGTCAGGGGAGGCCGGGCTTGGTGCAAGATCACGATCGATACCTACAATCACAGCGATTGACTCGGGCTCAGTGCTCCGAAGGAGAATTGGACCGAGACATCTGCCCGCATCAGACAGATGAGACAAAACACACACTTGGCCGGATTGAAGTGGGTTGGAAGAGTGTCGGTTACTGGACTGAGTGTGTGCAGTCCCTGCCTGCGAGGCATCTATATGTAATGGTTAGTAAAAGTAATGGACACACACAGTCACGCAGTAATCATGAGCTCATGAATATCATTACCCCCCGACGGACAGTGGCCAGGGCGGCCAAATGACAGCCCTGACAGGCGGGTGGAGGAGAAATAGCACATTTTCAACCCCACCAACTTCTGCAGCACACGCGCACACACACACACACGCACACGCACACACACACACACACGCTTGAATACACACACTGCACACTGTGGCTAGAAGGTAGCATCCCAGAGGTTGGCAAGCTTGTTTTGAGAAATGTGCTAACATGCTAAAACAGGAAAGTGTGTGTTCTGGCCATAACGAAGCCCCCAGAGAGAAGGTGGAGGGGGAGGTGAAGGGGAGGAGGAGGAGGAGGAGGAGGTGGAGGGGGAGGAGGAGGAGGTGGAGGGGGAGGAGGAGGAGGTGGAGGAGGAGGGGGAGGAGGAGGAGGTGGAGGGGGAGGAGGAGGAGGAGGAGGAGGAGGTGGAGGGGGAGGAGGAGGAGGTGGAGGGGGAGGAGGAGGAGGTGGAGGGGGAGGAGGGGGAGGTGCAGGAGAGGAACTCTGCACATCTCCCACGGGGGATCATTTGTCAGTCTCCTTTATCCCTGAAAACAAATACAAAAAAACATCCCCTCCCGCCCCCCGTCCCAAAAGAAAATCCTGGCTGTTTCCTTCCCCCCAGGCTCTGATTCCCCCCCCCCCCCCCCCACCAGTGACCTCTTCTGCATGGCATTATCAGCTGGGTTCCAACGGGAACACACATCGCCTGCCGGGGGATTTGAATGGGAAATGAGCCGAGCTGAAGGAGGCGACGGCGGGAGGAGGTGGTGGTGGGCTGCTGGGCATCGGTCTTGTGTTTTTCTCCTCTTTTGTTTCAAGGCTAGCAGGCGGGTTTTGTGGTGGTCAGCTGGGTGCCTCAGTGAGTCTAAGTGTGTGTGTGTGTGTGTGTGTGTGTGTGTGGGGGGGAGCTTTGTTGGGGCTAATCACAAGGGGGGGGGCAGATTGAGGCTTAAGAGAGCCAACTCATTATCCCAGCAGGCTAGTCTAGCAGGCTAACACAGCGGGCTAACCTGCTGACTGATTTCATCACACACACGCAACCGCAGTATGAGCGGTTACATGATGGAGTAATCACACTGAGAAGATGCTGAAAATGTGTTTTCAGCATGTGTGTCACACGCTTTTTACAAAGTTACATCATGATGCGAACTTCTCCAACTACGACATATGATTCCCCTGAAAATGTATCTGCAGTTATTAGACGGGAATGAGCCGTCGTAAGTAGGAGCGGTTTCCAGGGGTATAAGTATACGAGGCAGATGACGAGCTCTCCTTCAGCCACGTGGTGGGAGAGACGTAGCCTTGATATTAAAGCCTTCGCTGGCAGGCGTCCACAGACCTCCGGTCATGTGAACCGCACTACGACACACAGAGGGTAAAGCCATTAGGGCGCTTGACAAACGAGACGGGAAGCATACTGTGTCTTAACAGGGACTGAGGTCATCGGGGTAGTAAATTGCGAGATCAATTTAGCATATTATGTTTCAATGTCATCCCTTGTTTTTACGGCCCCGGCCTGTATAAATAATTATAAACTCAACATGAGCCAACATCATCATCCTCTTTAAAAATGTAAATGGCAGATCAACGGCCTGACCCTTTGGCACCAAACATCCTCTCCCTGTTCCGTGCCTAGAAGTCCGGCCAAAAATCCCTCTCTCTCTCTCCCTCTCTCTCTCTCTCACTGTGGGGTGGTCTGACAGCTCTGCGCTGGGCCCCCAGAGACACTATGACAGATTGGCTCCTGTAGACATGTCTGGGACGTTCCGATCCTCTGACAGCCCACCACCACCACCACCACCACCACCACCACCACCACCACCACCACCACCACCACCCCAAACCAACACCCCCCCCACCACCACCACCACCACCACCACCACCACCACAAACCAACACCCCCACCACCACCACCACCACCACCACCACCACCACCACCCCCACCACCACCACCACCCCAAACCAACACCCCCACCACCACCACCATGGTCCATCATCCCATCCCCTACCTCCCCTTTAAAATAGCCCAAGGCACATGCATGCTTCACCCGTGCCATCATTTAAGAGGAAACATCCCGATAGGGGTCACGTTGATGTGATCGCATAACCACTGAGCGCGTTGCTACACTTTGTGTGTGTGTGTGTGTGTGTGTGTGTGTGTGTGTGTGTGTGTGTGTGTGTGTGTGTGTGTGTGTGTGTGTGTGTGTGTGTGTGTGTGTGTGTGTGTGTGTGTGTGGTCTGCTAATTTAAAGCAAAGCACCGGCAGAGGTGGGGAACCGCCGGTCCTTCCCCGATGATTGAATGCCACTTGGCAGGTCGTACGGCGAGAGGAGTGAACAGTATGCGCACTAGCGCATGGGATATAATTACACCCACTGCAGGTTCCCATGGTATAAGGCGAGAAGCATCCTTGATCTTTCTACCCACATCCCCCCCTCCACACCCTGCTACTGGGCAAGCAGCAAACCTTAAATCACCCAGAGCATCTGACCTGGCCGGCGTCCCTGTTTGCTTCTTGTCAAGCGCCTCTTGTTAACGACCGCAGGCAGCGGGGGGTGGAAAAAGAAGAGGTGTGCGGTTGTGTATCTAAAGCAGGTACGTCTTCAGATCAAGCTGTCAAAACAAAGTGATGTATTCATATTAACGCGCAGGCTTGTGTTTCATGTTTCATGTAATGGAAGGCGGCTTTGGCGGAGGGCGCGCGGCAGCTGAGCCACAACCGGAGCGAGAGAGAGAGAGAGAGAGAGAGAGAGAGAGAGAGAGAGAGAGAGAGAGAGAGAGAGAGAGAGAGAGAGAGAGAGAGAGAGAGAGAGAGAGAGAGAGAGAGAGAGAGAGAGCTGGTGGTGGGAACAGGAGGGAATGATGGAAAGAAGGTAGGAAGGAATAAAGGGAATAAAGAAAGGAAAGATCAAATTAGGAAAAAGGATGGAAGGTAGGAAGGAATATGGGAGGAAGGAAGGATGTAGGGAGTAGAGATGAAGTGGAAACACGCAGAATCCTGAGCCAATCACAGGGCTGCATCATTGAGCCCCTCTTGAACCAGAGGTAATGATGCAATAGCAGGTGACCTGCTTCTGTTGCATGGAGCACGCTTGCCGCCAACAAACTGTTTTCACCTGGGAAGGGAAGAGCCTCTGGGTTAATCCACCAGAGAACACTGCTGATCCATCTAGCGGTGGAATATTTTAATCTACTCTGATGATGACACATCATTCCACTTTCTTTTTGACACTGACCCCCCAGTGGCGTCAAGTCAAATGTCACGGGTAATATGGCTGTCACTGATAGAAATAACCAACATCAACTGCAAGATGATCTCCTTCCTGTTGCCAATAATGGATCCCCCAGCTTGTTAACACTGAGCTTAAAATCGGTTGGTTTTAATAACAGTTGACGATTGGTCAAATAAGCTAAGGTTAGCTTCCTGAAAATGCAAGCAAGTCAACCATGGAGTCCTCTTTTCAGCAGGTTTGTTATAAGATCGAGCAAGATACAAACAAGGTGAGGAAGAGAAAGAGAGGTAGATAAAGAAAGAGACCGGGAGAGAGCCAGGGGGAGTGAATGGTCACACAGGCACATGGCACGATTTCTACAGTCTTGTTTAAAAAAAAGAAAAACGACAAGAACTATCTAGAGAGAAGCGCTGACATCCCAGAATCCCTGGCCTGTCCATCACAGCTGCCAGAGTCCTTCAAAGTCCCGCTCACTCACTCACCATCCCACTGTCTACTGCCAACTCTCTACCTCTCTCTCGGCCCATCTGCCTGCTGTATTCTCTCTCTCTCTCTCACCCTCTCTCTCTCTTGTTCCTCTGGTGGTGCTGCAGTAGGCAGAATTCTGAGGCCACTGAGGCACCATATCAGACTCTCTCTGAGTCGTCAAGAGTGCTAATGTTCCTGTCAGCCTGCCATTGGAAACACACTTTAGAGCCCCGGGTCACTGGTAAGAACATCTGAAGGAACAGACTCATTTGATTGAGATGACAAAAAATAAAAAAAAGTCTTACTACATACTACAGCATTAGAACCGACACAAAACCAAACGCGGTTGTGGGTGGTGGGGTTTGGAGTCCATGCCTCCCAGTCATGGAGCTGGAACAATAACACTGTTGTTTATCTAAAGAGCGACAGCCATTCCTCCCTTCCCTGTCAGGTCACATCTCGTCATGAACCTTCAAATAAATGAACTGCGGCGGTTTAACGTTGAGTCAATTTAACGGATGAAGTCATTGCTCCTGGACTTTTTTTTTCTTTGGTTAAAAAAACGTAATTAACGAATTCCCGTCTGTGTAAACATCACTTATTATACAGACGGACTGGAGCTGCGGCAATTTAAATCCGAGCCTATTAAGTCAAATAAAATTAAATATAAACCTTGATGTGCAAAGCGATTAATTCGTTCCAATGAAAGTGGAAAAAATTGCTCACAGCGGACCATGTCCTTGCCTAAGAAGATATGAAAGAAACCCCCTTCTCTCCTCCGGGTCGTGTTGAAATCTGGAAAGCATTTCGGTCCAATAAGAGAGAAGCAGAAGAAAAAAAGCTCTTACTCTGCCTGCTTTCCTATTTAGTTTGACACCAGCATTAGGTGCTGGAAACCGCGGGTGTTGACAGTGGGCTGACCCCGGAGACAGCACGCGCTCCCTGCCGCTGACCTTGGCCAGGAGGTAGATGTTGTTTATTTGGTCTTAATGAGGGCCGCCTGATCAGTTAATGGCAGACATCTTAGACCGTTCCCTTCCCTCCTCCCCCCTCATACACACGAGGAGGAACAACAAACACCGCCCTCTCTCCCTCGCTCCCACCACAAACCTCACACATAGACGGACCGGTGGTCCACAGCTGTGTTTGGTTGTCCACCTGGATCATGGTCCTCGGTGACTCCACTGCCCATGAGTTGCCAGAGTTCAACAGGATCTTGCACCTCGTCGCTGAGCTCTTTGGTTATCCAACAGGGAAATGATAACAGACCTCTCTGGAGTACGTATTATAAAATGACAGCTGAACTCAGCTCCCTGGCTAACGAGTGTGTTTGTGTGAGAGCTCCCCCCAGGCCCCAGAAATTCCTCCCCAGCGCTGAATGGTGTGTAGGCAATCCTCAGGGCACCCTGAGCAGTCCTCACACTTACCCAAGGGCTCCTTCTGAGAGACGGCCCCGCCGTGCAGCACTCCCTCGGTCTCTCTCTGGGGGCCCATACTTAGCTGTCCTGTTAAAGGGGCCTCCGAGAGGAAGCAGTGAGGAACGCTTGAACAAACTCGTCACCCCCCCACCCCAAGCCAAAAGTTAAAGGCTAATCCAATGTTTGCTAACGTGGCGGTGTCGGGGCGAGAGGCTGCCATGCCGTTCTTTGCTCTTGCAATATCTTGTCACTGATTTTAATCCCTACTGATCTCAGGGCCAAACAATCCTTGGATTTCAACACCCCTCCCTGTTCCCCACTCCAGAATCGTTTCCTCCCCGGCCCCATCCCCCACTTTCCAAGCATGAGCTGCCACCACGAGCGCTGTAGCCGCCGCAAGTTCGCTCCGTGCTGCGCCAGAGCTGCCATGCCTCCAGAGGGTCCTGCAGTACCAACACCGCGACAGCGGAGGCATGCGAGTTGTTGGACGTGGCCCCAGATGTCGAAACCAGGTGGGGGGGTTTACGGGGGTGTCAGACTATTCACCACCCGCAGCCTGTCATGTCGGCGGCTCCTCTGGAGGTAGAAGGGTCAACGGTGGGGCGTTTAGGGGTCGGTGTCTGGTTACCAACGTCCCTGGCTGGACTTCCCTCTCTCCATGTGTGTCGGACTCTCGCGCTGGGTTTTATTGCTTCTAGCCTTGCCCTTTTGGAGCCGTGGGGTGGCTGGGCGATGTAGAGGAATGGGGAGGGGGGTGGTGTAATGTTGCAGAGAGAGTGTGGTCATATGGCCCGGTGGTAAGGCACACCGGGGTCGGTAATGTAACGAGCGGTGATCAAGTGAAAGGGCAACCTGGGCAGGCTGGGAGAGGGAGGGTGCTCAGCCCATCTCCTCACATCTATATTTGATGAGTACAACGTTTTTACAGACAAATTCCACATGGCAAGTGCCGAAGCCCAACTATCTGTAAAATCTCGGCAGGTGGTATGGGGGAGATACATTCTGGAGAAGTGTGATATATGTACCTTTATATCTTTCATGACCATCTGCCCTGGTCTGTGTGTGTGTTGGGAGTGCATGCGTGTGTGCAATGGTTTGTTTATGTGTGTGCGGTTAACCATGAGTTAAATCTCTTAGCTAAGATAGGCCCCCTGTGATCCCCTGTTAAATGGCCACAATCTGGTGTAATTGGGCATGGGTTAAGCCGCTGAACGTTCTCGTCTGTGAGCCCAGATGTGAGGCCAGTCCACAGAGGACGAGAGAGAGAGAGAGAGAGAGAGAGAGAGAGAGAGAGAGAGAGAGAGAGAGAGAGAGAGAGAGAGAGAGAGAGAGAGAGAGAGAGAGAGAGAGAGAACCAACACATGTGCACAGCGGGAGGGAGAGAGAGAGCGCGCTGAGATGACAGAGAAACGCAGACAGACCCTCAAAGGAAAATGAGTGATAGACCAATAAAAAAAGAGAGAGAAACAGGAAGCGGTAGAGAGAGAGAGGGAGAGAGAGAGGGAGAGAGAGTGAGAGAGCAGTAGAGGGGGAGAGAGAGAGAGAGAGAGAGAGAGAGAGAGAGAGAGAGAGAGAGAGAGAGAGAGAGAGAGAGAGAGAGAGAGAGAGAGAGAGAGAGATAGGAGAGATAGGAGAGATAGAGAGGGAGACAGAGAGAGGTAGAAATAGCTACAGGCAACGAAGAGAGAGAGAGAGCAAGAGGTAGAAAGAGAGAGGGAGGAGAGAGAGAGAGGTAGATGGAACGAGAGGGAGTTAAGGGAGAAAGAGAGTGAGTCCTATCTCCTACCTTTCCTAGTATCGATCCTGGTTCCATTCATATCGAGTCAGCCAGGAGGCAAAATCGGGCTCTGTCTCTTCTTTGTGCTGTCATAATAAAGCCATTTATTAACCAGCGTCAACGCTGCTGGTGGTGGAGGTGGTGGAGTGCTCCTTCGCCCACGGTAGCTCTGATTACAGCAGTTCCTCTAAGGGCTCTTAACTGTTTCTCTCACTCACTCTCTCTCCCTCTCTCTTTCTCTCTCTAGACCTCTCTCAGTGCCGCGCTCCTCACTTCTCACCCCGCCAGCAGCACGCCGGGAATCTGCAACTGCCTCCTCGACAGCTCGCAGAAACCTAGGAGCATGAAGGACTCTCTCTCCCTCTCTTACTCTCTCTCTCTCTCTCTCTCTCTCTCTCTAAGCCTCTCTGGCTCTCTCTCTGTCTAGACTCCTCTCTCTCTAGCCCTCTATCACTGTTTTGCTTTGGCGGCGAGCAAATGTGGATGCGTGTGGAGGTTGTCGGGTCTATGGGCGAAAGTATCCCATTACCATTACCTAACACCCCCCTACCCCCCCACCTCCACCTCATCACCCACCCTCTCTCCCCGGGAGGCTACGCTGATGTGGCCGCGCGGAGAACGGGTCTGTTGATAAATATATATACTTGTATATTTACATCTCCATGGGCCAGTAAAGGCGGGGCTGCAATGCATGAGTAGGGGTAGGTAAGTTAGGTTAGAAAGGGATTCTGATTCTCACAATACGACTCAAATCCCATTTAATTGTCAATAATCATATCTATTATCGATCTATTTTTCATCATATCATACGATTATCAAATGTCATCTATTTTTTTCACTTATTCAGGCGTATTGGTCTGAAACAAACGGAGACCAACGGCAGCGGGTTAAGATGGTTTGGGCAGTAGGGGGCGCTGTGGGGCCTCTCAGAGGCCCTTCGCTGCTTGTTTTGTCTGTCTGACAGGCCCAGTCTCCCGGCGGCTTTGATGCGGTGCAGGCCGCGCAGGCCCTGGCCAACGGTTGGTGCGCCCCTGTCACGGGCCGCGTGGAAAGACCCCCCAGAGACCACAGGCAGCTGTGGACGCTCACGAGAGCAGTTGACCTCAGACATGTTGAGCGTGAAGGAGGCCAGCTGATCTTTTCACAAGGCCTCGGGTATCTCTAATGGTGCGGAGGGACGAGCGGTAGGTGGCCCTTCTACTTTACTGCGTGTGTGTGTGTGTGTGAAGTGTGTGTGTGTGTGTGTTTGTGTCTGTCAGAGTATGAGACAGAGAGAGAGAGAGAGAGAGACCGAAAGGGAGAGAGAGAGAGAGAGAGCGAGTGAGCGAGACATAGAGAGGCCAAGAGAGTGAGAGAGAGAGAAAGAAAGAGACAGAGAGAGCGAGCGAGCAAGCGAGAAAAAGCGAGTGAGAGAGAGAGAGATAAAAGAAACGTTGCTGACAAACTAAATCCCCTTCTCACCACCACACTAGCACATGCAAACAGAAAATAGCCACGGGTGGAAGGCAAAGACATGTCCTTTAAACTCAAGACATTGTTTAGACAACATAATGAACACTGGTGCTAATGGGGTATGATAAACGCCTGCTGTCCCACTGTGTCCAATAACAACCTGGAGCTCATTGATACAGTGTCCAGAGACCATCATGCATACCGATAGAAACACTCTTGTCTCTGAGTGCTGCAAGTAGAAGGTCTAGAGACAATAACTATGCAATGTAAATAGAGAGTGAAAAGGCTTTATGCAGTTAATACATGCACCCATTCGAACACTCATACACACACACACACAAGCACACACACACACACACACACACACACACACACACACACACACACACACACACACACACACACACACACACACACACACACACACACACCAAGGCTGCAATTGAATTCCCTTCTTCAAACTCTGAGTAGACTCACTACGCCTCTTCAGCCAAGGACTTCAAAAGAGCAAAATCCCTCTTCTGCAACGCAACCCCAAACTCACAACATGCACTTGTTCATAAACAGTGCCAGCCTTCTCTGCCCTTTTTCACACACACACACACACACACACACACACACACACACACACACACACACACACACACACACACACACACACACACACACACACACACACACACACACACAGTAGAACTTTACCAGTCAGCAGGTCCGAGCGTGATAGATGCGGCTCCTGTATCTCACAGCCTGGTGATGCTCTGGTCTGGGCTTTGCTCCGTGGAGTTCTGGCCAGGCGACAACTGAGCTCAGAGGGCCGTAGTGGAACACACACACCCTAACGCACACACACACACGCACCACCATAAGGTCCACAAGGGTGGCAGCTAACCGGACAGCTGGCAGCCTTCGAGAGGTTAATGGCTTCTGTTTTTTTCCCCCTGCTGCCTTTCTTTCAAGACACTCCAACACTGTTTAAGGGCCTTTCAAGAGCGGCTCATCTGTGGCACGGCAGCCGTGGAAAAAAGTCTCTCTCTCTCTCACACACACTCTCTAGCTCTCACTCTCTCTCTCTCTCTCTCTCTCTCTCTCTCTCTCTCTCTCTCTCTCTCTCTCTCTCTCTCTCTCTCTCTCTCTCTCTCTCTCTCTCTCTAGCTCTCTCTAGCTCTCACTCTCTCTCTCTCCCTCTCTCTCTTTCATCCCACTGAGCTCAATTGATTTCTTTGGCCAGGGGGGGGGGGGTGGCACCGTATAGCAGCCCTCTCGCCAGCCCCCATAAAGAGAGTGACAGCTAGGTCTGACACCAGCAAATAACATGACTTTAACAGGGTGAGGGAGGGAGGGAGGGAGGGAGGGAGGGAGGGAGGGAGGGAGGCAGGTAGTAGGCGAGGAAGGCAGGGGAAGAGGCGGTGAGGCCTGGAGGGAGGGACAGGGGGTCAGGGAGTATGGAGGTCCAGTTGTCTTTCCTACTAAGAGGTATCTCCCCCTGAAGGCCCATCAGTCAGGCCCATGTCGCCCCGCGTCCAAATTGGAGTCGTCGTGTTTTGCTTTCCTAATGCGTCTGCAGCAGACTACACAGTGGAGTTCAAACCGTTTACGGGGATCAGGTTTAAAGCGCTGCCCGGACCACAGACGGCCAACAACATTCCATAGGGTATCAGGGTACAGAGGACTGTGAGCATGAGCATATGCATGCATAACCGTGTGCATGTGTACGCCTTTAGTCTACATGGAGCAACTGAGTATATTTATGTATGTATACGTTAGCGCTTACGGGTAGTTACCTCTTTGCGGAGGTTTGGCAGGGTTTAAAAGAGAAAGAGTGTAAAAACAAAGGGATAGAGTCTCTCTTCTTCTATCTACTCGCCATTTTCTCCTCCGAGCCCTGGAAAACAGTGTGTGGTCTCCACATGTCTGTACCCTGTCTGTCTGTCCGTCCGTCTGGACACCAGGAGGTAGGTGAGAATATAGTGTCTTCATCAGAGCCAAACCCCTTCCTACTCCTTAGCCAAGCCACAACGACCCGCTTCTCACTAGTAACTCTTGAAATGACCCGGGGATCTCCGTCTGCAGGGCTGACGCTGATGACTTATGGCTGTGGGACTGCTGCTCTGGGAGGTGGGGGGGGGGAGAGGGGCTGTTTATTCAAACTGTGCCGAGCCATCCAAACAGTCAGCTGCTACGCCGCCTCCCATGTCAAGAGCCACACACAGCTCCATGCAAGGAGTCGCGGTTTCGGGGTGTAGCGGTTGGTGGTGGTGTCGGGGTGGGAGTCCGACAATGTGATCCCCCCCCCCCCCCCCCCCCCGATGGGCAGCGGCTGCCCCAGGCTCAGGTTGCGGCGGGGAACAATGCCTCCTCTGTCCTGAGCACCTCTCCGACCACCACCACCACCACCACCACCACCACCATCACCACCACACCCACCACCACCACCACCACACCCACCATCGCTCCTGGGTGGGTGCATGGAGACCAGGGACAGACCTGTTCCGCGTCAAGACCTGGCTGGGCGGGGTCACACATCAGAACGCCGCCTCCATCGCAGACCACGCCAACGCCGCCGCACTCCGTTAGCCGAGCGCGGGGAGTCTTAAGGGCTGAGGCGCTTCCATGTTGGGACTTCCCCAAACATCCCCTCCAAGCACTCTGTCAACCCCCCCCCCCCCTCCAACCCTCTGATGCCTCATCTCTCATCCGCTGGCCTGGCTGGCTGGCCTCCATGCGGGCTCAGCCAGACGCTCAGTACCGGGCCCCCGCTACAACAGAGCCCTTTAGTCCTTCCTCGGGTAGCGCCAACACCAAAAGAAACAAGAGAGCCGTCCCTGGTGGGGCTTTTGGAGGTTTTGTGTGACGCTGTTTACAGTAGAATGTGACATGTGGGATAAAGAGCGGTGTCAGAGGGGGCCGGTGGTGGTGGAGCTGGTGGTGGTGGTGAGGGTGGAGGGGCGGGGGGGGGGGGGGGGGGGGGGGGGCTGGAACCCCTGAAATCGAATAGCTCCCGCCAGGAGCTGCACAATCTCTAACAGATGGCGACAGTCCGGATGATGTTGATGCGTTTGGGCAAGCTGAGAAGGACCGCGGGCCAAGAGAGCCAGTGATGTTGAAACCAGGGGGGGGTGGGGGGGTGGGGGCGGGGTAGGCGGAGGTGGGGGTGATAAAATGGAACATTTTGCAGTTTGTTAGGCGCAGTTTATGTGAAACGCACATGCTTTCAATTTCCTTTACAACATCCTTGCGTAACGCTATACACCGCCATCATCCACCCAATAAATCACTGCCTTTTCAAGAGCACGGTGTACATATGAATAGGGGGATGGCATTACTGTCTGTCACAATGGTATCCGGGCCCCATGCATCAAATGCACTCGAAGATCAGTACTCTGAATTCAGGATAAAGGTCTGGGCCTTGATTGGGATGCGAGACGGAATCAACCAGGAAACACATGCCAGGTATTGTGTGTTTGAAGGGTACATGTTGCTCACAAACTGGCTCTGTACACCCTCTCATCAACCCTGAGGTCGGCCCGTTTTCTCACTGCATGTGTTTGAGAATCAGAGACACACTGAGGTTAACCTCTACTCTACAGGGTGCAATTGAAGCGTCAATTGCAGTCATTTATCCTGACCAGAGCCTAACCAAATTTATCCCGCTCTCTCCCTCTGTTTTTAGTTGTGACTGTACTGGATCGCTCTATGCAAAAGGCCCTGTTCTTAGAGCAGCACAGGGAACCAGAAGAGAAGGAGATTCTCCTTTCTGAACTCTCTGAACTTGTTGAGAGAGTTAATTTAAAGGCTCATGGGGAGTACAAAAGTTTGCGTCCTACTAAGAGCCCCTAATATTTTTTCAGCAATGGAATAACTAACACTCGTTATACAGCCATGGTGGTAAAATATTTCCTACAGGGGATAAATGTATACATTATAAATGTTTGAATGTTTCTAAAAAGGAAAATGTGTGAGACAAAATATTTAGGTTGAAACCTTCCACATTACAGTAGGACACTGCTTCATAAAAGGTGCCGGGGCGACGCTCCATATGTTTTACCCACTGAACATAAATAAACTAACTATATACATTCTAAATATAAACAGCATAAATATACGCTGTTATCCGCTGTATATTCTAGGCATGACGCTCTTGCCAATTCACTGAGTAAATCCGGTCAACAGCAATCACAATCTGGGAATATTATCCATGGTGCTACTCCCATCAGAGCTTGACAGTGTCATGTAAGCCTGCAAAGCTGCCATTTTGTATTCCTGATGCACAAGGTGTGAGCCAAATAAACCGGTGGCATGGATATGAATATGAATAGACAGTGGCTGATGGACATGGGCCGTTGGGAGGGGAGATAATGGCTACCTCTAGCCTTAGGTGGTGTGAACGGCCACTCTGTCCTCGCAAAGACAAACGCCTCTGCCGTAGGGATCAACTCACCTCTACCATGGGGACCATCTCACCTCTACCGTGGGGACCATCTCACCTCTACCGTGGGGACCATCTCACCTCTACCGTGGGGACCATCTCAGCTCTACCGTGGGGACCATCTCACCTCTACCGTGGGGACCATCTCAGCTCTACCGTGGGGACTATCTCACCTCTACCGTGGGGACCATCTCACCTCTAATATGGGGATGAACTCACCTCTACCGTGGGGATCATCTCACCTCTACCGTGGGGTTCATCTCACCTCTACTATGGGGATCAACTCACCTCTACCGTGGGGATCATCTCACCTCTATCGTGGGGACCATCTCACCTCTATCGTGGGGACCATCTCACCTCTACCGTGGGGATCAACTCACCTCTAATATGGGGATCAACTCACCTCTACCGTAGGGACCATCTCACCTCTACAATGGGGACCATCTCACCTCTACTGTAGGGACTGTCTCACCTCTACTGTAGGGACTGTCTCAGCTCTACTGTAGGGACTGTCTCAGCTCTACTGTAGGGACTGTCTCAGCTCTACTGTAGGGACCATCTCACCTCTACTGTAGGGACTGTCTCAGCTCTACTGTAGGGACCATCTCACCTCAACCTTAGGGACTATCTCACCTCTCCCGTGGGGACCATCTCACCTCTACCATAGGGACCGTCTCAGCTCTATATCACTTCAACCTTACCGTGCAAACGCCTTTAACTACTGGTATCGCTCAATATCATTCCTCCAACCCAGTGTTTCTTTCACCAGTGCAGAATCTAAACACACAAGAGATTACACACATAAGCTCTGGCTCTAAGAAGGCCACACTAATTGCAGCTAAACGTATACACACTACTTAGCCGAGGCCAACAGAACAAATGTTCCCTTCTATCGTCGACATAAACATTGTTTTTGTAACCCAAGACGGATTCCTGAGTCAACTGAGCGTGCCCACATAAATCCTTCTTTACCTAAAGCCACTGAGAGGGTGCCACGGGCGGTTAGCGAGAGACGGCGCAGAGAGCCGGGCTTGTGCATTACAGAGCGGTTTACCATTCGATTCTGACATTAGACCACGACATATCTCCCCCTGATAGGCTCCAGGGGCGGAGGGAGAGGGGGGCGGGACTGAAGGACTGGCCAGGAAAAGAAGGCTCTTTGACTTTGA